>NC_071441.1:65593974-65902545 GCF_017976375.1 Cuculus canorus | reverse complement strand
AATACTGAGACGTAATTTGGGACTCAGCTGTGTTAAGCTTCCCTTGGGTCTGGGATGTTAATGGTAGTGTAATCATAGACAGGAATATAGTTACCTCAGCAGCTTCTCAGAGGAGAAATTGACTCTTGATCTTAGCTTTATCTTGGGAGTCAGCATTAGTGCAATTGCTTGCTTATACCGGAATACTGTAGATTGGATTATATGTCAATAATGTTTCTATTTAATAGCTGACTATTGAAGGAGTATTAATGAAACTGCTTCTGGAAGATGTGGTCATTTTTGTACTAAAAAGCTGAATGCTATTCCGAAAGCTGTTCTGCAAAGGATTTTCAGCAGGCCATAATCTTAATATTTTCCTGTAGCTTGTTCTGTTTCATGTTTCAGAAGTAAACTGGTCATTTCAGGTCATAAGAAAATCTTAGATTAGGTGTTGTATTTCTTTTTCAGTGTATGGGTTAGTATTGGGTGAGACGTGTGGCAGATGTGTAGATTTTCATGTTACCTGCCATCTCCTTTTTTCTTTTCCAAGATTTAAAACAAAGAAACAAAAGTGCAGGAGTTAGGTTCTATCAATGCTTTACGGTTGTCTTGGTGATGTGTGGGTAAGGGTGATTCATCGAATATCCTATATTTAAATATCTGATATGACTGAATAATAAAAAATAGAGGAACAGGACAAACTCCAAAATGAAAGGCATAATATGCTGTCAAACAGTGCTAACTTTAATAGATTTTATTTACCATTAGGATATATTTTTTAACATCAGCTTTTAATGAGAGGCTTCCTTTAGAGCATGGAATTCCCCAAATGAAGAGTACACAACAAGTTTCATTTTAGGTGGAGCCTGCTGCTTGGCTGGCCGTTCATTGTTACGGAGTCTAGATATTGCTAGGGGAAACAATATTTTTGCTGATGTAATTAATGCTCTTGGGTTTACCAAGGTTTTTTCCAGTGCTGTAAGAAGAAGGAATACAACCTGCTTGATGTGCATTTGCCATCTACCACTGCCATAAGACTGCAACCGCTCTTCGTCTTCTGCATGCCGCTTCCTTTGCAGAGCAGCCATTCATGCTCTCGATTCTAGGTGGTGGTCTTTTAGGCCGCCTGCTCTTCCACTCAGACTGCAGTCTCCTTCATGTTTTGTTTTGGTTTTTTTTTTCATTTGTTTTTTTTAAAAAAAATAGCAACCTGTAACTCTTTTCTCCTATTCTGGTTTTGGGAATGTGCACAGCCTCTGGAGTTACTTAGTGTCGGTACACACTTCCTACACTTTTCCTCACGAGTCCTAACAAAGACAAATTGAAGTTTTCATTCAGCTAGGAGCAAAAACGTCTGTGTAGATCATGTTAGGAAGTAGTGTCTTTTTCCCGATTCAGCTCACGAGAAGAAGTCAAAAGAGTTAGCAGATTCAGTTTGTAAAGATTTAAATGAGGGGCGGTCATCTTTTCTTTCAGCAGCATTAGGGGTGTGCCATCTGAGTGGTTGATTTGCCTGTTTTAAAGACAAATGTGAGGGATAAAAATTCAGTAAAGCTAGTTACGGTTTGCGAAGGGCAATCTCTCAACCTAGTACTCTCTACAAAGTATGAGCTGGGAAAAGCCTTAAATATGGAAAGTTTTGTCTGGCCTGTGGCAGGGTGTGAATCAGCTGAGGGAGCTCTTCGCTTATCCACATGTTGTACGCAATGAAGGTCTGGACTGGTGCATATCCAAAAGAGAAACCACAACTGGACAAATGAAGGAGAACTTTTTTAACTACACAAAGAACAAATGGATTTTTTACCTGTACGCCTCTTCTACAGTGTTTGAATGTTAGAGGTCATCTCCAGTGATCGCTTGGGACCTGTCTTGAGCCATTAAGTCCTTGGGAACTTGTGCCGCACAGCTTGCAAATTCCTCT
Source organism: Cuculus canorus (assembly GCF_017976375.1). Taxonomy (NCBI): domain Eukaryota; kingdom Metazoa; phylum Chordata; class Aves; order Cuculiformes; family Cuculidae; genus Cuculus; species Cuculus canorus. The sequence goes on along the minus strand of NC_071441.1, from coordinate 65,900,645 downwards.
TATACAGCTTTCTCTGTGCCATTTCTTTGTGTTGGGCTTTTTTTTCAGCTTTCAGTGGTGATAAATGTGAACAGGATCATTCAGGAGAGCCTGGACACAGTGCTGGTACTAATAATATTTCTCCCTTCTTTTTTTTTCAACTCTAGATCAATGAGTGGAATAAGAATGATGATCGACTGCTGCAGGCAGTGGAGAATGGTGATCCTGAGAAAGTGGCTTCATTGCTGGGTAAAAAGGGAGCCAGTGCCACTAAACAAGACAGTGAGGGCAGAACTGCGTAAGTCCAACTTAAATTTATGATTTAAGCACAGGGGATGGGAAAAAAATCCAGCCTTGGATCTGCATGCCACTCGCGTGAATTGAGAACCAGAGACCATCCTGACAATGAAGTTTGCTTTTTCATCTGAAGCACAATTATTATATTTGTGTATATATATGTATTATATATATTTATTTGTATAAATGTCCTGTATTTGTGAATCTACATTTACAATGTCATTTTAGAATCAAACAAGCTTTATGATAACTTGAATCTGGATTGCTGGGTAGATTTGTGCTGTTTTAGGACAAGGTATTCTGGAACTTGGGAATTTCATGGCGTACTGCAGTTTGCACACTTCAAAAGACATTAATCTTTGGGACCATTTTTTCCCATAGACTTTAGTATAATGACATAGAAATTAAGACCAATTTTCTTTCTAACGGGTTGTTTTGAACTGGAGCTATGGTGACTGAGATTTAAAAATATTGCAGATGCTAATAATGCATGCAGTTGTTCCTTATTTTGATTAAAGCATGGCAACAAAAGTTTTATGTGAACAAGATAACTTTTGCAGTCTTAATATATTTAATATATAACTTTTGCTTCTCCTATTCTTCCCTTTGTTTTCCTGTGAACATTCTGAATTGTGGAAGATAAAAGATTCCCGTAAGAAAACTACAGCCAAGAGATTGCTATCCTTAAACTTACTTTCTTATGACTCAGGAAGATGATTAAATGCATAAATGATAAGTAGGCATCCCATAACAGAAACAAAGCCTTCATAAAATTCTGGATAGATGAGGAGACAGGAAAACAGTTTCTATTCTTGGGAGAGGCGGTGCAAGTCAGTTTATACCAAATAATAAGTTCTAATGGATTACCTATGAGTTACGTTTGAGTCTCGCTGAGCTTGCTAGGTCTGTTTTGGTTTCTTACATCTGCTTTACTTCTGCTCTATATCTGAGGAAACTGAATGATGGCAGTGACTCATAGTGACCTGTAACTTCTTACTGCAGTAGTCCAGGTCTTCTGATTACTTCAAGTGGACTTTCTCTACGCTTTAATATGTTTTTAATTTCAAAATTTGCATACACGTTTTTCTTTTGAACATAGTGAAAGCATGGCTTCCATTGAATCTCCTGAATTACATTTCTGCTTAGCATGACGTATTTTTACAATCAACATAACTTCGGAACTAAATCTTAGGCCGCACTGTATCAAGCGTAACACCTAGTTTGCAAGTTTCAGATATAATTTGAATCTGAAATTTCTCTAGGGAACCAAATAAGACTGAAATTACCAATAACTATATACAAGACTCTTAACCTCTAAGCAGCAGGATTGTTGTAACTGTAAGGATATGGTGCCGTGACTTTCAGCTTTACAGGAATATACTACAAAAGTCCTTTTATTTTCTCCTTTATTTGCAACTACAAAGAAGTTGGTTACCATATATTTATATTAATGATGCGGCTACTCATAATGCACATAGAAGTACTTCTTTTAATTGCTTGGAACAATTGTGAATTAATGCAGTTAGAAAAGCAAAAGCTCAGTTTTAATTTAAATGGGCAAGGGATGACAAAAACTACAAGAAAGGGTTCCTCAGGTATGTAAACAACAAACAGAAACAGAAGGAAAATAATGGCTGGCTGTTAAACAGGAGAGGTGAATTGGTCACAAACAACACTAAAAACGCAGAGGTTCTAGACACTTTCTTCACTTCTGTCTTTACTGGCGCTGTTGAGCCCCAGGCCTTGGGACCAAAACCCCAGGTTAATGCAAACACAGACCTACCGTCAGTGCAGGAAGAGCTGGTATGTGAACTGTAACAGGAACTTGAGCCCTACTAAGCAGTGGACCTTGACATTATCCACTCAAGGGTGTTAAGAGAGCTGGCGAATGTTGTTGCAAGGCTGCTTTCTGTAACTGGAAAGAATTGGCTGACCAGCCATACCTGGAGGGTCGTGGTGAATAGCTGTTATTCAAACTGGCAACCCATCATAAGTGGGGTCCCCCCAGGATGGATATTATGTGCAACACTTTCTAGCATCTTCATAAATGAACTGGATGATGGGATCAAGCGTACCCCGATAAAGTTTGCTGATGATACCAAGGTGGGAAAGTGGACACTTTGGAAGGGAGAGCCACTGTGCCGGAAGGCCTGGTTAGGCTGGAAGAGTGAGATAACAAGAACATTATAAAGTTCAGTAAGCACAAGTATAAGGTCTTGAACCTGGAGAACATAATCCAAGAGTGCAGCAGCACAGGCTGGGGTCTACCGAGCTGAGGAGAGGCTTTGTGGAAAGGGATCTGGGGTTCCTGGTGGACAGCAAGTTCAAAGGAGTGAGCAGTTTGCTTCGAAGAAACCCTAATGGGCTGCATCAACAGCAGAGATAAAGGAGTCATTATCCTGCTCTACTCAGCACTTCACAGGCCATACCTGGAATCCTGTTTTCAGTTTTGGTCCCTGCTGTACAAAAAAGGAGTGGACAGACTGGGGAGGGTCCAGAGAAGGGCCACAAAGATGACCACGGGACTGGGAAGCCTGCCACATGAGGAAAGGCTGAGAGAACTGGGTTTGTTCAGCCCTGAGAAAAGCCATGTTAGGGGAGATCTTATCACTGTGTTCCAGCATTTAAAGAGTGGTTACAAAGAAGATGGAGGCTCCCTTTTTACAAGGAATCACACGGAAGAGGTGAGATGTAATAGGTATGGGTTGCTGCTGGGCTGATTCCAATTGGACAAAGGGGGAAGATTTTTCCTAATGAGAATAGTGAGCCATTAGAATAGTCTCTCTGGGGAAGTGGTGGACTGTCCAGCATTGAACAGCTTTAAGATGCGGCAAGACAGGTGCTGGGACATCTTGTCTAGATGATGATTTTGCCAAGAAAAGTTGAAACAAGTGATCTTTGAGGTCGCTTCCAACGTGATGTTCTGTGGTTCTATGAAGATCTCTGCTTCTGCTTGTTCCACGTGTTCATTTAATTGTCATTTATGTTTTTAGTTATTTCTGTGTAGTCATTTAAAAGAAAGCTTGAGAGAGAAAGAAGAAAAATAGTGTTGCTGTGATACGCAAATAGAATGTGTCAACTCTCATTCTGTTTCCAGTGCTTTGGGAGACTTGGCAGACCTGCTCAGGTTATTTTTGTGTCAGTTTTGAAAGATAGAGACTGACAGAGGTAGAAACGGTGACATTGATCTGGAAAGACATAGCTACCAAAGAGTATCATGATGCAGAACTGTTCTCCAGTATAGCTTATTGATAATGGACAGTGTCTTGCTTGCATTTTCCCTGCTTAGGAGTCTTTTTTTAGTGTGTGCAAAGCGAAGTACAGCCGTCATTTCCATATAGGTATGCTTGTTTCTCCTGTGTTTGCAGTGTGATACCAGGGCTTCGTTCCTGCACAGTGATTCTGTGTGCCTAATAGCTGTTTTGCCTGATCACAGAAGCTCTGCTTAGAGGCATAGACCCTGCTGCAGCCCAGCACTGTTGTCTGTTCATGACCTGCAAAAGCACGGTACTAGTTTTTTAGCTATGCCATCTGTGACATGGGAGGTTCTCATCCTGGGAAAGGTGCAACCTGGAGAGGTCTTTTTGGGACAACCGGCCACCATCCTGCTCAGATTTCACTAGTTACGTTTTAGAAAGTGGCCAGCCAGTGCCACATGGAAAGGGGGCATTTTGGATGAGTGTCTTATTGATCCTTGGGAGCATATATTGATGAATTTGTTTACATAATTAGGCTGAAAGTGACTAACCAGAAGATTATTATGGATTCAGTTGTATAACAATGTGTATGATCAGATAAAAGACTTTGGAATGTGCTTGAAGGCAAAAAAAAGGAGAACAATTACATATTGCAGTACAGGTTTGCTAGGTCTGTCATTGTCTATTACCTTGTAGTTATGATATGTTTTTTCTGACCTTTTGGTTTTCTGTCTTTTTGTTGATAACATTGCAAACAAAATTCTCTGAACTGCTCAGATCTTTATTTGAAGTGTAGTACATATTTGAAGTATAGTATATATTGCATACTATTACATTATTTTAAATAGAAAGTGGAGAGGACTCTTATTTTTTCAGGCTTAATGGGGTACTTCTTAAGTTTTTTTGTTTAACAATGAAATGGCTTCTTAATAAAATGCTTAACTCTAGTGGAACAAAGACTAGGACCCAGGATTTTCTGTTTGTCTTGTTGAGTACTTGATGCGTCATTCCATTGAGACCTACTACGATATCTTCCAACTCTGTCTAAGTTTTGGACGTAACCACCAAGATTTCTCCTATGTCCCGTTTTGCCTCTGTCCTATAGATGCTGTTCTTCATGGCTTGCCCTGGTGCAATAAAATAGAAATGCTTAAATTAATGAGGTCTGGGTACCAGTAAATTTCTTAGAGGTACTATTTACAAGTTTTTATCAGGGAGTTTAATTTCTCAGCAGTGCTTCTTAAAAAAAAAAAAGTTAAAAAAAATCTTTAGGGTAATAAAATGATTTTTTTAAGACTTGCCTGTCTTTCCACACCACCACCATGCTTTTGATTCAGTCCTTTCTATAAAAGACAAATCATTTTTAAGGCCATGCCTTTGGCATAAGTTGACACAGGCCCAGTGTTGCTCCCACTTACGCAGCACAGACTATTGCCAAGCACACTTGTAATAGAACCTGTCTGGAAATCTGACTCTGCCATTGTATCTTGTTCTGCCAGAGAGAGTTTGGGGGTTTTTTTGTCCAGCTTCCGTAAACAACAAAACTGTGCTTTCTAGTTTACAATTTGATTATTTAAATCCCACTTAAACTATCAAAAAAGGGATTTTCGGAGAGGGCCTTTTCAGAAGGGGAAAGGATTCATTCATGTACTTCACTTTCCACATGGAAAAGTATTCAAATGGACTGCTGGTTTAAGAAGCTGCTGCTGTTCCTGAAGGGGAGCGCAGAGAGGGAGAATTTTGGAAAGGACTCACAGTGTATAAATGGCACCAGTGCCCTGTCCTAAAGTTATTTTGTCTGTGTGCCAGTCCATCACTGCCATGTCTGCATGTTTCTGCAAGGTACTGAACTAGAATTAAATACTTATGGCTATTTAATGAAACAGTAGGTCTCTGTAAATTTTAACTGCTATTGAATAAGCCTTTGTTTAATAAAATGAGTCTGAGAATGTTACAAAAAATGTTTTAGAAACCTCCACAAATGCACTCTTTATGGAGTCTTTCACAAAACTGATGTCAATTGCAGTTCATAAAAAATACATATTTTCATTTGAATCAGAAACTTCATCCCTTGGAGACTGAACTGAAAATAAATTCTGGTGCATACTTCAGCCTCAAATCCTTTATATTGCTAATGTACATAGTAATCATTTTTCTCTTCTAGTTTTCAGATCGTATTGTATAAGGAGGTGGGGCAAGTGGTATGAAGAACATCACTGTTCAAAAAAGTTTATCTATGTCAGAGAGGAGAGAGAGTATTTCCTTATACATAGTAATATTTACTTTAAGGAAAGCTATTGTTAGAATACATACTACAATCGTTATACTGTTCTAGTTGAGAAAGAAAACTGTGAAAAATTATTTAGACGCTGATCTTCAAAACTGAAGAAGTCAGGTGAGCCCAGTGCCTAAGAAATGAAGAAAGATTGGTATTGCCTGCCCTCTCTCGGTTACAAATTGCTATAAATTCTCCAGGAGACTTTTGAAATTCAGGCAGTTCCTACATTTTTTTTCTTGTGCATGTTCTGGAGGTCCTCTGTCTAACACCGTGCTCTAGAAGATGTTTCTTTTGTACAGACTCTATCATCTCTTAAAATTGCCTTAAAACTTTAGCAGAAAAGCATACTAGAATACTGTCTTTTGAAAATCGTAGCAGAGTAGGAGCTGCAAGAAAGGTCTAGTGCCTGAGGATTGTCACCTCTCCAGGAATGCACTTTATTATGGTTCAGTGAAGTGATAGAATTCCTGACAGAACATAATTTTATAGTTTACTTTTATCACAGTGTTTAGTTTATGATGGTCCAGATGGGCACAATAATGTTTAGGTTTCAGAGCATGGACAAAATAAGGAAGACCACAGTGTTCTCCACCTGTGTTTAATCTGTAGCAAACAGGTGGCTGATATCTGGTTCTTTTTCCAAAATGTCTTGAAAAGTTGATTTTGATGGGACATTAGGAAAGCTTCTGTCTCTTTGAAACTTTCCTGAAGGTCTCTCAGGTTCAACTCCTCTTTGTTCCTTTTTGTTCCCCTTCTCAGCATTATTATGGATATAATTAAGATGTTGACATTAAGTTTCCTGAAAATTTGCTTTCTACATCAGATCATAGATCACTTAGAAGTCTTAGTGAAACATCTGGGCATGGTTGGGCAAAGCTCTCCTCTGCCAGGATACTAAACTGGGCTAATCAACTTTGTTAGGTTGAGTATGAGCAAATTGTTAATGTATAGTAAAAGGAAGCGCTCTTAACTCTGTAGCGGATGAGCAATATTGCACTTTGATTTCAGAATTTGGCAATACATGAAAAAATTCACATTTCATACAAACATTACTGTATTGACAATCATGCAGGCTTCTAAATGAGATCCATGGAGTGAAATTCATATTAGTGGTTAGTTCCTGGCCCTGACTCAAATTGTATAGACTGTTTCTGATGGTTTTGAGTACATGACTGCTCACTTAGACTTGGAGACATCATGATCCAGTTTTTTAGTTCTTAGCTATACTTTTGGCAGAACTTGAAATCAAAAGCATCCAGGTTCTCCCATATGTGTTTTTAAACTGAATTTTTATAAAATCCTAGTATTTTTATACCTTCATGTTACTAAAATAAAAAAAAGCAAAGACGCTGTCTTCTGAAGAAATAAATTAATTATCTTTGGTTTGATTCCAATTATGAAGATCCTAAACTTCACTTCTGAAAAACTGAAGCTTTTTATTTCCTATCTTTAGTGATTCCTATATTGTAAAATAAGGAATTTCCACTTACTCAAACTCCCTATTTCAGATAAAGTTCTTTAAGCACTGTGAAACATCCCAAGGAGTTTTGCATCTTACATGCACAGGACTTCCTGAGGCGATAGCAAGAGTTCAAACAGTCAGCCTGTAGTTTCTTCTAGGAGCCAGCTTGTGTGTTCTGTTTTATACTTGCTTTTTCACACTGGCTGATAGGATGGCTGTTCTTCATAAACTGCTATATTTCATTATCTATTAGTAGGGCTGTCATCTCAGAAGAAAGCAAGTCTTCAGAAGGGCCCTTGTACACATGTTCAGATAGCCTGTGAGCCACCCGTTCCAATCCTGCTCATGAGTACAGTCGGCCAAACCTGTATAGCAGCATCGGGCAGCTGCTGGAATTCCCTGTAAAGCAGTTTCATTTGCAGAGCTGCCAAATACCCAGATTTTGCCAGATCTGGCCAAGTTTCAAGAAGTTTGTCAGTTGCGCTTGGATCGGAGCATAGCCTAGATGGTTGGAATTTTTTTGTATGCACGGCTTGGAAGCAGCTGCAGCTTGGTTTATGTGGAGGTAGAACCTTGTGCCCTTCTTAGCATCAGGAACACTGTATGTGCTCCTTGCACTCCTCTTATTGGAGCTGGCAAGGGAGCACAAGGGAAGTGTGCCTTTCGTGGATCTGGCCAGAGCGGGGCTCGCTAAGGCTGGAGGGGACAGGGCTAAGTTGTTTTTCAGATTTATATCTACATAATGGGCTGCAGTTGTTTTACAAGTTTTTCAAAGACTTATGCAATCATGTGAACTGTATGTGTAGATTTTAATTACACCAACTGGCTGCTACTGGCTTAAAAATGTATGATCTAGGAGGAGAAAGGGAACAGCCGAAACAGGGCAATGTGCAAATATTGGCTTTGTTTCATTTTCTTTAGCTTCTAAATGATCTTTCAGGCAGTAGTCTAGGCTGATGGCTGCTTATTTCTTGGGCTTATATATATCACTTTTGCTTTTTCTGCTACCTCCTTTACAGGTACTTTCTGTGTTTGGAAATTACTAACTTGAAAATGTAGGAAAGCTCTGAAGCTGTCTTTCCCTGCACTTCTCTACATTCCAGTCATTACTTCTCTTCAAGAATATGGAGAAATTTTAGTAGTATAGTTATTCTGAAATGCAAAATAAAAATATATTGCCTTTTTCATTTAAAGAGTTCATAAAAACAAATGTTAAGAGGTCATTTTAACCAGTGGTCTCTGAAGAATGTGTTACAAGTAGATTAGTCGCTAGGAGTATTATTATTGCACTTGGTTTGTATTTCCCCTGTGAAATAAGACAAGCTCACTTCATACAGTTTAATAAAAAAAATTATCCAAATAGTTCTGTTGCTTCAAATCTGAAGAGATCTGAAGTGTTTTAAATGTAAAAGTCACAGAAACTGCATCACGTCACATAAGGATGTCCATGCTCTTTGGTTCTTGGAGCACTATATGCAGTTCTTAAGCCTTGCTGGATTTTCATGCAACAAAAGTATTTTCTTTAGATTAACTTTTAGTCAGTTGTTCTCTGCCTTTCCAGCCTTTTCCTGGCCTCTTGTTACACTAACATGGTTTGAGATTTCCTTGCTCTGGTTCCATGACTTTTCATGTATTAAGGTGGTTATTAGCATTTGCTGGCACATAGGCAGCAGTACTACACAGGTTGTGTTGGAGGATGAAGGCTAAGGGAAGTGCTAGTCATGATCTCGTTGTTAGGCTTAGTTTTAGCTCTGAACTGTGTTCTGGCGTTGCAAGAAGGTTCAGCAGATGGTTAGCTGGTTTTATCTAATTCAAGGAGGAAGTTATTTTGATATGGATGTGTCCATGGCATCCCCAGGGCTATCACCCTGTGCTAAAAAGATGTTTTGTTGGAAGGCATATATATTGAGAAGCTAACTGTGCACTACTTTGGGCTTTAGATGTGGGATTTTTTTTTAAAGAAATTATCAGAAGGAATCTCTCCTGCTCCTCTGAAGTTGGCCTTAGAGACACAAGCGACACTGCTCTCATTTCTATGTTCCTTAAGCTTTTTGAGACTTCATTGTTCCTTATACTTTGTCCATTTTCCTATGCTACAATACCAAAAATAAAAGTAGTATTTCAAAACTTCAGACTTCCTGTCAACACCTAGGAGTGCCCCGGTGCTTGCCCTTGGCGGAATCTCTGTTGCAATTTGCTGACGTTAGTTATGGAGGGACTTAAAAAATGGACACTCTGCAGGAAACTTCATATGATGAATCTAAATTGTGAACACCTAGGTTAACAGTTCATGGTACATAGAAGAAAAGTTTATACGTTTCAGACTTGAAGTAGGAGTTTGTGGTAATGTGGTGACATTGGTTGCCAAAGAAAACTGTGCAGGAAAATGGAACTGCTGGAACACAACCTGAGAATGAAAAATATAAAGCTGCTGGGGATCCCAGAAATCTCTCTGAAGAGCAGCTATGTGGATATTTTTGCTGAGTTTGAAGGCTAAAATCAGGAGTCTGTAGCTTGCCAGCTCCTGTGTTGCATGATGCAATGGCTTCTTTCCTATTAAGAAAACAGCTATTCAGCAGGCTTTCCTTTTATTAATTTCCTATAGCTCGAGGTGTGTGTGATTGAAACAAGACCTTTTATGCTGTGAGGCAAAGCTGGGAACTTTATATAAAAACTGCGTTGTTTAGGGCTTTTTTTTTTTTGAAAGCTGTCCCAGAATATATGCTATTGCAGAAATGGTATGTAGGGGTTTTGCCAGAGAGTTTTGTATGTATTGGGGGAGGGCAGATGGCATCTCATGTTTACACAGAAGACAGGAGAACACAGGCTGTGTGCATTGCTTCACTTAGCAGTGGCCGGTGCTAAGGGGGAGATAGAGGGGAAAATCTCCCACATCTCCTAGTAAATCCATACCTGCCTATGTAAACTTAAAATCTTTGTCTCCCTGTACTTGAGAAGATGTCAGTAGCAGCTCATTGATTGAATGTCTTAGAAAACTAAGTATGCTGAGTTCTAAGTTTGTAATGGTGCCAAGTCTGGTTTGAAAACAAAATGTATTTCCTGTTTTTCCTAAGCTGATTCTGGCACTCTTGTGGCTGCATGCATGTGTGACAAGATCATGACATGGTCTGCCAGCACTTAATGAAAACCCATGTTTGTTACATTTACTCTTAGAAGGGGATGAAATAGAAGCAGTATGAAGCTATGGCTTTTATTTGTTTTAAAAAAAAAATAATCAAAACCTGAAGAACTAGTAACTATTGATAATGATACCTGTAAATAGTTGATTTTCATTTATAACAGTCTGATTTAACAGAATCACTAGGTTGGAAAAGACCTCCTGGATCATTGAGTCCAGCCATTCCTATCAACCACTAAACCATGTCCCTGAGTATCTCATCCACCCGTCTTTTAAATACCTCCAGGGATGGTGACTCAACCCCCTCCCTGGGCAGCCTCTGACAGTGCCCAGTGACCCTTTCTGTGAAAAATTTTTTTCTGATGTCCAGCCTGAACCTCCCCTGGCACAGCTTGAGGCCATTCCCCCTTGTCCTGTCCCCTGACACCTGGGAGAAGAGGCCAGCTCCCTCCTCTCCACAACCTCCTTCCAGGTAGTTGTAGAGAGCAATATGGTCTCCCCTCAGCCTCCTCTTCTCCAGGCTAAACAACCCCAGTTCCCTCAGCCGCTCCTCATAAGACTTGTTCTTCAGCCTCTTCCCCAGCTTCGTTGCTCTTCTCTGGAGACGCTCCAGAGTTTCAACATCCTTATTGGAGTGAGGGGCCCAGAACTGAACACAGGATTCAAGGTGCAGTTTGCCAAACATCTGGATGGTTCCTCCATTATTAAATGATCTAAGACTTGCATCTTCTTGAATGAGTGACTATATCTTGATAATGCAGTCAGGGAAAGATATAAATTCTGTGACTTTCACAGGGAAACATTCATGGTTTAATCTTAGTTTTTAGGCTTATGGTGAAATTCTACATACTGTTCCTTCCTTTGCATTGACAGGGCACATGCACCTTTGACTGTGTAATGAAACAGTGGAAGGTAGCTTTGGTTTTCATCTGGTTTTGTTCCCTGTTCCAGTGCACCAGCCACACAAGTACCAACCTACATGTGCTGATGCAAGGAAGAAGCAGGACTAGAAAGTTGCCGCTTGTGGAAGTGTAGTCCTTGCTGCAACAGTTACTACTGATAGCCCTGTCCAGGTTGGCAGAGAAAGGCAGAAAACACCTGCAGTTTTAAGACCATTCTGGGACCTTCCCAATCTTTAACTCTAAAGGTGATAATTTTTCTATTAATTAGATTCAGGATGTGTCAAAGTTTTGTTTTGTTTCAAAGGCTTATGTTCATATTTAGTTTTATGCTGATGGTATCTCAGATCATGCTCAGGAAAGTAAACCGTATTCTTTAATTACCTATAATTGTGCTACGTGCCAGAGGAGAGCACACTGATCTTGCTTCTCAGCAGCAGCAGCCTCTTCCTTAATGCACAGAATATGCGGCTCCCATGGCAGCATGGACTCCTCCAGGTCCGGTGTCAGGCACTCCAGCACTTCTGCCACTCAGCCTGTGATGGAAAACAATCAAAACCCAAATATAATCTAATGCATTTATTGTTGCTGTTATAATTGAAGTGGGAATTGAGGCTTTAAGGGATACACTGTAAACTAGGTGCAGCCACTAGTGTGTGTGAAAACTCAATGCAGACAATCAGCCAGGTTATCCGTGGGTCTCTTTCTCACGGAGATAGCTGGTGAATTGCCTGTCTAGTGTGGTGGCAGTGAAGCTTGAATATCTTTCATTTCTATATTTTTTTTTTTAGTCATCATTACAAAGGCTCCAAGCAGCTCTGTATCTTTATTGTATTAGTCTTGTTGTTTTGTGTGAAGGTATTGGTATTCGCGAAACCATAAATCATCAAACTGTTGGCAGACAAGTCAGACTTTTAAAAAGACAACAAACAATTGATGTACGTTGGAAAATGAAGAAGAGTGATCTTCCTTGTGGAGGGATGTTTTTACTCATAATAAACCTTGACAATGAGTGTATGCAATTTGATAGTCTATTTCAAACATTCTTGCACTTAAAATATTTTCAGAGCACTCAGATTAAAATGACAGAGAAAAATAGTATTATATGCCTGCATATGCATTTGACTTTTTTCAGCATTTGTCATAAATGAATACTGTATTTGCTATTTTCTATTAGCATCCATAACTAAACCATGTTCTTTTATTTGCTTTGGATTTTGGTAAGTAATGTGTCGGACTGCTTTCAGGCCCTCTATGAATTTCAGGCCCTCAGAGAATTCTAATTTTGCCTCAAAAAAATTTCTGGACTGTGGCCTTGTTGAACAGACATGGAGCCCTGTGATTGGGTGTAATTGTTCTGCTCTTTTTTTCCTGTTTTTTGTCTTTTCACAGCTGAAGATTTCCTATTTAGAAGGCTACTGTCTTAATTTAAGACTTCACATTTATTTTTTCTTTCTCTATCGTGTTCCACTCTACTTTCACGGCATTTATGTATATGGACTATCCAGTTGTTTTAAGCCAGCTGTCAAAATAACATTCACTAAGGGGATTGTGCTCAGTTTTGCAGGATGTAGCTCTGCAAATGGTTAGGCAGAGAACCTGGGTATGGCAGACCCATGTCCTATTGCTAATGCCGCTTTAACAAGCTCAATTAGCTCCATTATTACAAGTCCAACCTCTAAACATGGATTCATTCTGTTCTTCTACCTCTGGTGAGGTGGTTTGCAAAGAAATGTGTAATGTGAGCTATGTAGTGAAAATTACAGCCCCTTTCTGTTTGGGTTAGGCTGTCTGGCATTTAAATAATTTCTGGAACACATTTGCAGGCTTTTAGCAAAGACCAGCTTTAGCTGAGCTCTGGAGCTTTGTCTGTCAGATACTGGAGAAGCCTCTGTTCCCTTGATAGCATGACTTTATAACCAAAATGTGGAAAAGGTCCTTTGCCCTGAATAAGGGATGGGATCATTTAGGAGAGTTTTAAGCACTTCACCAGCTGACACCTCCTGCCTGTAAGAAATCTACTGCTTAAAACTAGTTCAGGGATGTCACACACAGCTGTCCACACTGTTCAGTTGCCAGGCATTCATAAAGAGCATCTGGAACATGTTGCCCAGGGAAGTTGTGAATGCCCCATTCCTGGAGTGGTTCAGGGCTAGGTTGGATGAGGCTTTGAGCAGCCTGATCCGGTGAAAGGTGTCCCCGCCTATGGTGTGCATGGGATGGAACTGGATGATCTTTAAGGTCCCTTTCAACCCAAACTATTCTAGACGTCTATGATCTCTCTGTCAATGAATTTGAAAAATGTTATTTGAGTAACATTTCTGATCAGGAAATTTGAGGTCCTGACAAGACTTTGAGGTGATAGTTTTGTAGCTGTTTGCCAGTTGACCCCTAATCTGATGAAATTGTGTTCACAAGGGCTGTTTACTCCATCTGGGCTTTGTGTTCGTCCCAAAGAGCATAACTTTTACTTTATCTTGTTAAGGACTGAGTTGTTACGAGACTTGTTCGTTCTGGTAGGGAAAAGCAATGTTAACCAACTGATCTTTATCAGCTGCTGCAGAGGTGGTTCTCAGATGTTGAATTGCTTCATTTCTGGATCCAGTGCTCCTCCGCTGCACTGAAAGATCTGGAGACAATAATAACAAAACATCCTGCCCCTCAGGAAGAACAGAAGTGTTTTACAGCAATAAAAGAAATGTATCTAAAATCAGTTCAGGCTGGGGTATCAAGATGTGCCTCTGTTAGTAACAGGCTTATCCGTTCTGAAGGGAAAACAATTTAAGTTGTAGTGGGATTTCAGGCTGAATGGGAATTCATCCCTCAGTGTGGCCCTTGCTCCAAATCAAGCCTTACATTTTTGGTTTTGTTTGCCAAAGCCATTGCACAACCAGGAAGTGGGAGGAAAAGTTGTTTGCTTTCATATCAAGGGAAATTTATTCATGAAGGATGCAAGTAAAATGCACCACTGCTTAAGGCTTCCAGATGGTGAGAACTCCAGTGTTTGGAAACCTGCAGCTTTTGCCCCAAATATTTTGGGAAAGTTTACATAGCTTGTAAAGAACTACTCTATATTGAAATGAATGTCTACAGGCTTCTTTGTTTCAAGAGCCTCCCTTGCTGCAAGGGAGCCCTCAGTAGCTTCTACTAAAGTGTTTGGTTGTTTTGGTTGTTCTTCTTTAAAAAACTGAAAAGGAAAATAAAAGGCGGAAGGCTGTTAACTTTACAATCACAATTACTGCTTAAGGGGAGGTATTTGCCCAGCAGTCAGTAAATACTCTCACTTAAATATGCATGTTATAGGTTCATCCCAGTCTGGAGTCATTCTCCTCCCTTGAACAGGGCTGATGTCCTAGTAAGCCAGTTCAGTTTACTAAACCAGCATCTAACTATGTCCCCCATTCCCCTCTCAATTGCTTCTAGTTTATTAAGAAAGAATATCTCACCACAAGGTTATGTGAGAGATAGTAGCAGTACAAGGACGTAGGGAGGGGACACAAAGCAAGCATTAGGGAGGGAGCTGTGGCTTAGGTCACTGTATAAATGACTGAGAGTGAAACCTTATCATCCTCTCACTTTACGAGACTCTCCAAATAGCTTCTGTATTTTTTTTTTTCTCATTAGATCTTTACATCCTTCCCACATACTCTCTCATCTTTCTTACCCCCTGTACTGCTTACAGATGATGTTTCTTTCATCCCATCAGTTTGGGAGAAGCAATATTTTTAATTGGGTCTTTCTTGAAAATATTTTTGTCTGTGTGAAACAAAACATCTCAGTGTGTGACAACTCATTGAGATCGGCCAGGGGAATTGTTTGCGTTGGTGAGGCTGATGTGTTCACAGGTGCATAGCCTGAAAGGAGTTAAGTTTTTCTTCTCTTTGGTACTTTACTTGCTATCTGATTTTACCTAAATAAAACTTATTTTGCACTTGCGCATTCATGTTGCATTTGGCACCATCCTACGCAGCCTGTACATAAGACCTCAGTGTTCCAGATTTAGCCAAGTAATTATTATTCAGGTATTTATTATTCCTGGGAATATTGTCAAGCATAAGTGAGCTGAGTCAAGTGCATTCTTGACAGGCTTCGTAACACTTATGTGACTTTTTTTGTATTTTGTGTCTACAGAAACGTATCTGAGAGTATTCGGTATTTCCTGGTATGTTGCTGAATTAGAGGTGTTGGAACTTGTCAGAGTCCTTTTGTGACCCTTCCCCAGCCATTTTCCCAGAGTCTGAGAAACCACTTCTTCTAAAGAAGAATGTTTACACAACTTTGTATTGGTCACCAAGTACATGAAGTTTTGATTTTGAATGGCTTGAGAACAGCCAGTGACAGTGCTTTTTATGCTCTTGGAAGTGTTAACTCTTCAGTTTGTTTATGGCAGTAATAAGCATGAGGATGAGCACAGAGGATATTTTTCTATTTGCATAAGTGTAAGCACTGCCTGTCTGCCATTTGCAGTCAGCAGCAGCCACTGTGGTAGGAGTCCGTGTAGTTGCTGTCCTTGATAGAGGACTCTGTTCTAGGACCTCTCCTCTTTTGATTAATTCTCCACCTTTCCCCAGATCTTATCTATAGGTCTTTTTTCTGCTTAGTTTTCAAGAAGGCTGCAAAGAAGTCTAGGGCTTAAAGAAACACAGTGTTGCAGTTCACATACTCTGTGCCAGAAATATCTGTTTCATTCCTGCCTGTTATTCCCAGTTTCCCTGGTTAGCAGGCTGAACTTTCAGTGTTAGTTTTAGCATTTAAAGGAAGCAGTTGTTAAAAATGTAAACAGCAGTTTTAATACTACTTAAATACAGTAGTTGGTGTGGCTACGTGATTTGGTATGTTCCAGGGTAAAATCCGCTTAACAAGGGGGTACATGATGTTGAAAATCAATATCTCCTTTAAAAGATATTAGAAAACATCCCAAAAATACTGGCTTTTTCAGTTTGGGGAGTGCTGAAGGTCCCAACTTTTCACATGCAGTTTAATAATAATTGGAAGCGTTTTGTCTTGACTTTGTTTTACACATTACTCTCACTGGAAAACAGCTCTGTATATCAAGCAAATATTAGTTGGACCCATGGGGAAGGCAGTATGTTCGCCTATACTGTGCCTGTATCTCAAGACTCACTAGTGTTGTCATGGTATGCATCAGGAGGACATAAACTTAACTCTTTTCAGTAGCTTTTCCTTCATTTTTAATTCCCAGCAAAATTAAGTTAGCAGCATGTGTATAGGACCACTTCTGTGAATCTTAAGATGCTAAGGATTTCAAACATGAACCTTCAGCTGTAAAAAGGCTTGAATTCTTTGGTTTGTTCTGTAATTGTATTTTTGGTAACTGATGCTGTTGATGTCATCCTGCCGTGGTGTGTTTGGTAACATCTGCTATATCCCACTGTTGGGTAATTGAGGTGGAAAGCCAAACCAAGAATTGGAGAACTACATCTCTAGCATAGTCTTACAAATATCCAGTAGCTTTGATTTCTCCAGGTGATATTCACAAATGCTAAAGGTTTTTTTTCCTTCCTCTACGTGGAAAAAAGGTGAACTCTGTAAAGGACAGTGCAGAAGCACAACTTGATTTAATGTGATTTAGGAGCAGAATCACCTTTCAGAGGAGCTAAATTTTGACCCTTGAAAGAATTAGAATGACTAGAGTAAAGACAGTAATTGGAAACTTTTTCTTGATTGGCATGGGTTAATGAGACAACAGCCTGTGTAAAAGTATGACTGCAAAAACTTTGTGAATGTGCTTTCTTAATTTCAGAGCTATTATCTTCTTGGGAGGCAGTGGAGGGATGCCAAAAGGTCTAAGGGGAGAACTTGCCGGTACTTAGTTTGTGAGTGAAAGAGGATGGAGGTCTTAATAACAGAAAAGTTACATGTAAATGCTTTCTTCCAGTTTTCACCTGGCAGCCACCAAAGGGCATGCAGAGTGCCTCAGGGTCATGGTGACGCATGGTGCAGATGTGACAGCCCAAGATGGTGCAGGTATGTCTCTGTGAATCTACATGTGTACCATACTCAGTTTGCCTATATAGTTCTTGATGTGCAGGCTGCAACTGCAGATTTCACAACGCTGCTTTGCCCCATACACTGTTTAGCAGTTGTAACACTTGCAGATTTAGGCATACCTACTTTTCTGACATTGAATTCACGTTCTAAAGCCCTTCTTTTACACTGATACCATAAATGTCAGCATTTACAGTGCACTCCAGTTGGAAAACAGTTGCTCAATTCTAATTTTTTTTATTTTATTTTTTAATTTAAAAAAAAAATCCCCCTCCCCTAATTCTTTTTAACTTGATTTGAGACTTTGTGTAAGTTAAAGCAAGATCTTTGGTGTTACTTTTATGTGCACCCAAACAATTAGTCCCATTAGCATTACAGGAGTTGCAGTTAGACATTTCGTCAGGATTACAACATATTGAAAAGAGCTAATACAAGCCAAAGGCCAAAACAGAGCTGAGAGTTACTAAGTATGCTGTTTCAGCCCGCTAAAGTCTTATGCCTTAATAACTGCTGCACTAGGAGAGTGATGGGAGCTGAATTTGAAGCTGGCAAACACTTCTTAATAGATTTTAGTTGACATATCTGTGGAATCTGTGCCCAGCATTTTCTGTGGCTAGCAGAGTCACCTGAATGAGCTGTCAGCATTCTGTCTCTCCACTAATGATCTGTAAATGCTGGGCTCAAGGATTCAGTTTTGGCCACTGACTGCAGCCTGAGGAAATTTCTGTCATACATGGAAATTATTTGCTTCTACAAGGAAGTGTCTGTGATACTGGAAGAAGCATTCAGATTCTACATAATGATAAGAAAATGTATGTACCTGATACAGACAGCTATTCAGAATTCAGACTTCATCTTGCCTGAGGATTTATTAGTTGTTTGGATAATAAGACGTTTGCTGCTCTCACTTGAGTGTGTCAAACCAGTACTCATTAGGGAAAGCCTTGTCTGTAATAGTCACATTATTTACAGTGAGATTCTGTTGTCACAAGTGGCACTGTCAGTAGTAAGTACTAAATCTTGTCTCCTTTTCTTAATTACATAGGTAATCTTTTTCTGTCTTGTCTCTTCAACTTTTCAGATGCTCTTTAAGATTAAACTAGAGGAGAGGCTGCAGTCTTCATAAATCCATAGTCAGTAAATTACTGTATTGCATAGCTACACATGAGCTCACAGATGGCTAAATAAATTAACAGAAAAGGAAATCTGTGAGATGCAAACCAAGGAGTCCTCTTCTACATGCACTCCATGGATGATACAAATTCATTGTACTGGTAGCTGGTGAATTTGACTGGTTTTGCTCTTGGTGCTTGTTGCTTTTTCATTGCCAGATGGAAGAAATCTTGAAGACACTTGAGAGACATCTCTCTGCAAGGGAAGCTGAGTAGCATAGGAAAATTGTTTTTTAAGAAACAAACATAACTGCACAATCTTAGGCTTATTTCTGCTAAAGTATAGTTTGACATAATGTTTGTGTCCTACCTTTATATGAAAGTAGATATTAAGATCATTCTGTTACCTGCCTGAACAAGTCTGTCATAAATATGTTCTGTTCAATGTAGGTTTTTATTTTATTTTCTCTGGGCTTATTTTTCACGTGTTGTGATACAAACAAGGTGAATAATTCAAAATTTTGCCTTTGTCATGGAAGAGTTTATTCCTGTGCTTTGGCATGATTGAATACTTAATTTGCTGTGCTTTCATTCATTCAGGGCACAGTGCTTTACATCTTGCAGCAAAGAACAGCCACCCTGATTGCGTTAAGAAGTTACTTCAGGTAAAGTAAAAATTTTGATTTTTTTTCTAAGTTTTCCTATTGTTCCTGTAGGTTGACCTTACTAGATATATATATAATTCCCTGCTAATAATCTGCATCACACTGCTATACTGTTTTCCTGTCTCTTGCAGTCAAGATTGGTGCTGGAGGTTTAGACCTTTTAAGAACTGTGACTGAATGATAGAAAACGGTGTGGTATCTTCCCTGAGCGGTGCAGAAGTAGAGTTTTCCATGTGAAGCTGATCTGACACAGCAGGACTGTGTTTCAAGCAGGCTGCAGCTTCTAACTTCCTGTGTTTTGTCTGTGTGGTTGGATGGCTTGGAAGTAGATGGGTTAGGGCGTATAGATATAAAGGATTTTTTTACTTCTGGGGCAGTTTTGATATTGTTCCACTGGAATGCTTTCTGTCTGTTGTTGACCATAGAAATGTCTGTTATGTTTAAAGTCAAAGGGAGAAGAAACCAAAGTAGTTCAGATGCTGAAAGTACGGAAATACTCAAATTTCAGTGAAGTGTGGCAAAGGACAGTGAGAAGTTAGAAAAGGAGAAGAAAGAAAGGGGAGAGAAAATTAAAAAAAAAAAAAAGTGATGATGAAGAGAAGATTGCTGAGGCTGAAGATGTGTATTACTAAGCAAGTCCATCTCGACTCCATTTCAGAAAGCCAAATGAGTTTTGGTGGAGGTGACCAGAGCAATAGCATGTATTTTTAGTAGTTTAGGGTTATTGGTAAGACTGTGGCTCAGACTGCAGGTGGGTAATAACGCTGCTTGGTAGTGCAATGGTAGAGAAAGAAGTGGATCCCACCCTCTAAATTGCTTTTCCCTGATTACCTCAGGGCTCTCCAGTTGTCCTGTGACCGTGTCAATCTCTCTGACAATATTAGTTCCAGTTTCACTCATTCCACCTCCCCATTTGTTGCAAGCTGATCCCCTTGTTCCTTCAGACCTGGAAAGGGTTATCATCACTCACTGAGGCTCCTCTCTTCAGGATTTCTTTGTGAATATCTGCCACGTGTAATGCAAACCCAATTGCAGCATAAACAGTGACATCAAGCCGTCACTGGTGGTATGGCATGCAGCAGCATCATTAACTCGGCAACTAGATCTGTTTGACATCAAATATGCTGCCCAGTCACAAACCAGCTACAGCCACAGAGTGCTTTTGTTGATATTTTTGCTAATTTTATTATAATATGCGTATTTCTAAATATGTTCATACTTGCAAACCCATTGGTAATATGCTGCAATGATTCAAGCTCTCTGGATTGCCTTCTTGTTCTGAGGACAGGATTTATGATATAAACTGTATGTGTGAGGAATGTATAATCTTCACATGCTGGAGCTGAGTTAACAGAGGCTAAATAACTTTTTACATAGGCAGAATCTTGACATTTTTGTTAGGGAATGTGGTAATCTATGTGAACCTATTTTCCTCTAAAATTATAGAAGTATTGGAGGCAGTGCTGTATTTGAAAGTCCAAAGCTCCCTAATGTCTGGTTTTTAGAAGCCAGTTATTTCAGTGTTATATTTTCTCATGTCCAAAGAAGAGCAAAGAAGCTGG
This sequence comes from Cuculus canorus, assembly GCF_017976375.1. NCBI lineage: Eukaryota > Metazoa > Chordata > Aves > Cuculiformes > Cuculidae > Cuculus > Cuculus canorus. Next base: position 65,880,046 of record NC_071441.1, on the reverse strand, counting down.
TAAAAGTTCTGGAGCACAAGTCTTTATGATGAAGAGCTGAGGAAACTGGGGTAGTTTAGTCTGGAGAAGAGGAGGCTGAGGGGACGCATCGATCTCTCCAGCTAACTGAAAGGAAGTTGTAGTGAGGTGGGTGTTAGTCTCTTTTCCCAAATAACAAGCAACAGAACAAAAGGAAATGGTGTCAAGTTGTGCCGGGGACTTTTAGACTGGATGTTAGGAAAATTTTTTTTTTTCCAAAAGAATAGTCATGCATTGACACGGGCTGCCTCCCTGTGGACGTGGTGGAGTGTCCTTCCCTAGAGGTGTGCAAGAATTGTAGATGTAGCACTTCAGGACTTGAAGAGAACCTTCTAAACTAAAGATGGTTATTCGGCCTGGTGGTGTTGGGCTGATCGTTCGACTTGATGATCTTTGAGGTCTTTTCTAACCAAAATAATTCTGTGATTTTATGATTTGCTTTCTTTGCTGTAAACTAAAACTAAAATCTGTGCCAAAACAAGTCTTGGTAAAGATTTGAAATTTGATTTTATTTCTAATTTATTTATTACTCTGAAGTCTAGAGTGATCAGTAGTAGCTGGTGGCTTTAATAACACAAGATATAACTGGATTGTTGGAGCTTTTGTTTTTACAGTGCAGATAAAAGCCTTATTGCCTTCAACAGAAATAATGCAAGACTAACTGTCCTAGGATGTTTTTGCTTTAGCTCTTGCTGCAATGTTAAAAAAAATGATGGAGCTTTTCTGGGGCAAAGGAGAGACTTACTTTCCTCTTTTTTTTCCTAATTTAGTTTGTTCCAAAACTGTAACATTTTTTAGGGATTTCTCTGACTGTGAGTATTGCCTATGGCTTCAGTATAAGCTGGTACAAGGACAGAAGAGAACAGATTGGTAAAGAGGAAAGCTGTGCCTTTCTTTAGTATTCTTTCCTGGAGAAGTTTATAAAACTTTTCTCAAAGGTATTCAGCCCTCTGTCCTTAGCATCAAATGTGTTTTATTTCCTTGGTGTTTCTCTAATTGCTTTTTTTTCCTTCTGCTTTGGCAGAATAAATGCCCAGCAGACAGCACTGACAATTCTGGGAAAACAGCTTTACATTATGCAGGTAACTTCTTTGTTTAAAGCTTGTACTATTTATTTTGTCTTGTGCTGATATTCAGCCTGATAGAGCTTCTTGGCTTCTAATTATATAAATCTGGTAACTCTGCTGGATGATTTACAAACTGCAAGTGCTTTTTTTAGATAAATATTGTAGATTTTGAGTTGCAGTTAATTATGGTTAATAAGCATGACTTGCAGACTTGCAAATGGAGAACCATTGGAATACTTAAGGCTGATTTTACTTCATTCTTTAAAGGTGATATCTTCTCATGCTAATTTGGACTGTGAATATTGATTGTATTTCTGCATACAACTTGTTCATCCTTTTAGTCTTTTTCTCCTTTCGTCTTAAAATGGAGAAATGGAAGTTGAATTTATTTTCTTGGACCCCACTGTAATACTGCTGTTTTGCAAGCAGCAGTGTGGAACACAAATTTTGAAAACAGGATTTAATGGACTTCAGTTCAATGCTTGTCTTTTTTTTTTTTTACCTCTTTTTAGCTGCATGTGGTTCTCTTCAGGCAGTTCAACTTCTGTGTGAACACAAATGTCCAATTAACGTAAAAGATTTGGTACGTAGCTCTTCTGCTGTTGTGTACTTGGGAGCTTTTAGAGTCCTTCACTCCAGTTAACTTCAGGTGCAGCACTTCAAAGCAATGACATACTTATATTTCTTCTTATATTGGTGGAGGGAGTTCTTTTTCCAGCTTGCCATAGCAGAAATGTGGAGGTACTTCACAATCCAATACAGTATTGGCAGGATTTGCTTCCTGCATGTTGCTTTCACACATTTGTCCAAGTAGCTCAATTATGATACGTTTAAAACATGATAAATGTTTCCATTGACTCTAGTACGCCTTGGAAAAGGTGCATTACGTGGCCAAGTGCTGTGAAATGCTCACAAAGCCCGACCAGTGCATGGTAAATGTATGATGAGGAGGAAAAAAAGTATACTTGATGTAGTCTAAAGGGACAGAGACACTTCATTCAGTACTATGAAGTATCTACAGCTAAGCAGGTCTGTTTTGGGGAATGATGCAACTGCCTGTTAGAAATCCCTCTGATCCTAAGGACTTGACAGAAATGAGGCACAAAATATAAAACAAAAACAACAAAAAAACCCCAAACATAAAAATAGTTAAACTTGTTTGGTTTGGTTTTGACTTGGAGGTATCTCCTTCTTATCTGTTCTTTCTAATAAAAAAAAAAATCTATCACAGAGGTTAGACCTAAAATTGCAGCAGATGCATTTTAGAGGCAGAAAAGTGTTGTTCAGTAGAAGGCTGAAAATGTCCTCAGCTATATCATGGCTGAGCACAGGGTAGAGGGCAGCCAGGCAGCCTCAGTGGTGCATGACAAAATGATGACAAGTAAAGGTCAAACTTTGCTAATTCGTAAATTTTAGTCAGGTGCTAGAAAAAAAATAATCTCACTATGACGGTGTAACTGGTACCCAGAGACATCATGGTATCTTTGCCTTTTGAGATGCTTAAAACTTGACAAGACAAGTCTCTGGGCAATGTAGTGTAACTTGAAGCTTGCCTAGCTTTGGATTGAGAGCAAAGGGGGAGAAACCTGAGATAACCTTTAAAGGTGTCTTCCATCCATGTTAGTCTGTGATTATATGAAATGTTGTATATTTGCTTTGTACTTAGTTAAAATTATTGTTTTTATTGTGGAGCTACTTAAAGGTATTGGGTCGTGACAAAATCATCATGTTATAGCATTAAGCAAGTAGCAAAGGGAGTGCAAACAGCAAAAAGCATATATAGAAGTAAAGTTCATAGCTGACCTTTAGATCTCAGAGTGATATTTGTGAATGGGTGGATTATTGTTCATTGTTTTGTTTTCAATGCATTCCCAGGATGGGAACATACCTCTGCTGCTTGCAGTACAAAGTGGTCATATGGAAGTCTGCAAATACCTTCTGGATCATGGAGCAGATGTGAACACCAGGGATAAAAATGGAAGGTACAGCAATTTAACGTGTTAATTCTTCCCCAAGGCTGACTGTCACATGAAGCTTTCTTAAATCTTTCCCAAAATAGTTGTTGTTAGGTAAAATAATGCCTTTTGTACTACACAGTGTGTCCTAATGTTTGAGAAGGCTTACAGAGCTCTGCCTAGAGGGAAAGGCAAACCAGAAACTATGTAACTATAAAACTAGATATGCCTGTCAGATTTCCTCTGGGCTATCAGAGCAGTCAATCCGACTTTTAAGTCATTCCTGCAAGAATCTGATTGATGGCACTTACCCCACACATGTACAGTGTACAGTACATGTCCCAGTTTTAAATGTTGCTCTCTTTTTGGCATGGGTTAGCTTCTCCAAATTGAATCCTCAAACTGTTGCTGGGGAATAATATCTGTGAAGGATTCTTTTTTCTGCGATAATACAGCCAGAGCGGCAAGAAAGAAAAATACAGTAAAGCTACATAGCAGAAAAACTGTTGTCCTAGAAGGTTCCATTTGTTGCATGATTAGATAATGTCCAAGACCTGGTTTTAAAAAGCAACATCCTTATAGTGAAAAATGCAATTGTTTTGATGATACTGATGAAGATCAAGTCTTTGAAAATTATGGACTGTTTTATAAACAGTTGGCTAAACGGTGAAGGTAAAGCGGGATGTTGAGAAGACTTAACAGTGAAGTGACACCTATTAGCAGTCTTGATTATTATGTTTGACACAATGCTCATATTGTTCTTTGGCAACACCTGGGATGATAAGACTTGGCCCTAACTTGGTTTTTATTCGTCCAAAGTGCGTTAGTACACTCTTCGCTTTAAGTTCTCTAAAGAAAACCCCTTTGTTTTGATTGGTTTGAATGATGTTATCGATGCTTTGAACCTGAGGTACTGCCCACTCTTGGACCTCTGCCTTCCCCTCACTGTCTTACTGTTTAATCAACAGACAGTGTTAAAAGTTTCTAGTTTAATTGAATGAAGTCATTTCATTTTTTATTTTCTGTTTTTAAGAAGGTACTGTGTGTAGAAGCAAGCACATGATAAAAAATGGATTATAACTCTTTACTTCTTGCTCTCCTTCTGACAAGGAGAGTAACTAACTACTCCTGCATCTTGTGTGTGTGCACAAGAGTGATTAAGTTTTTACTGAAAAAGAAGAAGCCTTATTGGGAGACAAAATGGTATCTCAAATTTCCTGTCTTGTTTATTGATTATTTTGATAATCTAAAACCATCCATGTGATTCTGAAGGTCTTAGATAAGTTGCCACTTCACATCACTTTTCAGGACAGCACCACTTTTTAGAACAGCACCACTACAGCCATCGCTTCTACAGGGCTCACTCATTATAGGGAGTATGTTTAATTCATCAGTGAAATGATTGTCTTAATATCTAGCAAATATTGTCACTGTAGTAACTTTACAGTTTCATATCTGCACTGAGGAATGTGTTTGCCAGTGAACTTGGCCAACCCATTAGGCATGTTTTAATGTTGAGGAGGGAGAACTATGCACAAGAAGGAAATCACTATTAGAGCGTGCTTAAAAGGAGTGGTTTTCTATGTGTTAGTAATTATTCTGTACACCTCTTATGACCCCTCCAAATAATTGAGAAAAACAGATACAGCCTGTTTGGAAAACACTCCTGTATGCTACCCTTACTCTAGGATCTGGCACTGTCTGGCTTCCCTCTGTTGGAGAGGGAACTGATTGTGCTCTAGTGGACTTCTTGGGCTTTTCTTTAAACTGAGAGTAGATCAGGATTTGAGGTCAAACACATGCCTCAGTCTCACTGAAGAGCTTTAAGATTTGTTTGGCTTTTTGATTTAAATCTGTATGTCTGTTTTGTCTCCAAAGCAACATGTGAAGGAGAACAGCAATGAAGTAAATATTTCCATGTTGCCCCACTGCTTGCTGAGCTAGAATTGAAGTGTGGCAGTGAGATTTGATAGTCCGATTTTATCCTGCAGCCATTACTCTCTTAGCCTCTGGAACCCAACTTTTAAAATGTTTGGAGGCCTGTGCAAAGCATGCCAGGTCTTTGCAGAAGGTCCAGACGGGGAATATGGGGAAGAGGAAGAGGGGTAGGCAGGTGCTTGTAAGGAGAAACAACAGTCATATGTATGTGTCAATACATATGATAGTAAATTCTTGGTCTTTATTGCAGAATAACTGTCACACTTTTTTTCCTAAAATAAATGAGCTGCTTTTTAAAGAGTGCACTCTTGATACTTACTCGGTGTGTTTTGTTTGTTTTGTCCAGAACTCCTTTGATGATGGCTTGTGAAGCTGGTAGCCTTAATATGGTGGAAGCTTTCCTTAGGAAAGGTGCAGATGTCAGTTTGGTGGATGCCTTTGGACAGAATGCTATGCATTACTCCAAGCTCTCTGAAAATATAGGAATCCAGAATCTCCTGTCGTCAAAGTTATCTCAGGATGTAGGTATGTAAGAGATGCCAATCTGCAGTTTGTCACTGCTTGAACTGGCTACATGCATGTTTATCAAATGAACAAATTTACTTTTTCAAGTAGCCTGGGAAGTTTCAAAAGCCATCTTCAGATGGTCTTGCTCAGGCTTCCCAAAAGCAAGAAGATGTGATCTTGTGATCTTTGCTGTAGATAGTAATATAAAAAGAGGTATTTTGGAGAAAGAAAAGATAAGCTGGTATAGCAGCATCATGAGGCATCTTGCGTACAATTTGGAACAGATCCTTTTTTATTATGTGAAAGACTAAGTGGAACATACGGCTTCTCAGTAGAGGGGTTGGAGAAGGAACTAATGCAGGCAGATGATTTTATGGTCAAACTAAGATGGCTTTCTGAAATGGGAAGCTAATGTGCAAGACTATAGTAAGGATAAGAATTTTCACGATGCTTTAAATTTTATCTTGATATGAAACCAAAAAAGCAACAGAGGAAAGATACGGTTTAAACAGAATTTGGAGATTGAAGTATATGTCTCATATTGCAAACTTCAAAAACCAGACAAAGATGATGTGGGAAGTAGAGCTGAGAGATAGACTAGGAATGGCAAATAACTTTTTCTTTTATAGTTGTTCTTAATTCCATTTCTTTTCTGCTTCACAGATACAAAGTCACTGACAAAAGCAAAGCAGGTATTTACTCTTTTGATTTTAAAAATACTCAGGCTATGTAGACTTGTAACTGAAGAAAAACCAGTAATTGACATGACAAGAAGTACTAGTAAATGTCACTGTGAGATGCACTGCTCTAATGTGAAAGGGTTTTGTCACTTATTTAAGAAATGCGTTTTAAGAATATCACTTTTAGACTTAGCTTCTTTCTGTACCAGCAGCCAACACCCTCAGCAAGAGAAGAAATGGGGAGCGTGTGTGTGTGTATGAACACATGTGTGCCTGGAAGATAGACCGTTTGGGTTTTGAACTCCCTATCTCTTTAAACTGTAGAGAAGTTCATCTGGAAGAGTCCCCTATTTCCAAAACATACAGTTTAAGGTTGTCGCTGATTATGTCTTACTGGATACCCCCACCTATGAGAATTCCAGCATAGGCAATTAAATTAGGTTCTTATATTTTTTGTTTAGTGTCATATCTTGGAGTGCACATAGATCTTGTAGACCTGCTGGTGGTTGGAAAGGTGGCTGGACAAGGGTGTAATGCATTGGTTCTTTCCTTCTCTGAGTGGAGAGGTGGGTTTTTCGGAGAGCTCAGGCAGAAGCTGGTGGAGAGGAAAGATAGTAGCTGTTAAGAATGGCATGACTGGACTGTATATGAATGGAAGTATTTAATATCACTAGAGCTAAAACCTGTTGTCAGCTTCTGCTTTTTCACTAAATCTTGTTTGTTTTCACTGAAGCATGGATTACAAGAGGGGAGATTCTTATTGCCAGGCATGTTTAGTATCTTTGTGTTCGTAGAGATGTAGTCTTTGCATAGAAAACAATAAAGCACTGCATGATCTGCTGAAGTTTATATTAATGTGGGTTTTCATGTATTTATTTATTTTTAATAAAAAAACTTGCTCAGACTTTACTAACCAAACTAACAAACCTACCTTTTCTGGCTGGTGAAACTTTCAGCATGATCAAGGCTCTAAATTAAATTCAGAAAGAAGCGGAGCTGCAAAAAAACGCAAAGCCCCACCTCCTCCTACCAGTGCTATTCAGGTAAAGAAAAGACCGATTTTGAGATGCATTTAGGGGGTGAAAAGCATTTTGAACATTGTGGATGATGTGACCTGGATTTGCTCTGTCACTGTTAGTTTATGTGCCTGTCTTAACCACCCATACTTTTCCTGACATTAGGGTGATACCATGAAAGCATGTGTTGGTTAGGTTAACTAAGAAAAATTGCTTGAAATACAGCATGGTCTAAGATAAAACTGTACAAATGTAACTGTTCAATTGCTGCTTCCATCTAAAGTTGAAGGTCTTTCAGTTTTGGTGACTTCCGTGAGTATATAATGATGTGTATTCCGATAAAATATATATATATATATATATATATACACACACACACACACGCACAAATGCAGTGTACATATGATAGTAAAATACTTTAATAGGTTTATATAGTATCAAAATGCAGTTTAACAGTTAGGTTTAAAGTTAAACTGCCGGTATAACAGGCACATTGCAGATGTACTCTTGACTCAGAAGAGCACATGATAATTATATCTTCTCTTTGGAAGTAAGCTACAGTTGTGACTCATGCTAGTGCAGGGAAAAGTACTCTTTAATGTGTGTATGTGTATTTGTGAATATGTGTATATACAAATATAGGCTCTTGTCAGAGAGGTGGTTATATGTACAAGTATGCATACATACCTGTTTATGTAAAATCTTTCACAGCTTAGTGATTTGTCTTCCCCACACTCATCAACTTCAACTCCCATGACTGGAAAAGGGCAGGCTTTCTTTGCTGAGTATGCAAGGGATCAGTTTTCTGTTCTTATGAATTAGAGAAAGAAAGTATAGTGTCTTAATCTGTTTGCTGACTGCAGAGCCTTCTGTTAATTAATTAGCTGAGTTTTAGGAACAAAAAGAAGTACAAATCTATTTCAATGGTTGTCGCTGGTTTATAAATTTATAAAGCAAGTATGGATTATGTTTAATGTTTACTGAATATGTAAATAGAATTAGTCAAAAATTAGTTCTATATTTAGGGATATGCTTATGAAAGTAACTAGTGACACTTTGAGAGCTTGTTACCCAGTACCAGTGAAGTGCATGGCATTGTGCAACATAAAAAGTAGAAACCCTTTCACCAAAAGACATCAGGTAAATGGCTGAGCGTGTTCTGTCTGATCTTTACCTTGTAGTATTGAAGACTTTTTTTTTCTTTTAATAGAGGAAAATATATTGCTGCTATTTATCACATGGACTGTGAATGAGGTAGTTGCCCATATTTCATTAATATTTAATGAGAATTGGGCAACGGAACTTGAATGGCTTTAGCAGATTTTAAAATACTGTCTACATGCTACAATTAAACAAGACCCTAGAAATAAAAGAAACACAGTTTGCCAGGCTTTATCCAGCAAGATCTATACTGTCTGTAGTACTTTTTGGTGAACTGTCCGCGTTTACATCTGCTTTCTGTGAAGACATTTTCTTTTGGTGTTTCAACAGGAAGAAATCAGCTCCTTCCATCAAGATAATAAAGACGGACTGAGTGACAGCACGACAGGTATACAATAGCACATAGTCCTTATTTTCTTTTTTGGTTAGGTAGTTCAGGTGGTGTGAATTATTGAAATCTGGTCAGAAATCCTCTGTGCCTTTCCACTTAGTGAGGAAAGAGACACTAAGTGTTGGGAGTGGTGCTTTGTAATTTGCTAGCAGCTCCCCACCAAAACTTCCTGCTTCTGTTGCATGACCTAACACATTTTTTGAGAAAGAGTTTCTAGGAACGATTTCCTTGCTCACTACACTTACTGGTTATGGGAACAAACTGTTTAATTAATTTTAAAGGTTTGAATAACTAACCTGCTAGCACTTCCTCTTTTTTAACCCCTTTTTTTTCATTCCAAAGGTGCTGATGGTTTATTGGGTGTGAGTTCAGAAGCTGACCAACAAGATCTTCTTCTGTTGATGCAAGCAAAAATTGCTTCTTTGACATTGCACAATAAGGAGCTGCAGGACAGGTTGCAGGTAGCATATTTTTGTGCTTTTCCAGCACTCTCTTAATCTGCTAGCAGAACAAAGAACTGCTTACTGTTTTAAAGAGATGTATTGTGAAGATAATTTAATGAGCTTGTTGGTGGTAAGATCATGGAAGCGCTCAGTCCCAAAGAATTAAATCAGTGTTCTGATCTTCTCACTTTTCCCATAAATTACTGAATAACTTTGTTTATTATTATAACCACATTCTAAAAGATGTTGTTAACAGTTGTGTTAGCAGAATTTCAATTTGCATGGCTTTGGTTATTAGCTTAGGGAGATCAGCCCAGACTTTTAGAGAAGCTTGGCACCTAACTGCCTCTCTCGCTGTAGATGACTAAATGGGAGCAGCTGGGTTTTGAATTTTTCTAAAACTTTTTTTGATGGTGCTTTAATTTTCTCTCTGTAGGATTTGGAAAGATTTCCTTGCTCACTCTATTCTAAAAAATATAATCATGTACTTGTTTTTACTGTGCAATTGTTTGGGTTTATTTTTGCACAGGAAAGAACACCTAAAGAAGTGGATTCAGCCACAGAACCTTATCATTCAACCCAAACAGAGTTGGAGCAAACAGCAGATCGACAAAATGAGTTCTCAGCTCAAGAGCTGAAGTCTACATTAAACACTGCCGAAGTTCAAGAAAAGTTGACAAATCTCAGTGAAGTAAAAGCCAAGTACCTCCAGGAAGACTTAAAGGGTGTGCAGAGGAAGTTAGAGAATTCTGAAGCCAAAAGAAAGCACACAGAAGCTCAGGTGCAGTCTAGAGTTCCAGAAACAGATCATCTAAATAGCACAGGCATTTCAGAAAATGGGTCTGATCTTAACGCGAAGTTCCAAGAAACTCAAACCAGGTATGAGGAAGTTGTGAAAGAGGTTTCAAATGTACAAAGGCAGGGGAAGCTGAGTCTTGTTTCCTCTGAAAGTGAAGAAAATGGTTCTGATCTGAGTAGGTTGAAAGTTACATGTGGAGAAGTTGAAATGCTTAAGCAAGAACTGAAGAGAGCGTTAGAGGAAAGTGAAAGGCAAAAAGAGAAGGTGAGAGAGCTACAGAACAAGTTCGAAGAAAGAGAGCAGAACGGAGCAAGCAAATTGCCTGTGGAAGAATGTGAGGAAATGAAGAATGCATATTGTTCAGTTATTGATAACATTAATCAAGAAAAAGCACTGTTGATTGAGAGATACAAAGAAGGACAAGAGGAAATTAAAAGGCTACAGGACAAGCTGACAAATCAGATGCAGTTGGAATCCAGTGCTGGAGCTGGAGAAATGAAAGATGCAATGCACAGAATGGTAGATGAGCTCAACAGACAACTTAGTGAATTGTCTCATTTGTACAAAGAAGCGCAAACAGAGCTTGAAGACTATAAGAAGAGAAAAACTCCAGATGATATAGCTTTGGACTACATTCCTAGAGATGAACATGAGAAACTGATGCAGTTAACAAATTCTTTGAAATACAAAGCAGAGAATGAGTTATCAGAAATTCGATCCCAGTACACGAAAGCATTAAATGAAGCAGAAGAACTAAAGCAGCTGCTAGATGCTCAGAAACAAAACTCTTTGCCAATTTCTGAACACCATCAGGTGATGAATGTCCTCAGAAATACTGTAAAGGAAATGGAAAAAGAAATAAATGAGCTCAAAGCTCTGCTTGCCAACAAGGAAAGTGAAATAAGAAACTTACAGAAGGAACTATTGGAAGAAAAAGCTGCAATTAGTGAGGCAATGGTACCCAAGGATACGTATGAAAAGCTCCAGTCATCTCTAGAAGGTGAAGTTAGTGTTTTGTCATCCAAACTGAATGATGCAATCCAAGAGAAGGAAAATGTGTCCTTAAATGTTATGCAACTGAGAAATGAAGTTTTGCACTTGAAAGAAGAGAAAGAAGGTATGCGTAATTTGCTTGAAGCAAAGGAACGGGAGGTGACTGGTCTTCACCAAAAGTACCAACAAGCTCAGGAGGATCTTCTTGAAATGAAAAGGTATTCTGAAAGCTCATCAAAACTAGAAGAAGATAAAGATAAAAAGGTTAGTGATTCATGACAGTGGAGAGGCATTTCGTGAGTTCAGACTGCAAAACATGTTGGATGGTGCATCAGTGACCTAATAGATGATATGTCAGGCATCAGTGTGGAGAAGCTTTTGAGTGCATTTGCCCATCCGAAAATTCAGATATCAAAGTTGAAGTAGTTTTCAGTATGTTTAACTTTACAGTTGGTTTACACTGCTTGTGAAGATCTTTCAGTTTACCTCTTTTAAGTTCTGCTTAGGTTGGGTTTGCAATATTCAGGCAACTGAAGTTAAAGAAGTGAGATTTACAGCAGGAAAAGATCCCAGAGGAAACAAGAAAATAAAAGAACAGAAAGAAGCAAAAATTCACTCTTCTGATGTTACTATATCATCTCAGCCTTGGCATGACTTGACTATTTTTCCTCTGTAGCTACTGTATCTGTTGCTACAAATTTCTTTATAGAAGGCTATGTGTTTTGCTAGCTGTGAATAGCTGGCCTATGGTTGGTATGTTTCTGTGTTGTGTTCAGCAGCAGTATTTGTAAAGGCAGCAGATGCCGTCCTTGTTTGTAAATATTGCTGGCTTTCAGCACAAGGAATGCATTTGAATGGACTGGACTATGAGGGAGGATAGAGAAGCATTATTGTAATCCTTTGCTAACATGATGTCTGTGTCTGTTGAGTTTATTTACATCTTGGTTTTCTGCATTTCTTTAAATATAAGTCAAAAATAACCCCAAAAGGAAACACACAAGAACACTATATTCTTTGCAGCTTTTCCTGTAAACCTATGTTTTGCCTCCCTAGATCAATGAAATGTCCAAGGAAGTTTGCAAATTAAAAGAAGCGTTGAACAGCCTTTCTCAGCTTTCCTACTCAACCAGTCCCCCCAAAAGACAAAGTCATCAGCTGGAGGCATTACAACAACAAGTGAAGCAGTTGCAGAACCAACTGACTGTAAGTGTGGCAGTTTCTAAACCCACCATTATTCCCAGTTTTCTAAAGATATGCATGCCATTCTTCGCTATGCCTTGTTGAAATCAGATGAGTACAATGAAGGAATTTTCACCAGAGAAGTCCTCTGATTTCCCTGAAACATTTAGGAATCTGCAAGTCACAAATTGCTCTTTAGATGCAGTCTAACCAAATAAAACTGTTTTCCCCAATATTATTTCCACAGAAAAATCGTGGAGCAAAGTTACTGTACTTGTAGTGGAATATAGTGACCAGAACTACTCTTGAGACCCCGATTTGTGAAAAATATGGCTAATGTGCAGTGGATTTTTATGTTATCTCAAGAACATTCATCAGCTGAAGTATATTTGGATTTTTAAGCTAAAATAAGTTTGACTTTCTGGAAGAAAGTAGGCACTGAAGCCATAAAATTTCAAACCAATCAAATCCATCTGTTTATAGGAAACAGTTTATTCTCTGAAATTCTGAACAGCTTAAAGATCTATATTTTTTAATGGTATTTGTGTATGAAAGGTCAAATCTTCTAAGCTGGGTTGGGTCACAGTTGGTATTTTTTTAAAGAGTTTGGCTGTCCAAAGGAGCACTTTTAATTCACTCCTGAGGGTGAAAAGAAGGTACTGTTCACCAGCGGCCTCTGTTGAGAGCTCTGGAGTAACTCTGGTAGAATTACTTGGTGTTTGCTTTCCTACCTTCCCCAGGAGGCAGAAAGATGAGTCAACATGGATATAGGCCAGAAAAATTCCCTTAAGTGGGGAGGAATAAGTAGGCAGACAGTTAAACACTCCATCCTGTCTGTGTAAATGCCCAGACTATTTCTTAACACAATCCACCGAATCTGAAAGGACCTTTCATTTTCCACTCTCTAAGGACCAGCAAAGCAGTTCAAGGTGCAAAGATATGCAACACGTTAGGACAGTGGATATGATTTAAAACCGGTCAGAAGAATTCTTCCCTCCCTGTTGGCTAACTCCTAACAGTTTCACGTTTGTTTGGAAAGGTGGCTTCTGGGATATGGCAGAGTGTGATCATGAAAGAGGAGGCTTGCCTTGTTTGAATGTGTAATGGTTAACTGAGGAGTTCATGGCTTTGTAAGCACCTCCTCTTCCCTGTGAAGGTATTAGCTGACAGGTGGGCCACTGACTTCGGGGAAGAGCTTAGTTAGGGCTGATTTGTCAGAATATTGCTGGCTTTTCTCAATTCTGGTTGCTGATAAGCTCAGAAGTATATGCTCATGCCACATCTTTGAAGCTCATTGCTTTTTATGGCTAGTATCATCTCACCAGTGTATTTACTGAGATGGGTAGAATTACAGTGTTTCTGTGGACCGTGCTTCCAAGCAAATTGTTTTGGGTGGCTTTTGGCATGGTACTGTCTGAGCTGGTTTTCTGTGCATACATAACGCTATGTTTTGTAATTCCCCAGAGCACTCTAAATCTGGTTGGGGAGTTCTGAATTTGACAGTTCTGAATGCTCTGTGACTTTCTGCTTAACTGTTTTCTAGGAAACAAAGAAACAACATCAGGAAGTTGTCTCAGTTTACAGGATGCATCTTCTCTATGCTGTGCAGGTATGGTTGTATATTGTCAGTTACACAGTGTTGGTATTTTAATGAAGGATATTTCTTCTGTAGTTTAATAAGAACTTTGTTTTATCCAAGGCATCCTACCCGAAAGGTGTGATTGTGTAAGCACAAATTTAATACTGCTTCCTTTTGGGAAATTGATCTAATTACTATGCCTCAAAAATAGTTTGTTTATCTTAGAGTAGAGCAATGCTTGAAGTCATTCATCTCTTCTTCTTTATCCCCTTGTCCAGGGTCGAATGGATGAAGATGTCCAGAAAGTGCTTAAGCAAATTTTATTGATGTGTAAAAGCCAATCACAGAAAAAGTAAACAAAAAAGGCCAAGGAAATCTCCCCATTTTTATTAATCCCTTTACGGGTGTTTATCTAGATTTGCCTTAACATAAGATTTAAAATTGGCAATTTGCTGCTTTTTTGTTATTGTGTTGTGAGGTGGATTTGTTTGTCTGTCTTTATACCACTTCCTATGTGCATTTGTATGTGCAGTAACTAAACACGTGACTGCTTTTCATATCCAAAATGCAGGCATGTTCTTCAGACTTTTTATTTCCACCACTCCATGTCATGTTTACCCTGACAGTACTTTCTAGCTTCCTCCAATAGAGGGAGGTTAATCTAAAGGAAAGCACTCACTTTTACCTGAGTAAAGGTGAAATTCTCCATGAGGTCTTCTCTACTGTTTATAAGCTGCATCTTATTATTGGGGATAAACTTAGTTGCTTGATGTAGTAGCACTCAGATTCCTGACATTTTGCCATTTGCAGTCTTTGGCAGAGCAGAAGTGAGCCTTGCAGCAGTGAGCAGAAGTTGATATTTATGCTAAGCCAGAACATCAGACAACTACAATTCTTAGTGTAATGTTGCTTAACACACCGTACGGTAGCTGTCCCAGCCCATCCAATGCACTGAGTACACAAAAATCACACCATGCTTCATAGTTTTCTTAAACTGCCTGGAATGACACTATTTCAAAGTTAAAATAATTAGTTTATTGAAGTTCTGTACAAAGCAGTACAGAAACATCTGTATAAACAACCCTTTATGACAGGTTTAGCTATCTATGCAAGCGTTGGCCATGAAGCTCAGGAACAAAACCAGAACATATACTTTAGACAAGGGATTCTAGTGAACACAGGATGTTTACAGTGAATGGCAATGCCTCATACTTCCTAACCTCACTTTTTTAAAGATCTTCTCTTCAGTATATTTTTATTGGCCCTCTAATGAACTCTTTTGTAACTAAACTATTTTTTCTACGTAATGTTTGCATTCAAGTTATTAACGAATATTTTTAGGTAATCGTCTTTTAGAGAGGTTCTTTTTATACCCCCAAGTATTCAGTAATAGCAAAGCATAGTGAAGTGTTTTTAGTTAGTAAAAGATCTGTACGGAATAGTAGACCTGTCTTGTCAGTGTGTTCTGGAGCAGTGAAGTGCAAAATGCAATTCAGCCTGCTGTTTCAAAAAATGTAGAAAAGATAGGTAGAAAACAGCAAAAGGTATCAGAATTTCTACTGCCTTTTCTACAGCCCAGGGGGATCAGTAAAGCCTTTGTCAGCACTTTTAAATTTAAAAGTCAAATAAAAATGCCTATTGTGGTATAGTATGAAACGATGGAAAAATATTTCTAAGCACACACTGCACTTGAGGCTACAACCATTCTAACGAGCTTGCAGCTTCACTATGGTGTTTGTTTTATTGCCATTAGCGGATGTGTCTCTAATAGAGAAATCTTCCAGAGCTATATAATCTATGAAGTTTATATAGAGTCAGTCATAATATGACAAGAGTCAGCAGTGCCTCAGGCTGACTGGACTCATAGTGCACTTACATCAGATAATTCCTAACCCTGGTGAAACTAAAATGGAATTTAAAAGCAAAAAGAAAAATCACGCCTTTGCATCGGTTAGACCTTGGTGTTACTTTTCTTGGGCGGTTTAACTAATGCCTGCTAATTTTGAACAGTATTTTATAGTTAGATGGTTTTGAAAATGCTCCAAAGAAATGTGAAAAGATTTTTGCTGCAGCACTTCAGAATGAACAACAAGATTTTAAGCATGCTAATGCTGTAAAGTGTAAAACTTGATGAACCATTTTGTAGGTTGCCTGGTAGATTTAGTCTTCTACTTTATTTTGATTTGTATATTTATTACAATTATCTTTGTGGAATATTGAAAATTATATACTATGGCATAGCAAGTTTCTTTATATGTAATTTACAAGAAGTTTCCTTATGCAGCAAATAAACTATTTCCAGTTTCTACATCTTTATTGGTTTTGTGACTTCATTTATTTTTTGTATTGAGGGAAATCTCACTACACTGTTTTAATGTAGTGCAAATGTTCTGTATCTCATGCTTTGATTGCTGTCAGATGTAGTTTCAGGGAGGAAAATATGGTACAACTTGATTATTGACTTCTTGATCTGTCAGAAAGAATCAAATCCACTCCAAAACCATTTCTGTCATGGTCAACCAGCTAGCGGTAGTGCGGTTTCCTCATCTGCCAAGGGATGCATTCCAACCAAGTTTATAAAACTACCCTAGTGCAGTAGCACAGATAGGTGAGGTCCCACAATTTTTCAAAACTGCGTTACTCTATCACTTGGCACTTCATGCACAGAACTATAGTGAAAGTATATGTATATATATGTGCGTATCCATGTGTATAGATGGGTGTGTATATTTCTCTTTGAACTTAGCAATAATTATCCAGTGAAACTTTTATAATCTCCACTTTTTCTGAGTGTTATTTGAGAAACTAGTTTTTCAGTAACTTATTTGCTAATATCTTCCGGTCTGAGATTGGAACACACAAATGGCAGGAAATTGCACCTTTTTGGTTACATTCTGAATGTCAAGTAGCTCTTTAGCCTCTTGTAGAAAACTTCCGTAAGCTACTCAGTACTGGGTTTCCTCTGAAGACCGCTTCTGACAAGCTGGTACTCAGACTGTGTTCATGGTGAGACCACCTGGCAGGACGGATCGTGCCAGCTTTGATGGTGTTTGTGCCATTCCAACCAACGGGCCTGCCGCCTACCATCTCACATCTGAATTGTCTTTTTGTTTTCCTTGCGGATGGCAGGATGCCAGCTCTGTTACAAAACAGGGAAGATGACGGAGAGTGAAGTGGTTCAGGAGATTTCAGCAGCAGTCGGGCAAGAACTTCTTGGAGTGTGCCATGTCGCCTTTATGGACGGTCTTTTGGCTCTGCAACATGCACATATGCCGTATGTAGTGGCATGTGGCTAACATTTGAGCTCAAGGGTGGTTGACTCTCTGAGATGAGTCTGGCTACCTGGGCATGTTCCACGCCAGCAGGACAGCTTCCTATACCAAAGTGTGTGTATGCCCCCACTGTGGCTTTTGGCTGTTCCCTGCTCATAGGTCCCTAGTGCAGGTCATTGGTCCTCCTGTACCTAGTTTAGTGTGTTTGCCTTTTTTCCTGCACAGTCCTGCTTCCAGAGAGGTGAGAGCATCAATGCGATTCCCCAAAGGCTGTTTTTTTAGAGGAACTGAGGTTGAGAGTAAAAGTAACAGTTTCCAGATGGTTTATTCAGGTACTTCATGGGTAGCGGCACGAGGTATGAAGCTGCTATTTCCCCATGCTGGCTGAGGAGGGGTAAGTTGTGGCAGAAGGGCCTGCTGGTTTCTGTCCTGCCGCTCCTCAGGGCTCAGGTCAACTAAGTGATAGTGTGCTACATGTCAGCACAAGACATCAAAAGCCAAGGGAAGGCCACACTGCTGTGTACTATGGTAGGTGACTGTGCACTGCCCCAGTAGAAGCAACCAAGAGAGGGACAGCGGAAAAGCTGGATGGAAATCACTTGGCAGATGCTACATTGCCATGTGGAGCTGTCATTTAAAGCCCACTTTGCTCAAGGAAACTCACAAAATGCAGTGGTTGGCTGGATGGGGGAAGGAGGTGGGTGGTGCGTGATTTCACCGCTGTGAGTGTTTCAGTGCTACATAAATTACTGTTGCTGTACATATGTTGTGGTTAGACCATAAAAGGTGTTCCCTCACGGGCTTTGGCAGTGTGGGCTACCAGCCTAGGGTGTGCAGGAGGGAGGAGGATGGGTGAAGAGGCTGGAAGTCCACATAGGCCACGGAGAGCTTGCCTCGTGGTGGTGGAGCAGGGATGTCCACGTGAGCCTTGGCCCGTCTGACCCAGGAGGCTCTGGCTTGGGTGGGGCTAGCCAGGGAGACCTGTGGCTTTCTCCACCCTTGATACCAACATTCATCTGAGAGAAAGGCAGCCACGAAAGGCTGAAGCAATCTGTCATCGTATGCGGCAGAGACCCACGTGCTGCAAGCAAAACCGCCTGGCTTTGAGCAGTGTGGTCAGGCCTCCCAGCACAGGGCAGATCCTGGAGCACAGGCAGCCTCTTGCAGCTTTGCTTGTCTGTGGGGCTGTGGCCCCAGCCTGCTGCTGCAGACTGTCTTGAGGTCCACACTGCAAAGCAGCTGTACGGTGGGTCATGGTGCTGCATGTTGAAGAAACTCATGGAAAAGCTCCTGGAGGAATTAGTTGTTGACGTTTCAGAGCAGCAGCATCGTCAGGTGTGATGTAACCCTGCACATATTCTGCAGGCACAAGCATAATCCAGTGATTTTTTTTTTTTTTCAAATAGGAATGAATGCAAGGCTTTTAGGACAGATGAGTGGTTTAAATCCTCTGTTCACTGTGGTTTTGGTCTGACACAGGAGCACTATAAGTGTTTTGAATTTAATGTCAACACAATTCAAGAGTTTGAATACCTTGAAAACTTTTACGGCAACACAGTCTAGTTCTGCAGACGCAGGGGTGCTTGTGGATGCAAGCCAACACTCAGAAAACATTTCATGAAAGTGAAGTTCCCAAATGCTTTTCTTCATCCCTTCCTCCTCCTCTCTTCTGTTTGGATCTTTCACTGATCCTTTTGAAAATAAACAACAGAAGCGTTAAATACAGGCTAGAACCATACTTTATTTTGGGTTTATGTCCATCTTCTTCTCAGGGTAGTAACAAATTAGTTCTGATATCAGCGGTTGTTTCCATAAACCCTCTGTCTTAGAATTACAGACAATGGTGAGAAGAGCTGATGTGCATTAAAATCTGTGATTTAATAAGTTTATACATATTTGAAGGAATCTGAAATATAATTTTTGTACTTGGCAGAATAGTCCTACCAGCATACTGCTGCTGGTGAGAAAGCTGTGTGTTTTGTTCAACATCTACAAATGTTGGGTTCCCCAGGTTACGATTGCGTGTGACAAAATGTCTTTAGGAGAAATGACAGTCTCTGGTTGGACTCAATGATGGGATCCTGGGGTGGTGTGTCACCACATAAGGCTCCTCTGGTGGTCAGTTTTGCCCCTTTGCACAAGCAGTAGAAGTTTGTGCTCTTAGTCCCCTGTCCCAGCAATGCCTTCAGGAGGGTCTTGTTTGTGATGCAACTTGTAATTCTGAGGCATTTTATGGCAACGCATCTGTTGCTGTTTACAGAGCATCAGTTTACAGACACTTCTTTTGAGTTTAATGCAGGTATTCACACAATCATCAGTTTTTCAGTCTAGTGTATTAGAAGCGTGTTTGCATGATGATCTGTCCAGATTCACAGTGTTGGCCCTCCTTGCACGTTTTCCAGCAGCCTGACGTGCTCAGACAGTTGGTAATGGGGCCTCCTACCAGCAGCTGAACATTGGAAACAAGCACATCTCGGTGACATCATTCCCTGCGAGGGGCTGGAGCCTGGCTCCTTTGCGGCTCTTGGTAGGCAAGCATCACTTGAATCAAAACACACATGCTCGCACGGGAAAGCTGTCACTCTGGTGTAGTCACTCTTCCATTCGCGATTAATCAAAACACTGCCGGGTCATGGCTGGGCCTGGAGCCACTGCATTCTTGCATTCCCTGTCCTCAAGAAACAACAGTCCTGCACTGCACTGTGTTTAAAAGGGCTGTCCAAAAATGTTTGGATGTACTTGCTTCTCCGTAGGCACTTTGCACCCACCAGGAGGCATCCCCCAGAGTGGAGGCTGGGGAGCAAGGAGGGGCCTGGATTAAGCTGCATGTTTTGAGACAAAAAAAAATTGCAGGGGAGGGACAAAGAGCTAAAGCTGGTATTCCTTCCCCAATGAGTCTCCCTTGCAGTTGGAAAACAATGTGGAGAGTGAAGACACAAAGGTTCTGCACTGCTCCATTCCTAGAAATAGCTCCTCTGGAGTCTTGCTATTCAAAGCACAGCTCCCAAAAAGAGCAGTGCTCCATTCAAGAGCTGGTGGGCCATGTTGGGATGTAAGCACAGCTGGATAGATCATAGAATAACTAGGCTGGAAAAGACCTCTGGGATCATCAAGTCCAACCATTCCTATCTGCCACTAAACCGTGTCCCTGAGCACCTCGTCTACTCATCTTTTAAATACCTTCACACGTTGCAGAGCCAGGTGCATCCATGCCTGTGCAGATGTTGCAGAGCTGGCAGGTGGCAGTGGAGGGTGACTGGATCCCTGCGCCCAGGAGGAGGGCAGCATCTGCCCAATACTGCCTTTCTGCCCTCATCCCCTGCAGCCTGTGTGCAGAGGATGTGAGCCAGCGGTGGGAGCGGGACTGCCCCAAAGCCCTGCATTCCATGAGGGTGGCTGCACAGTATCCACAACAGTTCTAAGATTCTTGTCTGTGCTGCCACGTGAAGAAATCATGTGGCATCCAGTGGCACCAATGGCAAGGGGCACGCTGGCAGACTGACCGCAGATGCTTTGGCTGGTAAGTCTCCAGCAGTATGTTCTTTTTGCAAATATCTGTGTAATCAAAGACATCTGTGATCACCGCATCTGGGTTGTGGCATGGAAGAAAAGGGTGTGCAGCTACACCAGCTGCCCTTGAGCACCTTTGCACAGGCCACACCTCTCTAGGAGCTTCTGGGACCCTTGCTCCCCTCCACAGAGCCGATGCTTGCAGGGGACACCTTCCTGCGTGCTGCAAGCAAGTAACAGCCTGAGTTTACCCCAGCTCCTCTTGGACCTGTTTTATGCCTCTATTTAAGTTTTATTAGGAGAGTGAATGTCTCCAACCAGCTGATGGCAGCTGGGGAGAGAGCTCTCTCTCTGAGTTGAGGCAAACAGGTTACTGTAACACAATGGGGAGAAGAAACGTTCTTGGTGACTCATCAGGCTACATCTATAGAAGCGGCTGGGAGTATTCCCAAATGCTGGAATGAAACCCACCCCTATTATTAGACTGCTTGGTAGGGGTCCTGCCATGGTGTTGGCCCAGGTCAGCCAGCAGTTTTTGCAAATAACTGCTCAGCGTGGCTTTGGATCAGCCCATTCCTCTTTGCAGGTGGCCCTGCACATTGCAAGGTGAGGTTTCTGCAGTGCCAATCCCAGCTGCACAGCATCCCAACCCCTTCATCCTCAGGAGTATCTGATGCACTGTCCACATTGGCAGGTGATTCCTGGGAGCCAGCACCAGGACCTGCATCTTGCATTGCAGGAGCAGCTTTCCACCTAAATGCTTACTCCTCTGATTTCCTGGACTGCAGTAGGCTATGTGTGGAATATTGAGGTGCATGTCTTCTTGGACAGCTGTCTGAACTGCAGTGCAGTGTTGCTGCAAACCTCCTGCAGTCACTGCCTAACGTAGTGGAGTGGCTTCACCTCTTCCTCAGTGCAGCAAATGCATTGCTGCGCTCCATTGGCATTTATGGAGTAAAATCCACATGAACGTATAGCTAACAAACCTATCTAACTAGATCAGTATAGGAAATGTATTGAGACCTCCACAGTCAACCAGAGTCTTACCTGCCTTGGGAGATTAGGAGGCTGCTACAGTCTCCATGGAGTCCCTTCCCTCAGCCTCACACCAAGAGCCCAGAAAACCCAATGTGTTCTCCACTCATGTCTGCAAGAGGCAGCCAGCAACAAAGCAAGTTTCACACCTAGGTTTTGACCAGTGCCTCGCTGGGGTTTTGAAATGCAAAAATAAACAATTGGGGCCAGAGTTTCCAAAGAGTTGACCCGAACTCACCAAAAGCTGTTCCATGCCATCACAGAATGGGGAGAAATTCCCACCATCTATCTGCCCTCTGGAGAGGGCAGATTTTCAATGGTATAAAAAGAAAGGGGAGCTTTTTCCATTTCTTTGTTGTGCAGATCAGATCCTTCTAGACTTCGTTTGTATTTCTTGGAGAGGATACTTGCACAGAACATTCACATTCATGATGGATATTCAAGCCCACTCCTATGAATTCCACAGAGATGAGAGCTGCATGGGCACACTGTGACATTTGCCCACAACACTCACTCCCTTGCAGAGCCCCCACGATTAGAATTAGTGATGCAAATGCACCACTGTTCATTAAGAGTCCAGCTAAGAAAAGCAGCAGGCTAGGAAGAGCCTGTTGTGGCCTTTAGCTTCCATTTCTACCTAAGCATTCCTGCACTCTCCACCCCTCAAAGACTGATCCATATAAAAACTAGTTTCTGCCTCAACAGGAAACCATCAGGCCATGATGCTGCAATAAGTCTGTTTAAAAAAAACAACTCCATTTGTTCAGTTTAGTGTTGGTGCTCTATCAGCAAAAGCACTGTTTACAATTATTTATAGAATTACTACATATTTATTTTGGTAAGACCCACCTGCTGGATTCTTGGAGGTTTACAAAACGAAGTCCAAGACAGACACCTGCACAGAACAGGATGTGGCTTATCTCTGCTTTTCCAACTGCTCTGCTAACCTCACTCAAGACCCGTCTGATTGAGAATGTAGCCACATGTAATTAAAAAACCGATTCTTTCTCATGACTAACTTTGAAACAGAGGTATAGAACTCAATTCCTTTTGGGGAATTTTGTGCTCACTAGTCTTAAGAGATCCAAATGGTTGTGGATTGGCGTCAACATGCGAAAGTTAGAGAGACACAAGAACTTCTCAGCATGGTGGGAGATAACATTAGCACCAGCATTGCTGGTGCTTTGTTGCATAAAGATTACCAGGACCTGGAGCCAAAGCCACTATTTTTGCTTCCAGCATCTTAGCAAACTGACAGGACTCAAAGCTTATTGATAGTGGGTTTCAGGTAGAATACAAGAGGTGCCTCCTTAAGAACTTCTTAAGAAGTCTGTTCTTACTCTGAAAAGCACAAATCAAAATAACAGGAGGAAAAGTCACATGTTTGTTTTGTGGCCTCTGGATCTGGGCTGCATAGAGCCCCAAATATAGTAAATCAGCACAGCTAGGGAGCAGCTACAGCTATATTGAAGCCAGGTGGAAAACGCTGGCTCCAGTTCCCACCTCCACAAATTGTTTTTAGTTACCACCACCATTAGTTCTGAATACTTACATGTACCATTTCATAAAAAAAGCAGGTGGGCAAAATCTGAGTCACGATAAGTCCGTTCTGTAATATTACTGAAGGAGGAAAAAAACTGTACTAGATGTGTTTTCTACTGCAGGCTTCCCCATGTCTGCAAGGGGCAAAGACTCGCCAAGTAGAAGACATAAAAGTGTTCTAAAGGTATTGTCACTTGAGTTGTGGATCTCATGCAATGTGGTAGGAAATTAAACCTAATCTATCAGTGGAGCTCTGCAGAATTTTAGCAATTTATCAGGTCAAAAAGATACAGTCGCCTTCCAGTCTCTTCTTCACTCTTTTTATTTTACTGTGCTTGAAGGCAGCGATCCCACAGAGTCCACCACATGCATATCCTAAATTCACTCCTTACCTTACTGTGAGGAGCCTGTAGCCCAGACTTCCCATGTTTTTCTCCACCTCCCCACCTCCATGAGTCTCAGCTCTGACTTAGTCCAGCTGGAGTACAGACATTAGGTCTTGCTCAAATCATGCGTGTCTGTAACAGCTATTACTTATGAAATGCAACAGTTACTTTCTGGTATTTTGTGGTGTTCTGACTTCTTAGGATATTATTTCCATGATCACTGTTGGTAGACTAAGAAATTGTTAAAAGTACTATTTTAAGAAGTAATATAGTACATCTGCAGGCAATTATATAAAAGTACAAATGTTAAGCCACAGTAATGTCCTTGAACACAATATACGGAACTCTAAAATAAGTCACGTTAAGAAAGTGATGTGTTCTGTTTAATTTTTATCCTGTCACCCAGAGATTATGTAAATCATTCTTAACACTCAGTAGTCAGGAACAGTATTAATAATTTCCAATGAGACCATAATTTTTTTTTTCAATAAAGAAACAGAAACACTAAGCCAAAAGGAAATTAATCTGTACTGAATACTTAAGTCTGACAAAAAAAAAGACAGTAAACAATAACATTCTAAATTACTTCTAAGTATCTTTATCAGTCCTGTAGCTCAAAGATTTGTAGTTGTTTTTCAAATGTACAATTTATTGCAATAAAGGGATGATCTTCACAGAAGACAAAATTGAACTGTTGACACTGTGTACTCTGAAATCAGTGCACTCTTGCTGACATAAGCAAGAAATGAAAAATGGCCAACAAAAGCATAAACAAACATAACAAAACTTAAAATAAATCCAGAGGACTTGGGTTCTGATGAAACTGTGGAACAATCAACTTGGGAACACATGAACTCCCTAGTTTCCACATGTGCAAAGCAAGACCTCATATTGTCATATTTGTCATATTGTGACAAAGAGAAAAAACTCAACTACAGCCTAAAGCTGTAGAAGTCACCCACAGCTGACTCTCAGATCACATCCCATGGCAGCAAGGCAGGAAGACTTCAGTCTCTTGCAGCATGACAGGCAACAGCTGCCCCTGGTTCGACGCCCAGTGGTTCGGCTGACCTCCTGTTCTGAGCAGGCTGTTTGCAATAGAGAGGTGTGAAAGGAGAAGGGCAACTTTTGGTCTAACTACAGCCCATCTTACTGCTCTGCAAAGCTGGCCACTGCAGAAAACTGTCCAGAAACTGCACCCCCTTTTCAGTGAGTAGGAGGGTAGGCCCATTTTTAGCAGTGATGTGAATGCACCACTCCATGGGACGAAGGCAGACGCGCCTGTACTTCAGGTTAAGAGTCCCTCCTGTTGTTGAAAAAAGCTACTGAGAAAGTAAACAAATATCACAAATGGTTTCAAATATGAAAATCTTCTCTCTTCATAGAATTCTTAACAGCATTAGTAGAGACTAGCAGTATGAGAATGGGGACATGTACGGAAACACTTCAGCAGCAGCTTTCTTGTGGATGTGTAATAAATTAAGAGATACAAAACAATAAAGTTGCCAGAAGAGCTATGAGTAACGAGTAAAAAAATCCTGGCTTCTGTCTTAATTCACCAATTCAACACCAGTGCTGCAGACAAACGGGTAAATTGGTATCAGATGAAATTCCAAGGAACTGAGTTATATTAAGAATTAATCAACATGAGGGGAGCCTAGTGGCTTTAGCAGCAAAACACATCAGCATTTGCCAGAAAGAAACCACCTGTTGCTGTTGAGAAATATGTTTGAAAACATCACCCTCTTTCAAGACAAATTTACTTTTATTTTTAAGTCACTGGAAGTTAACTGGCTAACATACTCAGATTTTTCTTTGAGTAATTGCTTAAAACAAGCCAAAGACAAAAAAAAATGCAAACAAAATTACTTGGAGAACACTGTAAAAGGCAGCAGAGTATTACCTGAATGCCACTTTAACATCTGTGCTGGAATCAGTGGCAATGGCAGATCAACTCTCCTTTTCACTGTTTCAGCTTAATTTTTTTGAATCAAGGCTAAGAAATGTTTGCAAGGGAATAAAAAGGAAGTCTTTGTATTTCTAATTCCAGAGTAAAAACAAACAAACCAAAACACAACATCAAGCCTAAAAATCTTTACAGGTTTCATTCAGTTTTATAAAAAAATATAGTATTATGTACATCCATAAATATAATACAAATGCCCAAACATACATCTACAGTTCTGCTTCAGCAGCATCTTCATCAGGGCAACAATAGTATTCCACAAAACAGACCTGTCCATCTTCATTCCTAATCATATACTGCAGTGAAAGAAATCCTTGAGCATCTGTTCGAATCGAGACTTTACAAGATAAAGCCAGTGCTTTTGTAGATGGTTTAAGCAAAGAAATCTTGTACCTGGCAAGGAAAACAAAAAGAAAATCATCTGAAAAAAACATACTGTGAAGAGAGGTGCCAAAACATTACTCCCAACAGAAACCACAGAATAACTAAAAACCAATGTGCTAATTTAATCTTTTCCTGGTGACATCACACAGGCATTGTTATCACTTAGCTTTTGATCACAGACGTAAGAATTTTATCAGATGAGGAACATTTTTTCCCTGTACTTGCAAAATAAAAGTTACGATAGTGCAAAACCAGGTCCTTAAAACTTTCCATCAAGAAAGTTTTCCATGCATCATCTGCATCAAGAATGCATCATTTCCATCAAGAACGCATCAGGACTCTGAGCACAGACTTACTGACCTGTTTGTCTGCGTCTGGTTACAGTGGAATGCTTCAATCAAATCAGAGTCTTTAGGGTAGTCCAGATGTGCACTCCCTGCATTTCCAAAAGTAGATAACCTGGAAGACAAAAGGCACCAACTCAGAATACCTGATCACAGCTCTCTAAACCTCACCAAGAACTGTTATTTTGCATATCCCAATAGCTGTTTCACAAAACACTTGTTTATTTAATAAAAAACACTACACTGTCTGTGTCAGTGCCACACTTCCCAGTTTGTCAATATATTCAGTACTGTGTTAATTAGATTACATGTTGTGATTTACTATTCTCATTACAATTCTTCTTGAAATAAAGCAATATTCTAAAATAGCTCCCCTCTCTTCCTTCTGAAAACTTCCAGTCCTTACCAACAGAGGCCAAGCATGACCATTTGAGCTGAAAGCAGTTTCTAGTACCTGAAGTAGGGTTTATCTGGAGACATGGTAATCTGCAGAACTTCGCTGGTCATATCCAGTTCAGCAAATGCTTCTCGTAGCCCCTCCGACTGCAGGATAATTTTATTAACAACCTTTGTACTGCAGAAATCAAAGTCTAACAACTCCTCAGGTTCCTGAGTGTTAATTTTACACA
Organism: Cuculus canorus; assembly: GCF_017976375.1. NCBI lineage: Eukaryota > Metazoa > Chordata > Aves > Cuculiformes > Cuculidae > Cuculus > Cuculus canorus. Next base: position 65,853,252 of record NC_071441.1, on the reverse strand, counting down.
CTGTCACTACTCCTCCTTCTTCCAAGAACAGCATCAAGGGATAACCATAACCACGATAAGACATCCTAAGGGCTGTTGATGTTCCTGAAAAAGAGAATGAAGCATGTATTTTTCAGAGAGCTAGCCAGCACATCTGATCACTTTAGAAAGTTCACATTTTACTGGCACATTTTACTGCATCTGGTCTAGTGTGTTTGGTCTAGCCTCTAATATATCAATGTAGCAGGCTTAGAGCAGCCCCCTAGCGCTGTGCAGCACTAATTGTTAGCAGCAAAATGAATTGATGCATACACAGACACCAGTTCAAACCCAAGATGTGTCATGTACCGGATGGGTAACACTAGCTGTGCCAACAAAGCCTAAGAAAACTGTCACTGCTCCACATGAGTACACAGTGCATCCTGGAGCACTCTCACAGTCATGCTAACTTGTTATATTTTGCTTGTGAAAATATGTTTTGCACAACTATCAAGTAAAAAAAAAAAAAATAGGATGTATAATTTGCTAAGAACTGTTGTTTTGGGTTTTCTTTTAAACAAAAGGGTTCATGTAATTCAATATTTGTATGCATAATTGTGAAGGCAGCTTCCCAATAATACAGTCTAGTTAATTTTTCTAATTCACACACTTTATAAACAAGACTTAAAGTGTCTTTACAGCACTAAAGTGTCCTTACAGAGGTACCCAATCCAGGGGCAGATTTCTTGTGAGTTAAGTATCATTCCTCAGTAATGCAAGCTGGAGATAACACAAAACAGATTCTGGGTGTAGCCTGCAAAGAAGGAACAGAAGGTGCCACATGACAGCTACTGCATTGCCAGCAGGAGCACAGTGGACTGACAGTGCTATCCAGAACCTCTGCAGACTTCAAGCCCAGTATATCCACACCAGAACACTTCCTAATTCACACATACATTTGTTACTGCTTCTGAGGCAGCTGCATGTTCCAGGATGGTACAAGCCACAGAAATATTGGAAAGAGATCACATTCATTATTGAATTGATATAATTTTTTTTTTATTAGCTAAATTCCCAACTACATCTCCACTGCCTCTCAGTGTACTGATTTCTGCCACAGCTCACAGCAATTACTCAGCCTGAGTCCCCTGTAAGCCCAGTGTGGTTCCCTTCCCCTGTGCCTTAAAACGTGCTGAGAGCTTTTGTGCTTTTTCAGCTCAAACTGACAGTTCTGATGAGAGGCTGCCTCAGCTTACCCAAGCAGTCACCTTTTAGCCTGATGCCAAGGGAACAGGCAGCATGCCCTGATAGCTGCTTAACAGCATGTGACAGTTTGACATGTAGATCATAGCAGAGGAAACTCGGCTCTCCCTACATCCATAGTGACTATCCTGAATGGGCTGCAGAGGAACTATTCTGCCAGCTGTGCCAACGTTTTCCCCTCAAGTACAGGGCGCTCAGAACAAATTAGCATTCATGTGACGTGTATGATCTGGGCCTTGGACTGAAGAGATCCACAAGAAAGGCAGTCACAGCATGTGTCAGTCCTCGGGTACAGTACTGGCTTCAGCATCAGAACTCCAGCCTAAACATGTCACACAATTCGCCAGAGATGCCTGAACAAATTACTTGACATTTTCTTACCAAGATTACAGAAACTGAAATCAAGGCCAGCCTGGACGGAGCTCTGAGCAACCTGATCCAGTAGAAGGTGTTCCTGCCCATGGCAGAGGGGTTGGAACTGGATGATCTTTAAGGTCCCTTCCAACCCAAAACATTATATGACTCTATGACAATCATCATCTGTAAACCAGACCTAGGGTAAAAGCTGGGGCTGTCCACTGGACTTCATGCCACAAAAGGATTCTCTCCCAAAACAAGTGGTTCTTCCCTGCCTTTTACAGATACGGGATACATTAACTTATCAGGAAGATTACTTTGTTTCTCAGCTACCCAGCAGTGCCACAGAGAAGCTATTCTACTCTTTCTTCCACCTTGCAAACTAAGTCAGGCTCCTCTAGTACCTCCTGCTGCAGTGGTCCTTGACACGCTGGCTAGGCTCACATCCATCAGCTCCTTACTTCTCCCAACTGACTGGTACCTCAGCACACACTTGTATCAGCTTAAGTAAACAGGGTGGACCCTGCTTAAGAGCAGCAGCTGCCATGCTCAGAAAGACTTAAGGTGAGGAAGTCAGAAATTCTGCTAAGACTGTAATCCTCCTATAGCCCCGTATAGGTTTTGTGTGATTACATGTGATATATATATGTACTGCCAAGGTAAATATGCAACATACCTGGCAAAGAACTGGTACCAAAAATGGTCAAGCAGTCAAGAAGAACAGACAAATTGATCCGGAATGTCACTGATTCCTCCTGAACAGCAAATTCCTGAAAAATTTCTGCCTGCAAGACACAGAAAAGAGATGAAGAGAGGGGAGTTTCTGCAATTATTTTACAGTTCACTCTTAATTCCTTAAATTCAGTGCTTTTACTTTCAGAGATCAGTGCAATACAAAGTGATTTCTACATGTAACACAATATCAATTGAAGGAAAATGCGTCCTCATCCTCCAAAACTAGTAAGATAAAATCAGAGGTCAAAAGAGGTGATTATCCTGCTGTATTCAGCATTGGTGCAGTCTCACCTTGAGCTCTGTGTGCAGTTCTGGGCCCCACAATATAGGAAAGATCTGAAGGTCCTTGAATGCATCCAGAGGACGGCAACAAAGGTGGTGGAAAGGCTAGAAGGAATGTCCTGTGAGGAGTGACTGAGGACATTGGGTTTGTCTGGTTTGGAGAAAAAGAGGCTGAGGAGCAGAGTCTCACTGCTCTCTACAGCTTCCTGAAGAGGAAAAGTGGAGAGGGAGGTGCTGAGCTCTTTTCCTCGAAACCCAGTGATAGCCTCTAGTCACTGTTCCCCTGCCCACAGCTAAAGTTCAACAGCACACGCTGACCACTTCATGAACTCATTCAAACAGGAGGAAGTTAACCAAACAAATACAGCACTAGTGTAAGAAAGGACTGTGCAGCAGGGAGCACGAGAAAGCAAGGGGAGATGCAGTAATCGGAGGTTCGAGCTTCCCCCCTTTCACACATAGCTTAGGCTGCAGTTTCACAGACAGCAAAGACAAAAACTCTTGAAAGACAGAAGGAAGGTGAAGTTAAATGTGAGTTACTAGGATAAATTAGTCCTCAATCCTCCCATTTACATCCCTATTATCATCTACCCTCTCAAAAACAGGTAACAGCAAATCAGCTGGGCTTATGAACACATTTAAAAGCTGGATACGCGTTAAATCAAAACAAACTAATACACTCAGAAAGTAAACCATTTTAAGACAAAATCATAAATGCTCCTTAAAAAACTGAAATGAAGCCAGCAGTCACAGCAACAAAAGAGGTAGCAAAAAAGTGAGGAAGACTGCTTTTGATTTTACAATAAATGCAAGAAAAGAAGAAATAACTTAGATTGCCATTTAAAGCTGCCTATATGGACAGCCCAGTACAGCTGAGACTCTTTATCTATCTGTCACCACTCAAGCCCCCTTGCTGGACAGAGTTCAGCCCAGACAGGATCAGAGGGCACAGGGGCAGACCTCTGTTCCAACTCTGTGAAGCAGTGCACTCTCCTGCTTCTTGGCTCTCAGCTCAGCCACTACACTGCAGATGAGCATTAGTGCATCTCAGAGTCATAGAATGTCCTGAGTTGGAAGGGACCCGCAAGGATCATTGAGTCCAACCTGCACAGGACAACCCCAACATTCACACCGTGTGTCTGAGGGTGTTGTCCAAATGCTTCTTGAATATTTGCACTCTTCTTCACCTTTATTGTCCAAATGCTTCTTGGATATTTGCACTCTCTTTCACCTTTCTGGCCTTGTGATGAAACATAATAAAAATACCTAAGAACACTTTATGAACTCGCCCACACATCCAAGGACAGCGTGGTGGGAAGGAGCAGTGGTCTCAGCAGGTGCAAAGACATGAAGGACGGCTGCAAGCTTAACACGCAAGCAGGCAATGAACACGACAGGCACCAAGCTCAGCCTTTCACCAGCACAGCCACCTCACAGACGGCCCCAGCCTCCTCACAGTGTCTCCCTCACACCATGATTTCACCGAATCATAGAATCACTAGGTTGGAAAAGATCTCTTGGACCATCGAGTGGAACCATTCCCATCTGCCACTAAACCATGTTCCTGAGCACTTCATCTACCCACCTTTTAAATACTTCCAGGGACGGTGACTCAACCACCTCCCTGGGCAGCCTGTTCCAGTGTCCGAGGACCCTTTCTGTGAAAAGCTTTTTTTCTGCTATCCAGTCTGAACCTCCCCAGGCGCAGCTTGGGGCCATTCCCTCTTGTCCTGTCCCCTGTCACTGGGGAGAAGAGGCCAGCTCCCTCCTCTCTACAACCTCCTCCCAGGTGGTTGCAGACTGTGAGAAGGTCTCCCCTCAGCCTCCTCTTCTCAAGGCTAAACAAACCCAGTGCCCTCAGCCGCTCCTCATAAGACTTGTTCTCCAGCCCCTTCCCCAGCTTCATTGCTCTTCTCCGGACAGGCTCCAGAGCCTCAACATCCTTCTTGTAGTGAGGGGCCCAGAACTGAGCACAGGATTCGAGATGCGGCCTCACCCGTGCCGAGTCTAGGGGCAGAATCACCTCCCCGTCTCCGGGGGTCAAGCTGCTCTACCGCGGACGGGGCCCTTCTGGGGTCTCTCCCAGCGGGGCCGGAGCCCCCTCGCCCCGCAGCCCCACCTGGATGAAGGCGTTCGCCTGGACGCACTTGGCGGCTTCCACAGTCACGCGGAGGCCATTAGCCGTGGCGAAGCAGGTGGCGTGGTCCTGGAAGTGCACGGCCCGGAGGATGCCGGAGAGGTGCCGTGCGTTGTCCAGGCTGGCGCTCAGCAGCGAAGCCTCCGCGCCGGCCGCAGCCTGCGCCGACAGCGGCATGGCAGGCAAATGTGCGGCAGGGCGGGCGGAAGTGAGGGAGAGGAGCAGAAGTGCGGCCGAGAGGGATGACGGGCAGGCGTAAGACCGGAAGTGAAGCAGCGAGGGTAGAGGGCGGGAGAGCGGGCGGAAGTGAGGGCGGGTCGGCGAAAAGCCGGAAGTGAGGCCAGCGAGCGGACGCGTGGTAGTGCAGGGAAGATGGCGGCGGCCAAGAGACAGCGTGGCCCCTTGGCGGCGCGGCCGAACAAGCGCGCTAAGAGGGCGCCGATAGCGGCCGAGCCCGCCCCGCAGCCGGGCCCCGAGGAGTACAGCGTCCCGCCGCCCGTCTCGCAGGTACCGCCCGGCCTCGCCCGCAGTCCTCGAGGCACCGCGTCCCCGGGCCCAGCTCGGGGTGTGAGGGGGTGCTGGGAGCCGAAGGAGCCCGGCGGCTGAGCCGGGGCGGAGGGGCGTGCTCCGAGTTGTTTGTAACCCCAGCACAAACCAATGTGCGGCGTCGCGAGTTTTTGCGTTGAAAACGTGCAAAAAGCGCTGTTCCGGTCGGTGAAAATAAGATGCATCGCTTTTATCATAGATCGGTTTGTGTCGGAAGGGAGCTTAAGCCCATCTATCCTGTTCCAAGCTCCTGCCATGAGCAGGGTCGCTTCCCGCTGGATCAGGTTGTTGCTCCCCGTCTGGCCTTGAACACCTCCAGGGATGGGGCAGCCACGACTTCTCTAGGAAACCAGTGCCAGTGCCTCACCATCCTTACAGGAACAAATTGCTTCCTAATATCGAATCTAAATCTCCCCCTTTTCAGCTTAAAACTGTTTTTTCTCGTCCTGTTCCTGCACTCTGTGATAAAAAGACCCACCTCAGCTTTTCTGTAGCCTCCTTTAAGTACCAGAAGACTGCTAGAAGATATCCCCAGACCCTTCTCTTTTTTTGGCTGAACGACCTGAAATCTCAGCCTCTTAGCGTTGGATAATTTCTCCTATAGAAGGTATTATATATATAGAAATTATGTTGGTTCCATTTAGGAATCATCTGGCGATGATCTTAAGTGTCGACATCCTAGGTGTCGATAAGCGTCTTATTATTCTCTTGAAAAAAAACCCCACCTTCTCATCACACTGGATTGTGCTTTGAGGCCGTGGCTGAGTTTATTTCACAGGACAGGAGGGTGCCTGCTGTGAATTGGTAGCTCCTGTGGCTTTCTTGATACCTGGGTGTGTTGTACAAGTGACAGGTTTTATGCAGGAGTAGGATGGACAGTGATTCTTCACGTAAAAACTTGTGTCTGTAGGGAAGTCATTGTGCTTGCTGAGAGATTGATGCTCAGCAAGTGGACAGATGAAGTTAGTAATGAATATTCTTGCCATGTCTTTCCGTTTTTGACGTCTGTTGCTGCTGTGTTGTAGTAGTTTAAAGGTCAGAAACTTCCTGCTTAACTTTTATGTCTTTTTTTCTAGGGTAAATGGAAAAACAAGGAGCGAGTGCTTATTTTCTCTTCTCGTGGAATCAATTTCAGAACAAGGCACCTGATGCAAGACTTAAGGACATTGATGCCTCACTCTAAAGCAGGTGGGGTTTGGCATCATTCCTCGTTTATGTTTTCAGAATAGTTTTAAACCAAGAGCTTCTAACAACATGTTGTTTTTAAAAAATTGGTACATAGCTGTTTTGATGAAACTTTTTATCTTCAGCAAAGAGCAAATCTCTTTTGAGCCAACAAATACAGCAACTGTCATTATATCCTAACATTTTCTTGGTGATAACTCCTGTCACCTCAGTCCTGTAAGTACACAGATACTTTCATTGCTTGCTTTATTGACTAACATGGCTCAAACAATTAGATAGTTAATCTTTTATTATAACCAGTAAAACTTATACAAAAGGACCGACTGTTAAAAGAACTTGTATTAAATAACGTTCCAGCCTTCTGAATGTTTTTCTTTGTCTTCCAGATACTAAAATGGACCGCAAGGACCAGTTGTTTGTAATTAATGAGGTAATCCAGGATTTAACTAGTGCTGCTTTTTTATTTTTCTCTGGAAATTCAGTGTGCAAGAGAAAAGGGCAACAAAGCTCAAAGGATCCCATACCAGTTAAAGGAGTGGTATAACTTCATAGAGAATTATTGATATTCAAAAAACGCTCATGTTAAAAAAGGAAGTTGACTTTTGGTAAATAAATCCAAAGTGAAACTTTTGATTATACGTAGACTTTTGTCATGAATAAATACAACAAAGTGCTTTTCTGTATAGCTGAAAGGTGTGTTACAGTTTATACTTGGAAGAAAGAAGGGAGAAATATGTAGCTCCGCCAAACGGTGTTGTAGGACATAGGTAGTTTTGAAACTAGAATCTAATCTCACAGCTCCTGCTCTGATGTTTTTATCCTGGAGAGCTTATCAGATTGCTTGTAGCTTTAGGGAGGTTATTAATCCTACTAATAGATACGTGAGATTTTTCAACAAAACAAGTGCTCCAACATAAGTTTGGTCATCAGTAGGTGTAATTTGATAGGGCAAGACCTTTGCTTTGAATTCCTGCTTTGGAGAGGGGGAAAGTGTTAGAGATTGATGTGGAAAGTTTTTGAAAATATCTTCAGAATTTTTTAAACAACGAATTTGATGTGTCTTGTGTAGGTATGTGAAATGAAAAACTGCAACAAGTGCATCTTTTTTGAAGCCAAAAAGAAACAGGATCTTTACATGTGGTAAGGAAATGTTATATTTTCTTATATTTCTGTATGTAGCTGGGGATGCTTCCATTCTGTCTAAAGTTTCTTACTGTAATAGTGAATATGCATGGAATAGTTAGGCTTAGTTAAATCTGCACTAATTGTGCGCTTTTATGGGTAGCGCAAGTGTAGGATGTCTGACCAGCTTTTGTATACTGTTTACAGCAGCTTTTTACGAATTTGTTTAGAAAGCAACTAATTATAAGTATGTTAAAGGAACTCCATAATGCCTTAAAGGCCACTGAAGTTATTTCAGTACCGAAATAGCTTCTTGGACTATAAGAACCCAGCATACTTTCTGGTTGCTGTTAACATTTTCCTTTTCTCTCTTCCTCACTTCCTGTCCTGTGCAGGCTTTCAAACATACCAGAGGGACCATCAGCTAAATTCTTAGTCCAGAACGGTAAGTTGGCTGACAATGCTGTGTTTGGACTCTGGCTTTCTTGTCCGTACAGTTTTCTGTAAATAGTAAAATGATTTCTTGCTGTAGTTCATACACTGGCTGAATTGAAGATGACGGGAAACTGCCTGAGAGGCTCACGGCCCCTTCTGTCTTTTGATCCAGTAAGTACAGGTTTTCTTTCATCAATATATTTCTATTTTCTTTATGTGACTGTTGCGTTTAGATTTGTAAAATTGTATTTTGTCTTTGTAGGCGTTCGACAAGGAGCCACACTATGCCCTGCTAAAAGAGTTGTTTATTCAGGTCAGTCTGCAGATCTGCCTCATTGAAATGGGTTTTTTTGGAAGATACTTAAAAATCTCAAATGCTTTTTTCAGTAGTAATTTTACACTTCTGAACTTGCAGCAGATCTTCAAAGGATCAGGGTCATGTGCTTAAAATCACACGTGTTCTTAAGTTTTGGGGTTTGAAGTGTAACCTGGGATCTTAGTAAATTTAATTTAATTAAAAATGAGCCATTTATATTAGGCCTTTTGCAATCACAGATACTTAGAAATAACTGTCTTTTTATTACAGATATTTAGCACACCACAGTATCACCCCAAAAGCCAGCCTTTTGTAGATCATGTTTTCACTTTCACCATTACAGATGAGAGGATCTGGTTTCGGAATTACCAGGTTGGTGGTGTCTTTTACCTTTTCAGATGGTTCTCAGTTGTCACAGTTTAGCTGTGCCCCAGCCAATTTTGGCAGCTAAAACCGAGCAGCTGGGCTCTCCTAATTCCCTTCTCCCAGCCCACTCCTAGGGAAAACGAAATGAGAGGAAAAAGACTCATGGGTTGGAAACTAAACTGTAGCAACTTTAATAAAATAGTAGTAGTAGTAATAATAATAATCATATACAAATATGAAATTGTGCCCCTACACCTCAATGACTATACATCACCACAAATGCTGTAGAGCAAGTCGGGAAAGGGTTCATGATCTCTCAAATTTATACAGAGTATGATGTCTATGGGATGGAATACTCTGTTGGTCAGTTTGGGGTCACCTCTTCTGTCTACCACTCCCTGCAGGTGTAACCCTTCTTTGTCTTTGACATACAGCACTCCAGTAGCTCAAAGATGGCCTTGTTTACTTTAGCAATAAGTATAAGCAATGGCCTGTCTGCATACCAGTGTGCTATATTATCATGGCTAAAGAGAGACATTGACAGAAAAACAAGTTACTTAGACAGGACTTAGCTGAAGTTAGAAAAGTGATTCAGCTTCAGCTCAAACCTTAACAGCAGTGGAGTAATTTCCTATTAAATCCATTTATTATAATAAAATGAAAAGAATCATTATTATCAGGATATGGCAATGCCTAGTGCTGGTACAAAGAAATTTCAGTGTCCTAAAATGACTTTCCTTCTTTGTCTCTGGAGACAGATGGTTTAAGCTCTGGGTACTTCAACTGACACTTTTCTAGTTGCCATTTGGTGACGCTTATCTTCGTAGCAGGAAGAAGTAGTCAAAGGCTAAGCTTGACCTGTCTTTTAACCTTACATGGTGCTTTGGCCCACAGTGTACTGGCGCTTACTTTCTAGTGGGGGAATTCACAAATTGCTGGTAATCCTTAAGTGCTTGCTCGAACATGGAAGAACTGCTTTATATGCAGAACTGTGCGTGTACAACTCCAATTCATCAGCTTCGGTGGCATTGTGTCTTGAATTTAGATGCAGTTGTGTATCGCTGTATTCAAGGTGCCTACGAGGTCATACACTTTGATTCAGTCTTTGGGAAAATGTTCTTTTTATTTCAGATAATAGAAGAAGATGCATCTCTAGTAGAAATTGGGCCTCGTTTTGTCCTGAACCTCATAAAAATCTTCCAAGGTAGTTTTGGAGGACCAACTCTGTATGAAAATCCCCATTACCAATCCCCAAATATGGTAAGCAGCTTGTCTTTTCTTTCATTTGCAGTCTATGCAGGAGAATCATGCATGCCATTCCCTGGGACCTTTCATAGGAAAGAGTACCCCAACTGATCACCATTTGAGAACAGAGTGTGTAAAAATTGAATGAATGCTAGATTGATGTCACTGAAAAGGTGACATGATGCTAAGAATTTTGACAGTTAGGCAGAGAAATGACCACCTGTTTCTTTAATACCTGATTTCTTCCATCTCGCTTATTTGAAACCTGATGTAATTTAAATTCTTATTTCTATAGCATCGACGGCTGGTAAGATTGTCCGTGGCGGCTAAGTTTAGAGAGAAACAGCAAGTGAAGGAAGCACAAAAGATTAAGAAAACAGGGAGCAAGGTGCTTATTAAAGAAGATCCCACTGAAGTGGTCTTTGAAACTCCCAGTGAAGAAAAGCCAGTGGAAATACAGCTCGTGAAGCCAGAGTCAAAGCCAATTGTTAAAGATAAAAAGAAGCCACGCAAAATTCAGCGGAAGAAGCAAAAAAAGCTTTTCAGAACTGAAGCATCAGCGTAAACGTTACAAGTGGTGAAACTAGCCATATGACATAATATTGTAAATACTTGTTTTTACAGGCAAAACTAACATGACTTCAATTTTAAGTAAAGAAAATATTGATGTCTTTATTGGGCTTGAGTTTGTAGTCTTATTGTCTTTCTCTCTTTTGAGAGGATTTCGGGTTTTGAAAAACGTCGCGGTAACAGAGAAGACACCAAGATATTTCTGCTTTTGAGAATTGGCCTTTTACACTTGAATGCCTTTGGGAGACAGGTCACTGTGACATGTACAAGGCCTAAAAATTACTGGGTGGTCATTGATGCTTGTAATGAACTGGAATTCAATCCGACAGCAGTAGAAAGTCCTTGTAAAAGTTATAATTTTGTAGGAATTCTCTCTTGGAGAGTGGTGGTGTTCATTTTTTTCCTCCCTGTAATCCCAAGGGAATGCAAAGGGCTATTGGCCTCTTAATTGCTTTTTTTCATTAATAGTAAAAAAGCTGCAAATTTAATGGTAACTCCTGTACCTAAACAGGTTCTTAGAACCTGAAACATAGCTTTGTGGGAGAAACAGACTAAGGTAGGATTCTAGCCCTTCAGACCAAATTAATTGCAGGTTCCCAAGAGAGAAGAGGTACAATGCTACCCATTAACGAGTATCAAAGCAATACACCTACAGTAGCCTGAAATAGGATTGCCCATGGTTCTCTGTCACAGCAATGGTGCTTAAAAGCATGTAATTCCACTTCTATATGCTTACGCATGCTAGCAATCTTTACTTTTTTTGCAAAAATGCTGTCATCTTGGTTCAGTTGTACATGGCGTTTAGGTCTTGTTTTTCAAAGTAGACTTATTCTATACAGGTATTTCCATATCGAAGTAGCAAATAAGCTTCAAATATTGCTCAACAGTCATTAGAACCAAAAGCCTTGATTTTGCTTGTGACTAATGCCTATGCTTTAAATGCAGCCAAGTTCCTTGTGCACTGATGAACAGCAGAAAATGAAGTTTGTTTCACTGTGGTTCTTGCTCGCTGTCTGACAGTGGCCACTGCCTCAGAGATGCAGCATGAGGACATTGTTAATTTGGGGCTGTATTTTCACAAAGCTTTTATGAAGTTATTGTCTATTCCTCTGCCCATTTTTTAGATGCAGTTAAATAAGCTGTGATGTTTGTAAGTTACCAGCTGGAACAAGGAAGACTTGAGAGACTTGAGGTATCAACCTCCAACCAGACTAAAAATTTTCAACCATAATTGGGTGAGAATTTCTCTGTAGCAAAAGTCCAATTCTAATTTTTCTTGAATGATTTCAGCAAATAGTTACAGACTTCTCTTGGGCTGTTTCTTTATTACCTTTCTTTAATCTGCTTTCCGATTTCAGATCTCATGGCCTGCTTCTGTCACCATTTTCAGTGCTGTCTTCCTGTCTGCTCCCCTTACTTCCCTGTATTTGCAGGTCTTGCTTATGCCTTGCTCCTGTTTGGTTCCTCTGTTGGTTTCAGCCTCTGGCATCTTGGTGCTGAGCAGACACTGCCGGCACAAGCGGAAGCTCACCTGTTAAGTGCTAAATGTCCCACCCAGCAGGGCAAGGGAAATTCGGTGTCACCTCTGTGATGAGGTGGTCTGTGTGCCATAACATTGGAAAGGGACTGGTAAACACAGGCATCTGCTCAGTTTGTGTAGTTTAATAGAGTCACAGAATATCTCGAGTGGAAGGGACTCGCACAGATCAAGTGCAACTTCCTGCTGCTTGCAGGGCTACCTGAAAAAAACCTGCCTGACTAAAAGCATTGTGCAGATGCTCCTTGAACTTTGACACGTTTGGTGCCATGACCACTTCCCAGGGAGCCTGTTTCAATGACCAACTATCCTCTTGGTGAATTACCTTTTCCTCATGTCCAGCCTAAACTTTTCCCTGATCCAGCTTCGTTCCATTCCCTGTGTCCTGTCACTGGTCATCAGAGACAGGAGATCAGCAGCTGCACACCTTGAGGAAGCTGTAGACTGCGATGAGGGCACTTTAACTTTCTTTTCTACAAGCTGAACAAGCCAATCAAAGTCCTGTCCTTGAGACTTCTCACTATTTTTGTCCCCTCCTCTGGACACACTGAAATAGTTGTGATGTCCCTACATTGAGGAGCCCCAAACTGCACACCGTGCTGGAGGTGGGGCAGTGTAGAGTGGGAGAGTCACTTCCCTTAACTGGCTGGCTATGCTGTGCTTGAAGCACCCCAGGACTCCACTCACCCTTTTGGCTTCCAAGGCACCCTGATGACTTATATTCAACTTGACATCAAGACTCCCCAGTCTCCAAATCTCATCACCCCACAAACTCAGTTCATGCAGTGCAAACTCGCACATGTCAAATATAGAGAGAGAGGTGGCATGGGCCAAACCTGGGATCTCTGAAGGGTGTGGGTGTCCAAAAAAAATAAATTGATGATGATAATGAGGCAGGGAGCTGTGCTGGCTGTACCTCTGACCTGAGTGGTCACACAAACTTCACCACAAGGTGGGCTACAAGGGTCTTCAAAGATGATCGAAGGACTGGAGCAACCTCCCATACGAGGACAGGCGGAGAGAGTTGGGGCTGTTCAGCGTGGAGAAGAGAAGGCTCTGAGGAGACCTTATAGTGACCTTACAGTAACTAAAGGGGCTACAGGAAAGCTGGAGAGGAATTGTTCATAAAAGAATATAGGGATAGGACTAGGGGCAACGGGTATAAGCTGGAGAGGGGCAGATTTAGACATGAGTACGAATTTCTTCACCGTGAGGGTGGTGAGGCACTGGCACAGGCTGCCCAGGAAGCTTGTGGATGCCCCATCTGGTGGGATGTCCCTGCCCGTGGCAGGAGGGTTGGAACTAGGTGATCTTTAAGGTCTCTTCCAACCAAACTATACTATGAAGGCATCTGATGGTTTGACATTGGGTGGCTGAGACTGAAACCCCACAGCAAGAGTGGGACAGTGGCTTCCTGGACTTCTTAGAGACAGGAGCACTAGTCTTACGAGGAGCAGCTGATGGCCAGACGCTCCCGCAGCTCCTCCCACCCTGTCCCTCCCCGGGGCGGCTCCTCCTCCCCGGTCCCTCCCCGGGGCGGCTCCGCCCCGCCCCGGCCGCTCGTTTCCTGCCGGCGCCGCCATGAAGTGTCACTACGAGGTGCTGGGGGTGAAGCGCGACGCCTCGGACGAGGAGCTGAAGCGGGCGTACCGGCGGCTGGCGCTGCGCTGGCACCCGGGTACGGGCCGGGGGACGGGGCAGCCCCTGGTCCTCGGGGATGGGGCTCGGAGGGAGGGGGCAGCGCCCCTGGTCCTCGTGTCAGGGCTCAGGGCAGCCCCTTGTCCTTGGGGTCAGTGCTGGGAGGGGACAGGGCAGGTCCTGTTCCTCGGGGGGGGACAGGGCAGCCACCTTGTCCCCATGGCCAGGGCAACCCCTTGTCGCCGCAGACAGTGCTCGGGGGTATAGGGCAGCCCCCCCTTGTCCTTGGGGTCGGTGCTTGGGAGGGATGGGGCAGACCCTTTTCCCCGTAGGTGGTTCCTGGGAGGACAGAGCAGCCCCCCCTTATCCCTACAGCCAGAGCAGCCCATTGTCTTTTGGGTCAGGGCTCGGGGGGAACGGGGCAGCTCCTGTTTCTGGGGGGGGAAAGGACAGCCCCCCTCGTTCCCATGGCCAGGGCAGTCCCTTGTCCCCACAGTCAGTGCTCGAGGGGGATGGGGCAGCGCCTCTTCCTCGGTTTTCCTGGTGCTTGAGAGGACAGGGCACCTGCCCTTGTCTTTGGGGCCAGTGCTTGGGGAAGGCGACAGGGCAGCCCCTGTTCCTCGCTGTTGGTCCTCGGGGGAGAGATGGGGCACCCCCCCTTGACCTTGTGTCCAGGACTCAGGGCAGCCCTTTGTCCCCGAAGTCAGTGCTTGGGGGGTAGGGCAACCCCTGATCCTCATAGCTGGTTCTTGGGGGTGACAGGGCAGCCCCCCTTGTCCCCATGGCCAGGGCTCAGGGCAGGCTCTTGTCCCCACAGTCAGTTCCTGGGGGGCAGGGCAGCCCCTGTTCCTGGTGCTCGAGGGCATGGGGCAGCCTCTCTTGTCCTTGGGGTCAGTGCTTGTGTCTTACTGGGCAGCCCCTGTTCCCAGTGCTGGGTGGCGGGGGACAGGGCAGTCTCTTGGGGTCAGTGCTTGGGTGAGATGGGGCAACCCCCCTTCAAGTCCAGTTCTCAGGACAGCCCTTGTCCCTGGAGTCAGTGCTTGAGGGACAGGGCAGTCCCTGTTCTTTGGGGCTGGGCCTTGGAAGGCATGGGGCAAACCCTATTTCTTGGGTCAGTGCTGGGGTGTGGGTGCGCGGAACAGGGCTTGGTGGCAGGGGGTGTGATATGGTGCCTGTCCTGGGCTCCTGCAGCGTATGCTGCCATCCCAGGTGCATCGTTTACTCTTCCACCAAATCTTTTTTTATCTTTTACAGATAAAAACCTAGAGAATGCAGAGGAAGCAGCAGAACAGTTCAAATTAATCCAGGCAGCATACGACGTGCTCAGTGACCCCCAGGAAAGAGCCTGGTGAGCAGCCTGTGTTCAGTAATGGTCTGGAAAGGGATCCTTTGGTTTTGGCTCAGCCAGCACTTTGGTTCACTTTTAGCTGGGCCTTGCAGCATGACCCGCTTGGGTTGAGGCTGTGCCATGGTTATGTGCCATGCACTGTGGTGCTTTGTGGGGAGGCATAGCACCCTTGTGGTGTTTCAGGGGTGGCAGTGAGCTGGGCACTGACGGCTGCTATGAGGGTACTCAGGGGACATGCCATCACTGGCCTCCTCTGCCACTTCATGTGCTTCACACCTCCCAGAGCATGTGAACATAGGTATCCCTGTCCCTCTGGTCACAGCCCTCCCTGCCTTGCAGACAAGACCCAGCCCCACGCTGAGGGAATACTAGTCTTTAATGTGGTACCAAAGACTGCAGAGAGTCAGCTATGATGGCAGACGCAATGTCCTGTTTCTGTAACAGTCCTAATTTGAAATACCACAAGCTTATCTTTTTAAGACATTGCTACTTTAAATCCTCTGTGTCACCTCTTTCTCTCATAAAATCGTAGAATAGTTTGGGTTGTAAGGGACTGTAAAAATCATCTGGTCCCATCCCCCTGACATGGGCAGGGGCTCCTTCCACTAGATCAGGTTGCTCAAAGCCTCATCCCACCTGGCCTTGAACACCTCCAGCGGTGGGGCATCCACAGCTTCTGGGCAACCTGTTCCGGCTCCAGTTTCAGATGAGCTGAAGCACCTACCGGGTTGTACAGCCCAAACCTCCTGTACTAAGTTTGTCCTCCTTTAAGGAAAGTACTGTTTTTCAGTTTTTATATACTAATGTAAAATTGGGGGCGTTCTTGGTGTGTGTGTAAATATTGGATTATTTAAATAACATCCTACTCATTTCTGAAAGCTTATTGAAATATCTTGCTCAAATGTGTTTGCTTCTTTACTGTTAAGAAATTACTGCTCTAGATATTGCAGATGGAAGTAGTAGTAAATAAACTAAAGGTCAAGAGAGAATATTTACTGGGCCTGTCTTGTCTCTCTGAAGACTTTGGCTATGAGACACAGATTCCAGGCACTGGCCTAAGCTCTGTGTTGAGGTGATACACTTACTGTTAGCTGTCTCTTACAAGCACTTGGGATTGTTCTGTGTCACTACATCCTTGATATTGTCAATTTTTCCTAGGTATGATAATCACATCGAGGCTCTGCTGAAAGGAGGAGTTGATGGAGAGTATCAAGATGATAGTTTAGACCTGCTACGCTACTTCACTGTTAGCTGTTACTCTGGATACGGAGATAATGAAAAGGTATTGAATTTATTCATATTCAATGAATCAATTTAAATTTCATGAAAAGCGTCGGCATTTGCTTTGTGTTGAAAAGCTGCACGTGGAATTGTTGAGCACAGGTAGTAATAATACATAAATCTTTCGAAGGCAAAACTATTTATACTAGAGGTTTAGGGAAGCTTTAGTTCTTGCTTATTGTCCAACAATTACTTAGTCATGATTTCTGGCTATACCATGCAATCACAGAATGTGTCTGTCTGTATATTATATATGTACATTTTATAGTGAAGCATTCCAATGCATTGCAGTACCATGTGTCTATTCAGAAGTAACTTTAACAAGCTAGAGTGCTTCAGGCTAATTAAAAACAGTGCAATAACTGCCTGGGGGAAGTGTGCTTCCTAGAATTGAATTCCGTGTTACATTTTAAGGCATTCATCATAAATGCCTTAAAAGCTCTGGGTGATTAGAAAACCCCCTGCCAGAGGATCCTTATTTGTCTTTGGGCTACTATAGTAGGGGTGTGTTAGTAACATCTTAATTTAGAAAGAAAAGAGGTAGTTAAGGCACTTAATAATGAATTCTGCACTTGGAACTTCCTCCGGAGTGGATCCTGTATGCAATATCTCCAGCATCCTGAAACTTTTTTTGATTTCAAATTGAATACAAAAACTTAAAGTGCCAGAGACGGATACCACATAAAAGAGAGAGAAATAAAAGCAGTGGGAGAGAATGGGAACTTTCTTAAACAGAAGGGTCTTACAAGGCTTGACTCGGAGTTGCTATTGCAGAACTGTAGTATTTCTGTAAAATACACTGCTGTGGTTGAGTGTTTGTACATCTATTGTTGAGCCATGCAAAAAGGATCAGAGTACGCTTATTTTTAAATTTTCTTTTAAAATTTCAGGGATTTTTTACAGTCTATCGACAAGTTTTTGAAAAGATTGCAAAGGAAGAGGTGGAATATACGACCCATGAAGGTACTGAAGAATTCCCTACGTTTGGATATTCCGATAGTGACTATGATACGGTAAGAGCAAGTGTAAATCTGAACTGTAAGTGACACAGTTAAGTCGGTTCTTTGTCCCATGTTGAAATCAAAGGAAGGGCTCCTGCTGATCTCTTGCGGCAAAACCAAACCTGTCTGTCTCCTGCCTTTTCTGCTACTGCAGGCCGTTACTGTAGAGGAAGTACTTGTACTCTGATTCATAATATTTAGATGACTTGAAATTGGTATTTCCTGTTGTACCATGTTGTTAGCCAGGCTCCTAGAGCAAGTCATCAAATACTTCACAGGGCTAACCATCAGTTATGCCAGTGGAACTGAAGTGTCTTGCCTTATTTAAGAAAACTGAATAACACAGCCTGCAGGAAATGGGAGATGTGACTGACCTGCACTGTGAGCTCCCACCATGATACTCATTATCTACAGTTATTCTGTAGTGCAACTTAATTTCAAAAATACTGTGTGCTTTCCTGTGGGAATCAAGAAAAGAAAATGTGTGGGAGACACTTCAATTCTTGTCATCTGGTTTGCCAGCTACTTGTGGTATTCTATTAGACTTAAATGTTTTTTTAAGATTACCAATATTTCTGTAGGAAATATTTCTGTATTTTTTGTAGGAAGAGAAAAATTGTAGGTCAATTAGATGCAGAAACAAAAGCAATCAGCTCCAAGTATAAGTAACAGGCAAAAAAAAAAAACCCACCCAGGAGTTCTGCAAGAGCTTCTATACAGTGTTCTGGGGAATGTCAGAGATGTTCTTGTATTTCAGGTAGCTGCTGAGGAAGAGGAAAGTCTTAGCTTTTGTGACAGCAGAGAAGAACTGTGTAGTGATGTACCCGCCTGAGGCCACAGCCATGAACCTTGGCATGTAGACAGGCCATTAGAAAGTAGTGTTGAGATGTTGATAGCTGTAGTCTGTGTGAATACCAGTGGCAGAAGGAGGGGAAGAGGAGATGCTAGAACAGTTATAAAACTGTTAGATTAAATACTTCTGTGAGATATTTCGAAATATATACAGTGGTGCACACAGGAGTAGGTAGTAAAATGGCAGCTTAATGGGGCAAGTCAGGCAAGAAGGGAGTTTAGGCATATCTTGTTTCTTGAATAGGCAAAATGCATAAGGTTAATAATTATTTGGAGGGGAAGAGAGAACCAAACAAAAAATAATTATGCCATTTTATTAATCCAGCATTTACTCAAGTACAGTAAAAGGAGGGAGAATAAGGAAAGATCATTTACTGTTTTCTTTAGTCTGAAAGCTACAGGGCATCATGCTAACCTGCAGTTGTATAATTTACTGATAAAACAGGAGTAAGTGCATCTTCTCATAGCCCATTGTTAAATTGTGCAAGTCACGATTCCATGCTGTTGTATATACCAACAATTTACATTGGTTAATGAAAGAAATATGAAACAAGGGCTATCAATTTCTGTCTTTCTCTGGAAGCAGAAAGCTGTACATGGAAGAAATAGCATTATGTTACGTGTGTTCGTTTTATTGCTCGTTTTGTGCACATCGTTGGCTGCTGTTGGAAATCTGTGACTGACTGTTGGTATGATGTGGTATGGTGGTTCTTAGGCAATACGTGCAAACGGCTGCTTGCAGATAGCTTATCTGATTCTGACTCTACTTTTCAGTTTGACAGGAAAAGTACAGCAAAGCTAAGTAACTGGACACCCGCATCAGCACGATCCAGTCCTGCCAGGGGATATCTTTTAGAAGTTGCAGTTTGGAGTAGTTCAGGCAAAGCTATTATTCAACTTAGTTTGATGTTCTAGGGATGATATTGGAGGTTTCTCTAAACCTTCGTGTAATTTCTCTGTACTCTGGAGAAAAACTGTGGGCTGTGTAGAAGATGTAAAGCTGCTATAGAAGTCCTGAATTATTTGGTATAGATTTCATCTCCTTCTAAACAAGTGACTTGCTTTTTTTTTTTTTCCTTGTAGGTAGTCCACCCTTTCTATGCTTATTGGCAGAGTTTTTGTACTCAGAAAAACTTTGCTTGGAAAGAAGAATATGACACACGACATGCCTCAAACCGCTGGGAGAAACGAGCCATGGAAAAAGAGAACAAGAAAACGAGAGATAAAGCAAGGAAAGAAAGGAATGAACTGGTCCGTCAGCTAGTAGCCTTTGTTCGTAAAAGAGATAAAAGAGTACAGGCTCATAGAAAACTCATAGAAGAGCAAAATGCAGAAAAAACTAGGAAAGCAGAGGAATTTCGGAGGCAGCAGAAGCTCAAACAAGCCAAGTATGTAAACATGGAACAAATCTTTTCTTTTAAACTTGGAGAAACTATCCATAAGGATAACATATAGAGTTAGATTCTAATAGTGGCTCCACTTACTGTGTTAAACACCCTTGAAAATCTTGTTTATTAGTTTTGATCTCAAGCCTGAGGTTGTTAAAACCTGAGTCTCTCTGCATTGTACTGACAGTTCTGAGTCCAGGCACTAGCTGGAGCAGAATTCGGCTGTACAGTGATGCATTTTTTGGTAACCTGGGCCACACTTAGATGTAGGAAACTGAATTGGTACATTGCCATATTGCTGAGTGACCAAGTACCATCTCTTCATGGGTTTTTTGTTGTCCTGTTCTGTTTGTGCATTTGGTTCTTTCAGCGGGTAAAAGCAGCTATACTGCTTTGAAGACTGAGCTAACTTGCCTGATATCCGCTTTGTAGCATTTTGTGCCTGAAATTCATGTAGACATTCAAGTACATTAATACCTCATGCAGTGTACATGTGCCCATTGACATTATAGATTAACTACCTAGATTTCCAGGCCCTACAAGCAATTGCTTATTCCATCATAAAGTACCACAGAAGAACAAGTTATCTTTTAAAACATACTGGTTTTGTAATTCCCGTCTCCTAAACACATTGTAGAAGTTACAATATTGTTCTATTTAAAGGCTTGCTGAGCAGTATAAAGAACAGAGCTGGATAACTATGTCAGATCTGGAGAAAGAACTGCAAGAGATGGAGGCGCAATATGAAAAGGAATTCGGGGATGGATCAGATGATGAAGATGAATTAGAAGAACTGGAGACAAAAGTCATTGAAGGTGTGTGAGCTGATTTGTAGTGAGTTGTTGTGGCTTGAGTATTGGCTCAGTGCACTCAAAGCACTAGATTCACGGTTCTGGCTGTAGTGCAACTCCCTGCCTCCAGCTGAGGCATGCCAGGATAGAGTCCAGCCTCTCATGTTCTCCATGGGATTAGGCTACAGTTAATTTATGTTAATGTGTGACTTGGTGAGATGGTCTTGATCTGTCTGCATGCCAATAATGCGGAGAAGCTGGATGTCCGTGTTGTGACTATTTTCTGGGGCTTTAAGGGCAGCTTGCTCAAAAATCACTCATCTGACTTTGTCTCTCTGATCCCTGCTGATCTCTGTAGACAAACTGAATGACGATGCTGAAGAAGCTGAGTTTGTTGAGGGTCTGTTCTGCCCTGCTTGTGACAAATGGTTAAAAACTGAGAAAGCGTAAGTGCTTGTGGTTGGGGATTTGGGGGTTGGAGTGTTGGCTTTTTACTTGTAAAAAAAAATGCATTTTAAGGAATTTTCAGTTTCACATAAGTCAGTGTTGTCCTTCCAATAGAGATATTGTCAGGGCAGAATTTTCCATACTTAGTGGTGATGGATAATGGGCCTGCAGTTAATTTGTATGTAAATACAACAATGTTTACTCAGAGGTATCTGCAGTCATGATCTGCTGGTCTTCACAGCATGAAAAATCATGAAAAATCAAAGAAGCACCGAGAAATGGTAGCTCTGTTACGACAGCAACTGGAAGAAGAGGAGGAGAAATTTCCTGTGTCTCTGAATGATGCAAGTAGAATACATACCGAAGAAGAGGAAGAAACTGACGACATGCCCAAGCAGAAGTACTTTAAATTGGTTTCATTTTTATCATGACTAATGATTTCATAAGTCTGAGAGACCCTCAGAGGGGACCTTCTGATGATTTATAGTTGTATTGGGATTCATGGTAGTGTGCAATTTAAAATATTGCTTAGCATCAGAGTTCCAGTAAAATGTAGGGGTTAGTTTGACTGGATTCAGATGTAGGATAATAATATGATAATTTCTCTCCTTCGTAAAGTTACATGGTACAGAAAAGTAGCAGTTGTTATCTTTTTGAACAGGGAAACTTGCAAGGACCAGTGATTATTGATTTGTTACTTTTTTGGTACTTCTTGTCAGCTGGATACTGTCACACAGATAATTAGAGTACTTAAAAACAGAAGTGCTGAAGTAAGTTGCACAGCTTTTTTTTTTGCATTATGAAAGCATAATACCAGCAATCTCACTAGTTTGTAGTACCATCCAGTGGGAAGTGTCCCTGCCCATGGCAGGGGGGTTGGAATGAAATGATCTTTAAGGTCCCTTCCAACCCAAACCATTCTGTGATTCTATGATCTTCAAGTTCAGTCTAACCAGAATAAATATTTTGCTAAATGCAGTGAGTAGTTTAGGAGAACTATTGTTTTCATTTCAGGCACGACTCATTTTCTTTGTGGCTACTGTCTCCATAGTATCATGTTGAGCTGATAAGTAAAAGTATAACTTGGCACCTTTTCAGGAATTGTACTTGTTTGTGATTTCCTTTACTTGAAGAGAGGTAATTTTATATTCTTATTTTTACAGACTCTCAAAGAAGCAGAGGAAGAAACAGAAAACAATGATGGTATGTATTCATATAATGATATTTAGGGACCTTTCAACCCAGTTTTCCTACCTCCTAGCCTATTTTTCAGGACAAAAACATTTAAAAGAGAACTTGAAATTCTACAGAACTTGAAGACCATTTTCAGATACTTTTAATTATCCTTTGGCAGCAAAATAATTTTTATTACATTTATTGTCATCATATTTTATGATAATAATCTCATAGACCTCCCTCTGTTCTCTTTATGCAGATCATAATATATGTGTTGCCTCTAAAAAGGCTACAGTCTGAAGTGTAAGGAAAATAAGATGGAAACAGGCAGGTAGGGAGAGTGCAAGGAATTGATCAGACAGACCAGTCATGTCCTTTAGTGTGTTAGCAGCTCAGTTGCTTGGTGGTTGTTTTCTGCTTTTGTTGCTACAGTTGTTAATTCTAAAAATATTGTTTGTAAATCTCCAATTTAGGAAAAAAACACAACCATATGATTGGCATCCTACTGTCAGTAGTTGTAGGAACCAGCACATCCATTTCACTTTGCATTTGCATTGTAAATGTGAGTAACAACAATCTGTTGTACTCCAGGATATGAGTCTGTGCATGGGACCAGTGCTGTTTAATGTGTTCATCAGTGATATAGAAGGTGAGATCAAGTGCACCCTCAGCAAGTTTGCAGATGATACCAAGCTGAGTGGTGCAGTTACCTCTTGAGAAGGATGAGATGTCATCCAGAGGGACCTGGACAAGCCTGAGAAGTGGGCCTGTGAGAACCTCATGAGGTTCAACAAGGCCAAGCGTAAGGTCCTACACCTGGGTCAGGGCAATCTACAGATTCAAAACAGGCTGGGGGATGATGTGATTGAGAGCAGCACTGCGGAGAAGGACTTGGGGGTGCTGGTTGGTGAGAAGCTTGATATGAGCCTGCAATGTGCTGCATCAAAAGAAGCGTGGCCAGCTGGTTGAGGGAAGTGATTCTGCCTCTCTACTCCACTCTTGTGAGACTCCACGTGGAGTCGTGTCCAGTTCTGAAATCCTCAATGTAAGAAGGATATGGAGCTGATAGAACAGGTCCAGAGGAGGGCTACGGAGATGATCAGAGGGCTGGAGCATCTCCCATACAAGGACAGGCTGGAAGAGCTAGAGTTGTTCAACCTGAAGAAGAGAAGACTCCAAGGAGACCTTATAGTGATCTTCCAGTACCTGAAGGGGCTACAAGAAAGCTGGGGAGGGACGTTCTACAAAGGCTTGTAGAGATAGAATTAGAGGCAATGCCTATAAACTGGAGAGGGGCAAATTTAGACTACACATAGGGAGGAATTTCTTCGCGATGAGAGTGGTGAGGCACTGGCACAGGTTGCCCAGGGAAGCTGTGGGTGTCCCATCCCTGGGTTCAAGGCCAGGTTGGATGGGGCCTTGGGCAGCATGATGTAGTAGAAGGTGTCCCTGCCCATGGCAGGGTCTGGAATGGGGTGATCTTTAAGGTCCCTTCCAACCCAAACTATTCTATGATTCTATGATAGGACAGATCTGTGCTGACAGCAGCAGGGTGAAATTCAAGAAAGCAACCCGTTTCAGACTTGAGTAGCATAACTGCCATATTGAGCAAACTTCTATCTGCCTTCCTCAAGCTTGATCCTTGTCAAGTCTTATCTCGACTGAATACCTCAGTCCTAGACTTGTCCCAGTAAGCTATCTGTACCATGTTCTGCCTCTTACATCCTTTCCCCAGGATGGTGTTGTATCTTCCCCTAACCTAAGCCCTGTAGTCTCCTATTATGTGTTCACCTTCTCTGCCCTGTCCCACACCATCATCCTCAAGCAACTTTGTGAACAATCCGTCCCCAGCTTTTTGTGAACAGTCTCTGCCCAGCTTTCTCAGAAAAGATGTTTACAAAGGCTTGTAGTGATAGAACAAGGGGGAACAGCTATAAACTGGAGAAGGGCAAATTTAGGCTAGACATAAGGAAGAATTTCTTCACCATGAGGGTGGTGAGGCACTGGCACAGGTTGCCCAGGGAAGTTGTGGGTGCCCTATCCCTGGAGGTGTTCAAGGCCATGTTGGATGGGACCTTGGGCAGCCTTGATCTAGTGGGATGTCCCTGTCCATGGCAGGGGGGTTGGAACTGGGTGATCTTTGAGACCTCTTCCAACCCAAACTATTCTATTATTCTATGAAACTTTCCTGAGACTTTCAAGGATCTGATTTTTCCTTGCTTCCCCTTGGCTGATATAGCGTACTCTGTCAGTATTGGCTTGCCTTTCTTAGAATCATAGAATGGTTTGGGTTGGAAGGGACTTTAAAGCCCATCTAGTTTCAACCACCCTGCCAGGGACACCTTCCACTAGATCATGTTGCTCAAAGCCTCATCCAACCTGACTTTGAACACCTCCAGGGATGGGTAATCCACGACTTCTCTGGGCAACCTATTTCAATGCCTCACCACACTCATAGCAGAGAATTTCTTCCTAATACCTAATCAAAATCCCCCCTCTTTCAGCTTGAAAGTGTTACCACTCATCTTAGCCCTGCATTCCACGATAGAAACCCTCCCCAGATTTCCTGTAAGTCCCTGTTAAGTACTGGGAGGCTGCTATAAGGTCTCCCTGGAGCCTTCTCTCCTCTAGCCTAAACAGCCCAAACGCTCTCAGCCTGTCCTTGTATGGGAGGCGTTCCAGTCCTCTGATCATTTTCATGGCCCTCCTCTGGACTCGCTCTAACAGATCTGTGTCCTACCTGTGTCATGTCCTTCTTGACTCCATGCAGGCCATTAGGCTGCTGTTCAGCTCTTGCCTCCTCAGTTTGAAATCTGAAGTTCTTCTCACTGTACAGGTTGTGGAAAGGCACCTTGCCTCCCATTAGTTTGGTTGCGAGGGCTTCTGCAGACTAGACAGTAGGTGCCACTCTTGCATAGCATGAGCTGGGATCTTGTGCAGAGACATTCCTCTGGAAACATGACTTCAGTTCTCTACCAAGCTCTACTATACAATGCAGAGAATTACTATGGTTTTTATTTTGTTTCCCTGAAGGTAGATTAGCCAAGCTTTTTTCAGGTAGAAAGATACTAGAGGTGACCAAGTTGCATTACTGTAGCGTTAGGTCAAATTTGTCATCCTACTTTTGGGAGCTGAGCCGTTCTCCTTCACACATGCTCAGGGGTTGATCTTTTGCCAGACTGCATATATTAGATCTACTCTGTTTTCTGGTGTGTGGAAAAGGCTGCCAGTGTTTCTGGGATTAGGGAGGGAAAACAGTGTGTCTATCAAGCCTCAGTCAGCTCAGTTATTTTGGCTTAATGGCACTAGCGCAGGTGACTGACACAGAAAGTTTTAGCCTAAATAATTAACTTTTTATTAACAACTTAAAGAAAACCATTATCTTATAACGTGAAATGGTAACCAGAACAGAATGACTCCTGTGTTTAATTAAAAGCTATCTTTGTTCTCCTCTTCCATAGTCCTAGAGGCTATTTTATTGGCATTTCTTCCCTTCATCACATGTGGCCTCACCTTTAAAAAGAGGAGAACTAAGGTTTTACCCATTACTATCTCTATAGTGTTACGTTCTCACACCCACTCATGTTTGAGGTAGATGAAGTGTAATGCTGTAAACGTGATGACTCCTGAACTTGAAGTAGTTAACTTGCATTTCTTCTGTTTGAACAGACTTACGAGGACTCTGTTGATAAGAGTGCCGATGAAGAAACTGTTGAACAAAAGGAGGTGTCCTGTGTGAACAAGGACAGTGGCCCAGCAGAGGAGTTGGTAAATGATAGCCAAAGATGTGCTATGTCAGAGGACACAAACACTACAGAAGATGTCAGCCAAGTGAATGAAGCAAAAACTGAAGCAAAAAGGTGTGCTGACTTACAATACCACAGTCACTGTGTCATTCTGTGTCATTTTTGGTACTGTCATGCAAGTATAGATTTACTCGCAAACATGAACCAGCTACTCCACCAAATCAGAGTGGAGTAAGTATGGTATTAAACAAGGAGCATATCTGCTTTGGAAATGGCATTTGACCAAAGACCCCTGTCACCTGACTTGCCAGTAGCTGAGTTATAATCTAGCAGAATCATGAGATCAACAATTGATCATATAAATGAAATTGCTTTATTTTTTTTGTTGGAAGCAATTGCGTTATGTTGTGTGATGGAAGAACAGGGGAAGCAGCAGAGACGTTGGTGACTGAGAATCATCCAAGACTTTTAATACTATGTTGAATAATCCTGTGCACTGATCTTAGTTTCTTTTTGCCTATCAGCAGTGTGAAGCTTAAAGGGAAAAAAGCCAAGGATGCAAAAAAATCTGCTAAGGCATCTGCAGAGCACCCAACAACGGTACGTCAAATTACTTATGCTATGTAAAAGCTGGTGGTCATATGACAACAAACAAGGTTGGTTGTTTCATTACTTCCAGCCTACAAATTCTGTCACCGTTTTTTCTTACTTATTAGTAATACTGGTATTTCTGTCCCTGTGATTTTATTAGAAACTTGAAGATTGGAATGTCAGCTTTTGTCCTTGCAGAATTGGAGTAAATTTCAGTTCTAAGAGTTGCTAGAGCTCTGTATCCAAGGTAGTTCGAATAAATCAAACAGCTGAAGACAGAGCTGCTGTCATCAGGTGGTTGCCAGGCAGTACATTTGCATATTTCCCAATACTTGGCAGAAAGTGCAAAATCTTGTAATAACTAAAGCTAAGATATTAATTTCTCTAAATCTCAGAGCCCAAACTATGATGTGTATTGTCAGGTGAGATCAGTATTATTCTTCATCTTGTATTAGATTTGCAAGGCTGTTTCTAAGTTCTACTTAGCGGTCTTAAATTCAAAAAGTCATATTTGTGATTGTTTTTAAATATATGTATTTAATTGTTAATCAGCAGTGGAATACTTGTGATAAAAACAAACAGCTTATTTGCATTTCATTTTCTAAGAGAAACTGCATACAACACATTGCTGTGTTCTGTTTATTACATATGAATGTGAAGCATTTTTTTTTTTTCTCCATTGTAGAATGAAGTCCCCATCCACTGTGTAACTTGCAACTGTGCATTTCCATCCCGAAATAAACTATTTGAACACCTAAAAGCCACAGGACATGCAAAAGCAACACAAGCACCAGCTGTAAATGGCACTGTGAACAGCAGAAACAAAAAAGAGAAACGTAAGAACAGATAGAACTTCGCTACCATGACAGTATTCAGAATTGTACATGAAAACTCTCCCAAAACTGAAAGGTGCACATTGCCTCTGTTCAATTTTTGAAACAGAGAAGGCAAGTCCTAATTTTGTGAAAAAAGGAAGATGTGATAAAGGGGATATTCTCTTGTGAAGGGTCCCGTGCTTTCTTTTGTTCTAACAGCCTTTCTTTAATGACTGGAGTTTACCTGCCACATCAGCAGCTTTTGTGTTGGGGATGGGGAAGCATTCATTCAAAGCTATTCACTTTCTGTTTGTGTAGAATAGCACGGATAAATTACCCACACAGAGGAAATAATAAATTATTTGAGCATTGTGTTGTTGCTTTTCTTTTGAGACAGCTTAGCTCAGGTCGAGCATAGCCAGCGGAAGGGTCTGTGCCACTTCGATCATCTATCAAAGGTGAAACATCAAGGCAAAGAAAACCATGGGCTTTTTTCTGCCATCCTCAGGGGTCCTTTCAAGTTACTGGCATTACATTAAACACCAGACAAAAGGGAAAAAGTATGATGGGAAAGCTGGTTAATCAGTTTTGACAATTCCTTTTGCTTCTGTACATCTGCCTGTGCCAGGTGTTGGCAAAATAAGTCTTGTTGGAGAGCCTTGCTGGGATAAGTGAAAGGACATAATTAATTAGTGACATAATTAATTAAATTTCTTCTGATTTCTGCTGAAAAGCAACATGAGAATTGGTGTTGCACCTCTGTTTAAATGCATAATTCACGTGTTCTTGAGTGGTGAGATAACAAACACAGCATCTTATTTCAACAGCCAGAGTTTGCGTCTTTGTTACATGACCAGTGGGTGAACTGTGCAATCCCACCAGGACCAGGAGGAAAAGAAAAGCCTATTTTGGAGAGGATGAGGGGTGGATTACAGCCCATGATAATTACTATAATTAGAAACTTTTCAACTTTTGTGTGCACACAATGTTTTTCATGCTTTAATTACAGTGTATCCTTCTAGTAAGGGTAAACAGTTTTTATGCTGCTTGTAACCTGGGGTTCTGCTCTGCTCAGGGTGGTCCTCAGCCAGAGATTGACCATGCTTATATGAGTGAAATCTCACAGACTGAACCCTGCAGTACTACTTTTTTACTTGCTTTTCTTTCTTTTTTAAATAAACCCAAATACTTCAACATTTGTGTGTTTTACAAATGCTTGTACTGGCTAGAAATGGCAAGGTTTTGGTGGTCGGGTGGAAGCAGCAGCAATGGTAATGGGCAGAGAAGGCAGTCGGGAACTACCCTGCGCTGGTCCGCACACATGCGCTCAGCTGTTCATTAGTCTGTGGTGCTTCTGTATTTAAGAACCACAGTAATCGCTGTGGTACACAGGAACATGGCCAGAGCAGCAGAAGGCACTCCGTGGCAGTGCAGGTACCACCCCGAGGGGAATGCATACTACAAAATCAAAATAGTAGGTACTTCACCAAAATAACTTTATTAATTTGCTTTTACTTGCTAAAAATTACTGAAAATTTGTTATGACTTTCACAGAATAAAGATGAGTGTGTGCCTGCCTCTTCATCTCACACCCAGTTAACACACAATAAGGGTTTTTATGTTAATCCTAGAATAGGTGTGCCCCTAAGGCACAACACCACTGTAGAAACGAACTGTGTGTTTACAAAACAGATTGCCGCGTATTCTGTATTAAACATTGGATATGTCAGGCTGCTCTTATGATACTGAACGAGTATTTAATCTTCAGACTATGATTTTCTTATCCCCAGTAGATCAGTGCACAGTATCAGGGTGGCAAGTATCAGGGGTTCTGTGTGCATCTCGTGTAAGGAAACAAATCAAATCTATTTTGCAGCTGCTCTTTCCATGTGTCTCTCTAAGGCAGAATGAAATACTTCCATGGCAAAGTTGACATCCTTTTTAGTAATGCACATAGGAGGTTTAATTCTAAAAGTCTGAAAAGAGGGGGAGAAAAAAAAAAAGAAATCCTTAACATTGTATGGGAACAATACAGTTTCTAGCAGCCATCTAGGTCAGCACTCACCTTCTGCCCCAAGAAGTCTAACCAGGATTGTGAAAAATAACATACAGGAGAACAGCAGAGGAGGCATTAAGACTTCTGATTTTGGATGTGACTGTATCCAACTGCCCACACCACTGGTGACAAAGCAGTTGCCTCCAAAAGAGGCTTGAATGGAGCCAATCATGTTTGCAGCTCTGTTATTCCAGATAGAGTGAAACCTTAGATGGGTTTGTACCAAGAGAAAAGAGAGATGTAGGGATGTTTTCCTTTCCGGCAGCTTTGCCACAGGAAGGAGTAATATCTGTTCAGAGTGGCAGCCTCGTGCATTGTGTCTGCTGATTTGCTGTGACATTATAGACTTTTTAAGGCTTCTGAGAGCATGTATTATGAAAGAGTAACTGAATGCTAACTGTCAGGTAGGGTGCTAATGCTTGAATGCATATTGATCGGGAAGGGATACATGCATAGTTTAACTTGTCAAGAACTTTGGTTCTTGGATCCAAATGTTTGATCTGTATTTAATGTTTTCAAGAGTATTTTAACTTCTTTAAGAATCATAGAATAGAATGGGTAGGAAGGGACCTTAAAGATCATCCAGTTCCAACCACCCTGCCATGGGCAGAGATACATCCCACAGGAATCTTATATCAGTTTAAATTTTTTCTGTCAGTATATTTCAGGACTTTATGCAGGAAGCATGGAATAACGGTCCTTCTACCCATAGCACAAAACTGATAAACAGATAAACTCAGAGATAAACAGCACTCTCGTGAGCAGAATCTGATTTCACT
The DNA here is from genome assembly GCF_017976375.1 of Cuculus canorus. Lineage (NCBI taxonomy): Eukaryota > Metazoa > Chordata > Aves > Cuculiformes > Cuculidae > Cuculus > Cuculus canorus. The sequence goes on along the minus strand of NC_071441.1, from coordinate 65,823,289 downwards.
GCACTAAGCTGCAGCCTGTTAGTCTGTGACTTGTGGAAGAACCGATGAGGGGTCAGATGCAACATCCTATTTGTTTTAGCCATCCTTCAACTGCCTCGTACAGGAGCTCTTTCCCCTCTGTTAGAGGGCTGCACTGACCCGACCAGCACTGCAGTGAGGCAATTCTCTGCTATTATCTCCCATGCTGTAAGAAGCTGAGGACACAGTGTCCTGGGTACAGCACGGTGCATCTTCACTTGGCATGCACATTTACACGTAATTCTCACTTTTGTGCTGTGCTGCTAAACTTGCTGTTGAAGCCCTTTTTTTTTTTTTTTTTGTTTGCTTTAAATTACCATCCAAGTGGGAATGCTACCAGCTCTTCAGAACAAATGAACTGGTAAACCCGAACTTGTTTTGTGCTGACAGGTCAGGTGATAACCTGAACAGAAGAAAGGACTTAGCAGACCTGAATATTACTCGTTTCTTACACACATTATAGTACATCACTTTTCTAGGGTAGGTTGTCCTTCTACCAGAAAACTGCAAGCATAGAGCTAATTCGAGGTACTTGAAAAGAAACAAATAGCTTCTGCCCAATTTTGAAATTATGCAGAATCACGAGCTAGTTCTTAAGAGTATACGTTTTGTGGTTTATTTACTAAACTAAAGTTAATTCAGCTTGAGGATAATGGGATATAGTTCACGAGGACAGAAAGTAAGCTTTATGTATATCCAGAGATTCAATACCTGACCGTAGAGTCCTCCTTTGCCAATCAGAACCCCCATGTCTTTACAGTCCTCCCAGATCTGATTCATTTCTTCTGCTGGAAGGGGTTGGCGACTGTCCTAAAGAAAGTGAACATTAAGCTTCATTTAGATGTTTTAAATCAGTTCTGTGAAAATTACTTGTAGCCCAGTCTCACCAGTAAATCCCAGCCCCACCTCTGGCTGAGAACATTAGTCAGAAGTAGAACATTAGCTACGTGACGTAGAATTTATCTCCTTTCTAAGATGAGTTTATGCAATTACGGTACACAAAGTCACTGTTTACTCAAAGCTTGTGAAATATTTGAAATGCTGGAATGTTCTGGCTCATTTTTAGCCAGAGCAATGTTTTCTCATTTCTCTAGCTTTTTTTTTTTTAATAAAAGAATCTTCCTTTTATTTCTTCTGAAATAAAATGTGATTAAACTTTCAAATCACAGTGTAAATTAAAAGGAATAAAGGAAATCACTAACCTTATCTGTCACCATTTCTACTCCAATCATAAGTCCCTTGCCACGGACATCTCCAACAATCTCAAATTTATCCCGCAGTTTAGCCAACTCCAGTAGCATGTATGTCCCCACATCTTCACAGTTTTTTTGTAGACCATCTTCTTCAATAACCTGGTTAAAATTATGTACAATGACAGTTTTGCAGGAAAACCTTCTGATATAGTCAGTTAATCTCCATTTAGCTTGATGAGACATATTTATCTCACTTCCATGCAGACCATGTTTCTTCACTACTATGGTCCTTACATTTTTCTTATCTCACAATTCTCTAATGGCACCTGAGTACAATTGAATACAATATTTTGATGTTGCTGTGGCATTTGTAACTTTTTACTTATAATTCCATAAATGTAATCCAGTAATACATGCTCATGTATAGTCAATACTGAAAAATACCTGAGCACCAGGATTATTTTCAAAATCTTACCGGATATTTTAATTCTTTCTCCAGTATCATCAAAGAAATACAATTTGACAAAGCATAACAATGTGTTCTAAGCTGCCTTTTAGGAAACAACTCGAGAGTTTTAATTAGATTCAGTTTAGTCTATCTAATTGTTAGATTCATCAACACCATGCCTGTTAATCACAATCATTTTTTTGTTCCTTACTCGGCTCGCCTTAATCAATGTTCTGACATGCAGCCAGGAATCAGCACTGACATACACAAACTGCTTTATGAACTTAAAATTTGCATTAAGAAAATTCGCATAACCCTCCTCCCTCCCCCAAATACAATTACAGAAGTTAAGGTGGATTTCTCTCTCCGTTTCCTCCCTTTTCTTTCAACTCCATTTTATTCTTCCGGACTCTGATAAACTCCTTGGACTTATTGCAGATCCAGGTTCCAAGTCACCTCTGAGCCAATAAAACCCCAAAGCATGGGTTCAGACTTTCTTACTTGTTAACTGTTTTTCAGAGATGTTTTTAAGTATATGATCTGATGTCTTATAAAATAGCTTAAAAGCCCCCAAAGCCATCAGGGAACACATGAGTACAAACAGTGTCTACTGTAATAAAATAAGATTAAAAGAAAAATGGTCTATATATGATCAAGACAAGTTAGATAGTGACCTTCTGCCCACTGACTGATTTTCCACTGGATAATAGGTGAAATATGTTGCAAATTTTTCTCTCGTTTTTTCATGAGGGATTTTTTTCAAAAGGAATTCTGACCCTAGATATTTTTAACTGTCCGGTTGCTAAGCCTTTTTAGACATAAGATAAAAGCTATGGAGTTAAAACAATTTAGTTAACCATAAGTGCCATGGAATAAATTCACTTTAGCTGAGGATTTGCATTGTCCTATGAAAGAGTTTAGTTAAGGCTTTAGAGAAAGAGCTTCCCTACATATTTTTTAATAAGTAAAAAACATATGGGAGACAAAGAAGGATGATTATGAAAACATAGTTGGAGGACTCCTATTCTTGCTGGAGGTATGAAATTTTTGCAATGAAATGAACCAGGAATTTATTTTTTCCTACACACAGGGAACATAGGCCATGAATGCATAATACACACATATGTTAATGCATTTGATATTGTTACATTAAAAATTGCCCACATATAACTTTATAATAAGAATAAATGCAAACAGTTTTCAACTTTTGCTACAAGGAAGAGTGTGGAATATATAGATTTACATAACATTCTCCGTACATCAAGAACTGCACTTCCAGCTGCACAGGCCAAAGGGTTTCCTCCAAATGTATTGAAGTGAAGGTTTTGAGCTAAGGGACTTGCAATCTCTAAAAGAGAAAGAACACTGGTTACTCTTATAGTTGCCTTTATGTTTGGTAACAGTACTTACCTGCTTTAACTGCACTGTTAAGCAAGCTAAATGTGCTGTACTTCAACCCTTATTCTACTGGAGATAATGCATTAGAAAGGGTTTTGGTTTTTTTTTTTATCCAGGAAGTACTCTTCCCAAAATACGACTATTCCCAAACCTCCAATGTCCAGTACATGCTAAACTCAGACTTTTTAAAAGATGTCACACTTCTAACATACACTGTCAGTTCTTCCCTTACACTGACCTCTACAAATTTTCTTCACTAGGTTCAGCCAGTTATTTGTATTAATTAGGTGGCTGGTTAAAATGCTGCCTTATCCTTCTCAGTACATTTATTAGTAAAACAGTTAATTCCCACGGAGTTCCAGAATCTATTACCAGCTCTACCTATGACTCACAAGCTCACCCCTGCTTCAGTTATGTTATACAAATAACCACATTTAAATTAAGCTTTGCCCTGGTACAGAACAGCACTGGGTAAAACAAGTGAGTAATGAGAATCCAATTCATTTTTCAAAAGATAAGGACAAATATTATTAATAAAGCTCAGCCGTTCCAAACACACATCTCTCCAGTAATTATTGTATCTTGTAATTGCCCTATTTTAATTCTGAGTAGAACAGAACACTCATACCTTTTGTTGTAACAACAGCTGCCATCGGAAAACCATTACCAATTGTTTTTGCCAAAGTAACAATGTCAGGGACTACGTCATGTGTTTGAAATCCCCAGAAATGGCTGCCTGTACGTCCAAATCCTGTCTGTATCTTTCAAAACAAAAATCCAGAGAAATCCTCATCACTTTCTCACATTTTGCAATATGATTCTTTTTTCTCGTCTTCCTGTTGTTACTGATTTGCACTAAAGACTTAGATTAGACATTAGGAAGAAATTGTTAACGATGAGGTTGGTGAGGCCCTGGAACATGTTGCCCAGGTACATTGTGGACGCTCCGTTCCTGGAGGTGTTCCTGGACAAGTTGGATGGAGGCTCGTGGGAGGTGTCTCTGCCCATGGCAGGGGGTTGGAACTGGACGATCTTTAACATCCCTTCCAACCCAAGCCATTCTATGATTCTAAATTGCAACTACATCTGCAGTCAACTTGTATTAAGACCCTTATTCAGGTGGCTCTGCACAGAATACTGTTCATTGTATGTGGTTTTTCTTTTGCGTGACAGGTAACATGTCACCACGTCTTAGGCATGGTGAGATGTACAAACAGGCTGCAGCTTCCTTTTCAAAATGGAGAGGCAACGGAGTGTCTTATCACATTTCAGAACTGCAGCACCATGATTGCTGATTTCTACTACTGCAATGCTTGAGGTACATACCATTGTCACTTTGGAGTGTTTGCTACTATTTCAAAATAGCTTTAGCTAGGCAAATTATATTTATAAAAGTATTTGCCGAGGTACAGCGATCAACTCCCTTCTAGAGTTTATATATTCCAAAACCACTCATAAGAGCAACAGTTACTGTGACACACCACACATCACAGCTAGCATTTATTAGCTGCTTGTTTGTGTAAATTTACCGCTCCCAAAAGGTAATGTCTGAAGCATGCTACTGACATTACTTGTGTTTAAAATCAGAATAACACACAGGAGAATAAAGACAGCAAAATCTGGGAGGCTGCTACACTTAGAAAGATGGACTACATTAAACTTAAGCTATGAAACAGCATAACATTTCATTTAGTTTATTTCCAAGCTTCCAATTTGTGTTTGTTTGGATTATTTTAAAACAACTTTAAGAGGTACCCCAAACTCTAGAGATCTTATGTCAAAAAAAACTCACTTCATCTGAAATGCAAACGCCCCCTCTTTCCCGTACTAGCCGATAAGCTTCCTTTAAGAAATTTCTTGGGTACTGAACAGCTCCATTAACACCCTGCCAAGACAAAAAAGGACAATGTCTTCAGGAACAGAGAAGGAAACAGGAGATAGATCCACTGTGTGATTATGCTACAATAAGAAAAAATACCAGCAGACCCTCAGATAACAGCAAGACCCTTGTCTCGAGTTTCTGGCTTCAGCAGTGAAACTGCTTCAAAAAGTTCCTACTCAGGCCACTCACTCCCATTCCACAGAGCAGTCTGGTGTTGCATTAGTTGTTCTGGTATAAATGTTTATGAGGCCATACTGTAAAGTGGTTCACTATAATACAGAATTGATTAAACTGCCAAAAAAAGGTACATTGAAAATCGACATACCGAGAAACACACAAACTGTTTGATGGCAAAGTTAATTGGAGAATTCAAGTCCCTTCTTTGGTTAATTTGTTTAAGAACTGTTTCCTCAATTTCTGTTTACCTTGCCAGTTTTCATTGGAATTACAAATTCTGGACTGCAGTAGCTTCTTATGACTAAAAGGATGTAAATGATTATAAGACAGCAAAAACTGAAAACAGCTCCAATCTCCTCCGTGGTCACAATTCTACATGTTTTTTTGCTTCCTCTTACTGTTCCCAGATCTAGTCTCCGTTCTTCCTATGTAAGAACCACATTGATAGCAGTTCTGAAACTTGAGTGAAGCATCAAGAGAAAGAGTCCTATGGCCACCACTTGCTGAACAGCTGATAAAAATATAGTGGACAACATGGCTGGGAAGAGGTGGAAGGGGAACAATAGCATGCTTCATACTCACTGTCTAAATACAGAAGTGTGTATGTTTTAATTGGGGTTCTCTGTTTAACTTAACTTCATAAAGACAAGCTCTAGTTCCACTGCAATCACTCACAAAAGCTGAAATTTTAAGACAATTCATCCATTCTTCCAAATATTTAAGGTGTTCAAGGCATTAAAAATAATAAAACCCAGTAGAATAGCTGGTAGAATAGTAGAATCCTGTGTTTAGGATGTAGTTAAAGCAGACCAGATTTGAGTGCTTCACACTATTTGTGATGTGAGAACTGAGAAACAGCGAACTACCTACTTGAATTGGTTCAGCAATAAATCCAGCTATTGTCTTTGGCAACGAGGTATTCAGAGTATCTTTGAACTGTTCAATGTACCGGTTGTTTGCATGACAGACACCTGTTTACAGGAGACATAATTTAAAGGCAATTTACTTAAAATGACACAGAACTAGCTTCAAAACATTAAATTACACATCTAAGCAACAACTATTAACTGACTGTATGGCAACTATCACCTCTCAAATATACAATAAAAGGAGAGTGTCTTTTATTTTCTTTATGGTTTAAGGAATGCCAGTTCCAAAACAGCAAAGCAAAGCTGACAGACAATAAGATGTTAACACATTACACAGGCCAGAAAGCTGTAGGTTAGAGAAAGTATTTGAATCACTTACATCAGCAGAAGGGATAAGCAGATACTTTTTCAGGGGTTAATAAACACTAGCATAAGACAATAGGAATTGTTGGGTTAGTGCAGGTATGAAGATTATGGAAAATACAGCTGCATAATGAAAATATTGAAATAAAGAACAGAGAATTAGTATAGTTTACGCTTCCACCTCACTAGGGAGAGCAAAGCTAAAAGGAAAACATTGTGTTATGTATGCATGTGAATTAAAATGCCACAGAGTGTCTGTTGGCAAAAACGGTGGCAAAAAACAGCGGGAAAAAATTAGTATAACTGTTAATAGGTGAGCAATAGAGGAGTTTTCTTATTGCACTGCGTATGGAATGCTTTGCCTCATGGAAGACTTCTTGCCTACCACAGGCTTCAGGTTGTCCGTAGCACTCATTCCAAACAAAAGCTGGAGAGCTGTCAAAACTTAGGAAACAGCACAAAATACCAATCAACATCTCTGCTCTTCTGGATGGACTAAACAGAGTTCCACAGCTTCCAGAGCTGATCACAACATATGCTGGAAACAAAGGCTGGGATATGAAGAAGAAATCTGAGTATATGAGGTGTCACCTGCACAGAACTTTTTTCAGTGGGAAGCAGGTGCCAGAGGTTCTCTGCAATATTTGCTTTGGTTGCCCTTGCAAATCCTAAGCAGAAGCCTACCTTTCTTGAGGAGGTAAATATAAGCTATTTCCACAGCCCTCTACTATTCTCTAATTTTAAAAAAAATACTTTCTGTCAGTGACCAACCTTCAGCACAGCTGCATTTCCGAACAGTTTGGACTGGAGAATCTCTACAATGGCTGCCTCCCCATGGACCACGAAAAACATCCGGCAACATTGTCTGTCAAGCATAAGAGAAATAGCTACATATATGGGGACACCTTTCTAGGAGGTGCTTTGATCATACTTAGGGATGACTAGGGAATAAAACCTAACAAAATATGCTAAGAGTCAAAGGACACACCTAGTTCAAGCAACTTGTGTGAAGAACACATGTGGAATAACACCAAACCTCCCCCGTAAGAAATGATAGAACAGAGACAGCTTTGGAACCAATAAGTTTAGATTATTCTGTTAACAATCACCGAATTGACGATTTCCTTTGTTTTGTTCTTTAAACTAGTCATCAGTTTTGGTTATCTAAGATTGATAGCATAATTTATAGAGTTCCTGGTAGCACTTCAGTAATCCAAAATACAATTACAATCTGTAAAATATAAGGTGGCAGGTGGATCCGGTAGAATAATTACAGGCTGGAAACTGGCAGCTCCAGTCATCTAATCCTGGGTGCTGACGAAACACCAAACAATTAGACAAGTAATTTATTGACCCAGGTTGTGAGTCTACTATAAAGTCTTCCTACAGCCAGTGCTGTGGCTGAGCTATCACCAGTAAAGGTCAAAGTAACCAATACCACCTTCTAGTAGATGGAAAGTGATTTCCATCTACTCAAGAGCAAGGAGCTAACATATTGCCATTTATTTCCACTGGATATCCTGAACAGCTACGTCTCCTGTCTTGCTGAGATGAGGAACACATTTTTTTCATTCCAGAGAAGAATCTGCTTCAGACTAGCTGAAAGCAGCTTTGCACAGATTTGCCAAAACAAACTTGAGACAAGGAGTTCTTAGCATTATCTTTTTCCACCTTATATAGACTTCCACACAAGCCCAATGCATGACTATATCACTGTAAATCATGACCACACATGTTGTGGCTCTCCTGACTCCAAATTAGTATAAGTAACTATAGAGAAAAGGAAAATGGACTCCAGCTCTTGTTGTGCTTACACATCAGGAACAGTTCATTGCAGTTTAGTTAGTAACCATCAAGCATCTTGATGACAGAAAACATACCAATTGTTGAAATATTGAAATAAACTGTTAGTTACCCAGATTATTTAAAAAAAAAATAATAAAATTCTCACTGTTGAACAGCCAAAGCGACTGGCGACACTATGCTTATAAAGACCAACAGATGTCACTCCCAATGTGCAAGCGCTGCCTCCATGGTACCCTCCTCTGTGCAAACAAAGCAAGAACATGAACATCACTCATTTCCAAGAAGCTGTAACAATATTAGTTCTGAGAAGGCATACTTCTGAGCTACAAATTACTGGGGAGAATGTGCATTGTTACACTCAAACCAAGAAAAACTGCCGGTTTTCGCTCGGGTTTTGGAAGATCCATGACTGCCCATCTACACTGGTTTTCTGAAATTTCAAATGTTAAAATTGTGAGGTACTGTTTGCAAGGAGAAGAGAATAATGACTGGAATCAACAACAATGATTGGGACCAACAGCAATTCAGACGGTGCCTCATAAAAGTTCTGCTGCAGCACCTGAGCCCTGCAGAGCAAACATTTCTATTCTTTGAATCTTGGAGATTCAAAGAGAGCTGCTGCTCTCTTCAACAGATGCTGCCAATCATTAAACTACAGGGTGGTTTGCTGCCAGTTTTATACACGAATCAGAAGTTCATTAATGAAAATACTCAAGCTAGGTGGGTACCCAATGTTCCGCTAAACAGAATAAAAGAAAAGTACAGCTCTTTATTACAACGCTTTTCATACTTAATACTTAAGGATGCCTGGGATGCATAGCAAAGAAAACTGCTTACACTGGTGCTTCCACAGCACTCGCCCCTGCACCACCTCTTTTGTTATGCCAGAAAAGTTGTTTGTGTACCTGGGCAGTGAACTACGGTTCAGGGATCTGGCAGAAAAACAAGGCAGCAAAGCAAACAAAACAAAAAAATCCAGAGCAGTTCCCTGCTGTGGTTCACTGCACTGCTGTTCCAGAGGTACCTTTGTACCCCAACATAGGGGGGTCTGCACGGGTGGAAGGAAGGAAGAAAGTAGTAATTGCTGGAGCCTGCTCTGGCCCTGAACAAAAGATCCACCAAAGCACATCCTTAACGCAGAGACTAGACCCTTTTCCAAGTAGCAAAAGCAGATACTGGAGGTTGTGCTTTGTATGTGAACTAGTCCTAATATATGGTATCAAATATTCTACTCCTGTTTTACTGCTTTTGTCAAGAAAATAATTTTACAGTGTTCTCCTCAGCAGATCTGGGGTTGAAAAGTTCTCTTAGTTTAGGCATGTAGAGACTGATGCCACACACAAATGAGTTTTGTCAAGATGTATCACCATTACCTGAGAGAGATGATGTCGAAGTTACGAGTGTAAAGCCTTGCCATGAGCACAGCCAAGTCGTTGGCTTCTGACCCACTGTTGGTTAGATAAACCACCTATGGGAGAATGCTTAGGATCAGTACAGACCACAACTACCACCTTCATGTTCAGCAGCAGATCATGTAACTCAGTAATATTATGAGCTATAACCTACCACTACCACAAGGTGACTTCACCACAATAAACTTAGTGATGCCCATACACTACGGGTGAGAACTAACACCAAGCTGAACTACTTGGGGAGAGTGCAGAAAATCTTCTCAAGAGTTGGAGTCTTCAGGTTTTCTAAAGATAGAACAGTGATTCCAAGAAAAATGAAAGCATCTGGGTCAAACTGAGCATGACTGAATAGAAATAACTTTCACGGAGGTAAAAAGGGCTGTACAGCATCCCTGCATGTTAGTTACTAGGAGTGACATACACAGACACAAACGCGTAAGAGAAAAGATAAGCAAAGCTCGTTTTTTGGGAGCAAATGAAAATTGAGGTGATATCCTGAAGACAAATGCTGAGATTTGAAAACAGCTCTAATTTTAGTACCCACTTAATTTTCAGAACTAATTGAGATTCTCTAGTGCTTAAACTCTGTAGATGCTTTAAATATTTTCTTTTTCTTTTTTTTTTAAACTCTCCTCCCATTTTTAAGATTGTAACTGTTTCACACTTTTCTGCCAACTCAATTTCAATTCATGAATTCAGGTGGTTTTACCTGAAAACAAACATAATGTTTTTCTTACTGTTTCTGGGCATATGAAATTTGTGTGGTTTATTTATTTAAATGTCAGAAAACCTCACTACACAAAGTACTGTCAAATAGTTTTCATTGTTAATTTAGATCAAGCAAATTAAGGCTGGCTGCATATAAGAATAGTTAAAATCATCTTGGCTCTTCCAGTGATTTTTAGGCTGGCAGTGCCACTTCACAGTGACAACTGGAGGAAGAGAACAAACAGAACAGGAGCTTGGAAGATTATGCTTGTCTACATCTGGGTCTAAAGGAAAGCCCTTGAGGGTCATCATGCTCTCTTTATCTGGCAGTCTGTAGACTCCACACGAGTCTTCTCTTCACAGGTACTGTGGCTACCATTTATTTAACAAATACTTTTATGTTCAGTATCTCTTACAAGCAGACAGCCCCTTCGCCAGCCCATGTCAGAAGCAAAGTACCTTAAGTGGATCTGGAAGAAAAGACGTTAGCTTTTCAGCATACTCATGGATTGATGGGTGCATGTAGATGTTAGTGGTATGCCACAGGCGAGCAAGCTGTTTCTGGGCAGCCATAGTTACCTTCCTGTATGTAGCACAAGAAAAGACAAAGGAATTCATTTCCACAAACAGGCAAACACCCAACTGTTATTAATTATGAAAATGCAGGCATCTCACCACTTGCCAGATTGCTGAACAAATAAGCAGAATTAATGATTTCTTCAAAATGTAGTGGAAATCGACCTTAATGTAAGACAAAAATCACCATTTAATGAATTATATCCTGATTTTAGGCTCACAGTGCCACAGATCAACAAAGAACAAAAGCAACACAGGTTTCCCTTGAACCATCCCTGGAGGTGTCCAAGGCCAGGTTGGATGAGGCCCTGATCAGCCTGATATAGTGGGAGGTGTGCCTGCCCATGGCAGGGGACGTTGGAACTGGATGATCTCTAGGGTCCCTTCCAACTCAAACCATTCTACGATTCTATGATTCTCTTCCTGTGCTTTATAATATAAATCAAACAGTAATAAACTTACGGGTGGCAGTGACCAACTCCCACAGTGACAATCCCGGCAAAGAGATCAAGATATCTTTGTCCTTCATGATCAAACAACCACTGCATGTGTCCTTGATGCAGCAACAATGGCTTCTTGTAATATGTTCGCAGCGAAGGAGAAACATGTTTTTCACGAATCTTCAGCATACGTTCATATGGATAGGACTGAGTAGAATAAAAGTCAGTATCAGCTTTCTGAAGTTCCAGACAAACGGAGCTGTAGTGGCTCATATAGATTACACAGCTGTTTACAATCCTTGTTCACAGAACTAAGTTTTTTACAAATTCCAGCCCATAGAGGGTTCTACAAACCTCTGAAACTCAACCTTTGATATAAGACTCCTATTCTGCACTCATCCCTTCCTTAAAGTTTTTCAAATCAATTATTTAGCCATAAATTTTATAATTGTCACACATGTGTATCTATAGGTTACATCCTGGTAGTAAGAGAATTTCTTTTTGTCCAAACAAGCAAACTTTATAATCATATTTAATGCACTGACTATTTTTAGCAGATAAGCCTCAAATCTAGTAACACAATCTTAAATTCAGTATAGTATGTATGACTCACATCATATTTTTCAGGCACAAAATCACAAGGAGGCATTTTTGCTTGTGTAGAGATGGAGCTTTTCCATTTCTGCTGTCCAAAGGCAACTAAAAACAGGAAGAGAATTATCACTTAGCAAAGGGCACATCTGAAAGTTTCTCAATAACCTTGTTCACAGAACACACAAGCTACAGTCAAAGCAAGGCGTGGGCTTTTTTTGTCTGAGATGTTTTCACAGGGGAAAAAATTGTTAAGTAACACATCTTTGTAAAGGTAAAATATATGACGATTTAAAAAATAATAATAATAAAAAAGTGTCTCTCTCTTCCCCGCTAAAACTGTTTTCAGTTTCACATGGACTTCTATTCTAACAGAAAGAGACTTTAAAAATAATAAGTTTCCAATACAAATTCTTGTCTGGGAGCAGGAATCCTCCAGAAGGGCATCAGCAGGAGCCCATGGTGACCACAGCACAGGTGGTTCTTTCAGGCACCAGGGTGCAGTCTCAACACGCCCAAAGAAGCTGGGCTCACTCACTGTGCCCCACGTAAGGGCAGGAGATGAATCAGAGCCAGGGTCCACCAGGCAGTCCAGTCAGGAGCAGGACGTGGAGCCAGAAGCGGGGATGGAGATGAGGGTACAGCACAAACTCAAGGTCCGTCCAGGGCCAGAGGCTGGAACGGTGGCAAATCTAAAGCCGTGGCACAGCTGAGTACGGACTGCAAGCTTAGGACTGTACCAAAATGTGGCTCCTGGGCAGGTACAGTCCCAGGTGAGGCTGTCCAGGACAGACACAGTGTCCTCGACGCCCTGGCAGCTCTCACTGCCATCATTCGTCCTCTTTCCAAAGCCCTAAACACATCATGCTGTCCTACCTTTCAATTCACTGGAAGTGTAATTGAGCAGATATCACGAAGTTATCATTTAAATAAGTTCTTTTTCTGCATCCTTAACATTATCTGCTCAGAGCCACACATTTATTGTTAAAACTCTAAGGTTTTGAGCAATTTCTAAGCCACGTTAAAATGTAAATGAATGAAAACCACAGTTTCCCTTATAGCCACTCACAGCACTAAAGAAGCGATCACCTACAAAAGTCCAGCCCCTCAAATGCCAATTAAAAACCGCAATTAAGACAAGTTCTGCCTTTGGATCTGTTCCAAAGGGACCTATGACTACACTGAAAGTATTTTTCCCCCGCGCCCTAAGGTGATGCCATCGAGAATCGCGATGGGAGTGGGTTTCCACGGTGCTCAGCCCCCGCGCCCCTGTCCCAATCGCCCCGCGATCTCACAGTCCCCATCTGCAGCTGAGGCAGCATCTCAGTCCCGCATCCCGATCCCTCACGATCCCGCGGTCCCTTTCTTCCGCCGAGGCTGCAATTTAGCCCTTTATCCCAACCTCCACCCCCGACCCCCCGGTCCTATTTCTGCATCTCAGCCCCGCACCCCGACGCCCCTATCAACCCACGGTCCTATTCATGCGGCTGAGGCTGCATCTCAGTCCCCGCATCCCGATCTCCCCATGGTCCCCTTTCTGCTGCCGAGGCTGAAACTTAGCCCCGCATCCCAGTTCCCCCGCGATCCCACGGTCTCATTTCTGCACCTCAGCCCCCGCATCCCAAACCTCCGCAATCCCACGGTCTTATGCTGCCCAGGCTGCAATTCAACCCCGCATCCCGATCCCCCCGCGATCTCACTGTCCCATTTCTGCACCTCAGCTCCTCATCCCGATCCCCCCACCATGTCACGGTCCCATTTCTGCATCTCAGCCGCCTTACACCGATCCCCCCATGATCCCAAGGTCCCTTTCCGCAGCCGAAGCTGCATCCCTGTCCCGCATCCCGATCCCCCCTCGATCCCCCAGTTCTAATTCTGCTGCCGAGGCTGCAACTTAGCCGCTCATCCCGATCCCCCCGCCCCCCCCCCCCCCCCCCCCCCCCCCCCCCGCCATCCCACGGTCCCCCTTCTGCTGCCGAGGCTGCAACTTAGCCCCTCATCCCAATCCCCCCGGGATCCCACGGTCCCATTTCTGCATCTCAGCTCCGCATCCCGCTCCCCCCACGGTCCCTCGGCCCCATTCCTGCACCTCAGCCCGCGGCCCCCGCGCCCCCCGCCCCTCCCCGCGCCGCGGCCCCCGCTGACCGCTGCCCCATCCCGGCCCCCGCAGCCGCGTCCCGAGCCGTCCCGCCATCGCCGTCGCGGCCGCCCCGCCCCGCGCGCGCCACATGCCGCTCCCGCCGGGCGCCAATTTCCACCGCCCCGCGGCGGCTCGGGGCGAGCTGACCTGACCGTGATGGCCCCACTGGGGTCATCGAGGGGTGGCCTGACAGCATCCCGCCCGCTGCCATATCCCGGGGTGCCAGCAGGGCGAGGGAGGGGATTCTGCCCCTCTGCTCCCTTGAGACCCCATCAGTTATGATCAATGGCTTCTGGTGGCTTTTCCAACAACCCTTTCCAACTCTTCTACTCAGTATCTCTTGCAAGACTTCTATGAAAGTGACAATCTTTGCAACATCTGCCTCCTCCAGATTTGACTGGAATAAGGAGGACAGTTGTGTGCTTGACTGTATGGAAAGGAAGCATGGCCAGCAGATCCAGGGCTCTTGTGAGACCACACCTGGAGTACAAGTGTCCAGTTCTGGAATCCCCAGCATGAGAAGCATATGGAACTCCTGGAAGGGAGGGTTGTGGACATGATCAAAGGGCTGGAGCACCTTCCATACGGGGACAGGCTGAGAGAGATGGAGTTGCTCAGCCTGGAGAAGTAAAGGCTCTGAGGAGACCTTATAGTGACCTTCCAGTACCTGAAGGGGCTACAGGAAAGCTGGAGAGGGACTTTTTACAAAGGCTTGTGGGGATAGGACGAGGGGGAATAACTTCAAATTGGAAGGGAGGTGATTTAGATTAGGCATTAGGAGGAATTTCTTCACCATGAGGGTGGTGAGACACTAGCACAGGTTGCCCCGGGGAAGCCGTGGATGCTCCATTCCTGAAGAGTGCAAGGCCAGATTGGATGGGGCTTTTGGCAGCCTGATCTAGTGGGACCACTCAGCCCATGGCAGGGGGTTGGAACTGGATGGTCTTTAAGGTCCCCTCCAACCCAACCCATTCTATGATTGATTCTACAGATCTGGGCATAATGCTGTTCCACCTCACCATCAATGTCAACTGAAAAGCATTTCTGAGGGAAATAATATAATCTCAGTCCCTCAATACCCTTACTGTAAGAGTATTCAGTGTATCTCCAATATGGACTCCCTTGCTGTGTTTCAAGCCACAGATTTTTTTTTTCAGCCTAGCAATGTCATGGAGAACTGAACACCCCCTTCATCTCTGCAGTAACTTGTGATTTGTCTCCTGTCTATCTTCTGTTCTGCAAAGTAAATCACCGCAGAATTCCATCCTTTTCATGTTTGGCATTTTTAAAAGACCTTAAATCACTAGCACAATGCACTTTCTTCAGTTGGTCCACTTGTTAAAGCATAGTTCAGACTTCCTGAACAAGGTGACACCACAAGTTTTGTGGAGCAATGGTAGCTGCCATGAGCATGGCTGCTCTCCAGGCAGAGAGACGAGGCCTGGGCTGGGCAACCATGGGTGTGAGACACACCAGCAAAACACCAGGGAGAACAAACAGCAGAAGGAGATATAATCTTTAAATACAGGTGAGTGGATAAGGAAAAATTTGGGCAAGTATAGCTGGAAAGCGTCCTGGCAGAAAAGGACCTGAAGATGTTGGTCAACAGCAGCTGGATATGTGCAGCAGTGTGCCCAGGTGGCCAAGAAGACCAACAGCATCCTGGCTTGTATCAGAAATGGCGTGGCCAGCGGTACAACGGCAGTGGTTGTGCCCACTGGTGAGGCCGCACCTCGAATCCTGTTTGGTTTCGGGGACCCTCGCTACAAGAAAGACATTGAGAGGTCAGAGTGTGTCCAGAGAAGGGCAATGAAACTGGTGAAGGTTCTGGAGCTTAAGAGGAGCAGCTGAGGGAACTGGGGCTGTTTAGCCTGGAGAAGAAGAGGCTGAGGGGAGACCTTGTTGCTTTCTGCAACTACCTAAAAGGAGATTGTACCAAGGTGGCTGTTGGTCTCTTCTCCCAAGTAATAAGTGATAGGATGAGAGGGAGTGGTCTCAAGTTGTACCAGGGCAGGTTTAGACAGGATATTAGGAAAAATTTCTTTACCAAAAGAATAGTGATTCTTTTGGAACAGGAACGCATTGGAACAGGCTGCTCAGGGAAGTGGTGGAGTCACCATCCCTAGAGGTGTTAAAAAAAATATGTAAACATGGCATGGTTTAGTAGGCATGGTGGCGGTGTGCTGATGGCTGGACTGGAAAACCTTGGAGATCTTTTCCAACCTTAATGATTCTATGATTCTATTAAACTGTTGTCTCCTTATAACTGTTGTTAAAAAGAGAGGGATAACTGATGAGGATTATCATGAGGACAGCTGTCCCTGCCCATGACATGGGGGTTGGAACATGATGATCTTTAAGATTCCTTTCAACCCAATCCATTCTATGATTCTGTGACCCATTTCTTCTTTTTTGTTTTGCTTACTCAGTCAGAGTACTAGCAAAACCTACAAGGATGCGAATTGCAAGAAGCTCTTTGTCACCTCCTTCATTACCTCCCAGTTCCTTGTAATACTTAAAGATTTGTAATAGTGTTCCCTGGAAGAGTAATTGGCATACGCGCACGGCAACCATACACAATTGCTACTGGAAGATATTTCACAATGATTTTGCTGGCCCTAGCTGTTCCTAAGGCAGAAATCTGACCTACTTCACCCACCCCAAGAGATGGCCCCAGTTTTGCTGAAAAGCTGTTTGATTTTGCTGCAAGGGATTTACAGGACATGGAGATGTGGTGTTTAGGGTGTGGTTTAGTGGTGGAGTAGGCAATGTTGGGTTTAAAGTTGGACTTGATATTCTTAAAGATCTTTTCCAAGCTAAATGAGTCTGTAATTCTGTAATGGGTCAGAGATTTGTGCTTCCCACTACTTAGGGCAGTGCTTATGTATCTTAGGACTCCCAAATGTTCAAATTTTCTCAATCAAACTTTACTTTTGATAACTTGCAATCCCTGAATTTCAACAGTGAAGATAATTTGCTTCAAAACAAAAAGTAACAAAAAAGCATGAGTTTAAAAGCTGTGACCTGGCGTGTGAGCCATATGCGTTAACTAGCTTAATGGCTTCAGGCATGCAAAACGGGTTAAACGCTTCTGTCACTGGGCTTTCCACAGGCAGAACAGTGGGAGACCAACCTACAAGCTGTGCTGAATGGCCAGCTTTTCCTTTTCCATTATATATGGGAATTATTTTTCATGAAGAAAGCTATATTTTGTGAAGTTTGTTCAAGAACTTTTATTAAATTGAAATGCAAACACCGTTGCAAGGAGATTTTACAAGGACAAAAGATTGAAAAGTCCATCAGAAAGCTACAGACTTAGGTAACAATATTGATCTTACGAGTGAAATTGCTAACAGATTTTATTAAAGCCAGCATTTTCAATATTAAGAACTTAAAAAGTACATTTTAAAGCATTTTCCTTCAAACATACTTAGAAACAATAAAGAATTCCTGAGCAACTATTTTTAGACCAGCATTCTCCATCCAATGTACATACTGCATATGAAACCTGCTTTCTGCAATTTCTTAAATTTTAGAAATTTACAGAACCTTTGGATCTGGTTCAGAGAATAATTGTGCTTCAAGTCATTCTGTTGCTACTGTAACACCACTACAATAACTTGGATATTCCACACTGCATACAAATCCTGAAGCTGTAATACCTAGCTTGTATTGCAAAGCTAGCAACGAAATGGTTTATGCAAATGGAAATTAATGCTATAAATATTGGACCACCTCTTTCTCTGTTGGAAAGTACATTATGACTTGTGCATATTAGGAGAACATGCAATTTAATTTATAAATATGTACCTCTGAGAGACCTGATGGCACAATTAAAAGGCAAGGAAGTTCTAGAGACATTTACCTGCACTTAACAGCATGGCAGAAATTTGAACAAATACAATTAGTTAATGACTGTTGACATGTTTTTTTTCCTGGCAGTACTTTTTCGGCAGCCAGCACTCCAGAATTGCAGTGCTTTACACAATGGCTAAAGAAAACATATGAAGCACAATAGAAAGATTTCAAAAGCTCTGATAGTGCTGAGTATCTCTGAGCATATAATGCATATATAGAACTAATGGTTGTATTATTCCAGATGATGAATGTTATTTGTAGTCTGAATAAAAAAATATTACTTTCAAGATGAAAAACAAACACTAAAGCAGACCAGGAGCTCTTTCCAAGTATATCCAAGCAGCCATTTCCTCTTCCTTTTGGAAGGAAGGACACAGGGATGAGAATTAAGAGTAGTCCACAGCATTATGAATATTAAAAAATACGGTTTGACATAATTATATTTCCACATTTATTCTGCATATAGAAAAATCTGCCTCTTTGTGGTCATATCAAAATGAAGTGAAGGTACTTAGCAGCTCTCAAAACCAGACCCAGAAGCAGCATTGCCCCCCTAAAAAAACTAAAATAAAGAGAAGATCTAAGACAAGCAGCATCACAAAGTAGAACAGCACATTAAACCTTCCAAAAATAAGAGGAAAATGTGAAACAAGACTTCCTTACATCTAACTTCTCTTCATACCAATGTCTTGATTATGAGCCCGGCTTTTAGCGTTCAGCGCTGCAAGAGGCCACACAACTAATTCAGTTGGGTTTTTTTTCATTACTTGTGACAGATATAATAGTTTCTCTTAAAAACCTCCCCTGCAGTGGGAGAGATATATTTTAAGCCTGGCATGGTAATTTACAAAATTTATCACCAAGACAGGGACTTTCCAATGAAGAAAAATGTTAACAGATATATTACAACAGGTACAAATTAAACAATGCCCAGAAGTGCCAAGAGACTATTTATTAGTATTCACAAAGTCTTTTTTTCTCTTGGAACTTCTAGGCAATTTTGTAACCTTTAATAAATAAAAAAAAAGAAGAATGCTTAAGTATGATAGGCATATGTGGGAGACAATGTAGTGGATAAATACACCTCATCTCTAGATCTGTCTGAAAAACTGAAAATTCCCATTAAAACAGTGTGGTACACTTTATTTCTTTTGATTTTTTTTTTCCTTAGGAAATGCAGCAGCAGATCAGATGAGGGGTCTAGTTCTTCAAGTATTCTGTTTACCCAGGACTCCTGTCAAATTCTTGGAAGAAAATTGTAATTTATGGAAGCAAATGACCAGTTCTCTTATATAGGACTTTTTCTTTCACTATACAATAGCTGATCTGTAGCAGCCAGTTTCAGCATTTTGCCAACTGTTTAGCATTTAATAAGGCTTAACTACTTTTGTGGACTATGTCAGTTAGCTTTGCATACTCCCACTTCTGATACAAAATTTTCTTCTCTTTCTTTTTTTTCCACACAAACTCTTTTATCACTCCTCTCAGTTCTACTAGTTCTCATTTCATAGATAGGCTTAGAACTGGATGAATTTAAGGTCCCTTCCAACCCAAACAATTCTATGACCTTACGATTATTTCCTGTCCACTCTTGCATTTGATTCTTTTGCATTTATGTTCTTTTCTCCCTCCCTCTGTTCTCAGCTGTGGTCAAAATGTGTTCCTCCCCTCTGATATCTCTACTTATCTACCCATGTAGCATCCTGTACTCACTGTACTCCTCTTCCATTCTGCCACATGCAGCAACTATGCCCCTCTTCCCATTATTAAGCTCTTCTACTATACACACATACTATGTTTTTCTGTATTCCATTTATCTTTAACCTCCTGTTTGACATCCACAGGAAAGATGAAGAAATTCCTTTATTTGTTTAAAAATGGCATTCAAGGCAGGGCCACAAGATAGTTCCAATTAATGCAATTCAGATCCTCTTTCCACACCCACGGGAACTGGAGTCTGAATTTAATATGAGGGTTTGAGATAGTTAAGAGCAGGGCTAGATTCCATGCTCACTTATTTAGGGACAGAGTTTGAAGATTTACATTTCAGGAACTCAGCTGAAAACAGGTCTCTCTGGATAAGAAACATTCATAAATGCTTATTGCTGAGTTCTAAAATCACAGCACCTCTGACAACTCAGCTCATTTAGTCCTAGGCAGCAGCAAAACACTTCTCAGCCCAGGAAAGGGACTGATGCTTTGCTGCCAAGTCGGTCCTTGTGGCTTTCCCCACAAGATGGAAATTTCTGTTATTTTCTCATATTAAAACCATTTGATTTTGCTACACTTCTCTAGTATCCCCTTTAAGTATTATTAGTGCAACAAAAGTGATGATTACATGACAAGCTTTCGTTAACAAAAATAATTTTAACATTACAAGTAAGTTTTTTTAAATTAATAGAACTATTTGCAGTTTGACACACAAAGTAAATGCTTTTGTCTGCCTTTTCAAAGGGAGCAAAGAAAATAGTTTGAGGTAGTAATTCTTTGAGAATATGGTGGATGGTTTCATGACACTTTTTATTCTCCTTTGTCCTTATGGCTTTGTATAAGATATCCGTCACCTGGCTTGGATAACTTTGGTTTCCTTGCACACCACCTTCAAATTGTTTACAGTTAATGAAAAAGTATGAAATACATTTACAGGCTTAATGATGTGACCTCCACACATACAATGCTTCAGAGATTACAAAAAACCTCTGCCTACTGATTTTGAACATCTGCTTTTACTACACTTTAAATACTTAAACGACATTTAAAGCATCTGTATATTTTCCAGCCACCTCAACATAGACATGTAAACAGACATACCATAGAATTCACTACTTTAACATAAATCATTACATATTTGTATTACAGTTTGTTCCATAAACACATATATCCTTATATTAGTATTCTGTTAAGTCAGTTTACTGCATGGTTATTAAATAATCTTTGTAGTTACATAGCATCATCCAGACCATTCTTCTGCATTTTATGTGACAGTGAGTTTTGGGAGCACATGTCCCACTTCAATAACTCATATTTCTTTAAAAGTCAGGAATATTACATTGAAATACTAAAATTGTACATCAAATATGTCTTTGGTAAAGAAAATGTCTAAATAGAAAATTTAAGAGAACAAGTCTTATTTGTAAATAGTGAAGAAAAACTGTTAATAAAATTAGTCTGATTCCAAAGGACAGGTAATTAATTTCAAAAATATATATTCAATTTTATGGATTTTATAAAATTAATTGCTTCTGAAGAGACTTTTTGCTTTCTTTTAGAGCTTTTATGCCACTAAAAGGTATTTCACACTGTGATGCATGTATAATTTGACATTGAAAACATCATTCAAACTTTTCAAATAATTATTCTAAGTGAAAAATTTACCTAATGTTGCAAGAGCTACTGGCTAATGCCTCTTGCTGGGGTAAATTCTGTTACTCACTTTATCCCTTTGTATATCAAAGGAAGCATCAAGAGCCTGCTGTTTCCCACTGGAGTGTCATAACTCTACAATAATTGGCTGTGTACATCTGTTGCAAAATCTCATTGATTTCCTAATAAGAAGCTTAGAGAGCTGTGGGCAAAAATAGTGTTGCAGATAGAAAGAGTGAAATATTTGAACATCCAGAAGCCTGCACAATAAGCTGAAGACTATTCTAATTTTACAAAACATTAGTTTATTCTCTTCCTAATGTACTTTAGAATGTTAAAGAACGCTTTCAGGATATGTTATTTCCACCTTAGGAGTAACAAGGTGTTTTGGAAAATAAATGTAAATCCAAAGGGAAAAATAATCAACCTGCACAGCTGTTCAGCTTAAAAGAATGAAATATATTTATGAAAAATGTGTTAAAATTGCATTTAGATAACAGATCCCTCAAAAGGCTTAGCTACCTCAGAACAAGCAGCAAACACTCCTTTTTCACTCTGGCTGAATTACTGTTTTCACAGAAAGCCGTGATGATGTGGCCTCATGAGACATTCACCGGCAAAGGTGGGAGAGAATCTATGACTCACAACGTAATTTTGACTGCAGCCATTTTGCATCTTCAGTACCAGTTTATGGCAAAGCATAGAAACTCACTCAATTCCCTTTCTGTGTGATTACTGGGGTACACAAATAGATACATACAGTTGGGGCAGGATAAATCAGACACTTAAAATCACTAAAAGCTATGTTTGCCTGCCTCTGGTCCAAAGTGACCGATACGAGAGGGACAGCCTGCTGCTGACGCTTTATCCCATGCGTACTTTGGTTTATAATGTCCATGTGGCCACCTGTGTCCTACCCTAAGAAATCCACTACAAAAGGAAGATCTTTAGGCTGCTGCTTTATAAGATTCTATAGCCTCCATGCATCACCAGATGCATCACAAAAGGCCCGTAGCAGCATGTCTTTATGCACAATGTTGGGAGTAGAAAACAACTGCTTTGCTCAGATATGGCTCTCTGTGTAAAGGAAGAGAATGTGTCTGATCGAGATTGGCTCTGTCACATTCAGTCAGAAAACTGAAGTGTAAATGATGCACTCAGAAAGAGTGCATTATCAGGCTTACATACATGCACACACACAAGCTCCTACCCTGCAAACATTTCCGTTTTGACTGATAATATGATGGTGTCTCTGCAGTACTTTCATCAGCTCTAGAAAATTTGCAAAATATACTACTAATGCTACAGTAAGATGGTCCCTTCCTTATAACTGAACAACATTTTATGCTTCCAGACAGATCAGCCTCTAGCAGTGTGTTGCATGTATAGAGGGCACAGCCTTTAAATTTGAAGCCTAAAGGAAACTTTACAGTATACACTAACACATTTGTTTACAGACACACAGTTAAATTCTGAAGTCCTGCTAGCATTCTAGGTCTGGGCAGCTCAACTGATCTGTATTTGAGCAGTTCCATGGCATGGAGGGACAAGGTGACAATCTGATATGCCAAATTAGATGTGGCCTTCTGGGACCTTAAAGATCTCTAAGTATCTTTTGGCTGGTTCTGCAGCAGTTTACCTGATACTGCAGGAAGGCTAGCTCAGTGTGAAAAATCATGAGAAGCTGGAGAAATGTAAAGCTGTTCAGGAAGGACAGGAACAGAAGAGGTCACCTGTAGTAAATAAATTTTCCCTTACATGTACAGTGTACAGTAAATTCATGTTTTCAATTTCCGCTGAAGATAGTGGCAGTGGCTAAATACTTGGCCCAGTTTTAATCAGTCACCACTTTGTTGTACTTTCCTAGAGTAAATTAAACTCTTGTTTCAAGAAGGAAGGGCCACAGTAAGTTCACAGCCATTCCAATATCATTTTGCTTCTGTCTTCAGTTACATGGGATAGGAGGATTTCTCTGATCCCATTCCTGTTTGGGGACGTCTGTCCAGCCTAAGTACACAGATTCCTTCCCTCATTGCCATCACTATTCCAGCAGAGCTCTGACTCAGACTTTATGCCTAACTAAACCTAACTTCAGACTTTCCTTCCAGGCTCAGAGAAAAGTGCAGTGTCTTAGGATGTAGGAGAACACAATTCCATTCGTGGTTGGCATCAGAGTACAAATTCAGTGGGAAAGAAGCTTTGCTCTCAAAACCTAAATTCTATTTTAATTTTATAATTACAGCTGCTAAAAAACATGTGAAGTAAATAACCTACAATTCAAATAGTAACGCATCTGCAGTACATTAGAAATATAGTTTTAGAGTTACTTCATATTCTTAATGAGTATAAAGTTCAATTTTATGCTTTGTATAGAAATAGTAGCTTTACTTGTCACTGCCGTCTCAGCAGAAGAAAACAAAAAAGTTCCTAAGTAGCTAAATAGCATTGGGAAATTAAAAAATACTTTATTTTACTTTTTTTTGGTAATAGAAAAATAGTGTTTAAAAATACATTGTTAAACATATGGGCTTATATTAATGTACAATTGTATATTATATACAGTAAGGCAACACATCAAACATTGTCCTGCTATTTTTTTCACTTTTGGTTTCACTGGGCTAGGATATAAATGGGATGCAACGTTTTCTATCACATTGAAACAAAGCAATAATATATTTAGATTTTGTTATTTTACTGTAATTAGTTCAATATATTTATATTCCCTGTTATATATGATTTTTCATGAATAAGAGCTCCCTTTCTCTTAAAGATTGAGAAAAAATAAAAAGAAAACTTAATCTAGTGTCAGAATACATTTAGGAAAAAATACATTGTAGATCAGAATGCTACTGTGCAATGATTTATCTGATTTTGGAATGGCTCAGATCACTATGGAGTACTGACTGACCCATAATGATTTTCATCTTTGTTGAATCTGCAGCATTCCCACAGGTTTAGTCAACTAATAGAAGACCTGCAGAGCTGAATTATTAGTTTACAATGTATTTTTAATGGCAGTTAATATGTATTTCCTCATTTTGCTGTGCTAGAAATGTGTTAATGATCCAAGGTTTACTTCCGTGATTATTACTTCAACCCACAGTTTATTTTATTCTCTGTGTAATACATACCAGGCTTTCTTAAGGAACTATTCACTGTGTGGTTTTGTTCTACTGTACATAACTGCTAACAAATTCAATAGGTAAATCACAGACTTGTCAGCTAGGAAACGGTGTAAGCTACAATTATGATACAGCAGCACAATTTTAAACCACAAATCTTAGCACTACTGTACTGCTTGTATTTGACTCATTCTGTAGCATCACAGAGTGATCAAACTTTCACTTTGTGAAAGTTATTTAAAGGAGGGCATAAAGGAAGAAGGGTCCATGTAGTCTGATCCATTGGTTTCTCTTTTGCACTTGCTTGGAGCTGTCAGATGGTAGCTCACATTTTTCTCAGCTTGACCTTGCTGAAGGTCCTGAGATGTTGCCCTTGCAGGTTCTTGAAACACAGGTATATGCTGGATGCGTGAATCTGGCATTAATACTAGAATATTATGGTCCACAACTGTTGAGACCTTGGTATATTCTTTGCTGGTTCCTGGAATAGTGTACTTTTCAGTCTTCCCACTATTTTCTTTATGCTTCAGTAATACTGCAGGCTGCTCATCTTGTCTGACTTTGTGAACTTCTACATAATCCATTACCTTAGCATTTAAAAAAGGTGGTTTGTCATTAGGTCTGTTTTGTTTGACCAGCACTGTGGTAGTTTTGGAATGCAAGTTCTCCATTTCTCTTTGCTTTTCCATGTTGTCATGGGCAGTTTCAGTGATAAAATATTGTGATTGATGCTTTTCTTCACTTCCCACCAAAAATGGTGCAGTCTTCGCATTTGTGTTATTCAGTGTTATCTTGTGTGCATCTACAGTACTGTGGTAAGCAAACATAGGAGGCTGATTATTAGGTAACTGAGCTGCAGGCCATGTGGATGATTTTGTACTCTCATTGTTAGAAGGGAGTGTTTTCCGTTCTGAGACTATGCACTGAGTTTCCCAGCTCATTTTTCCTTCGTTATTTTCTTGAGCATCTCCTACTTCTTGTGTTTGAAGTGTTGTTTGAAGGGCGCAGGACTCCCTGCACTTCTCAGAAAGCAGAGAAGGGCTATCACAGCTCCCTCGGCCTGAATCACTGTCTGTTTCTTTGGGTGTCATTTTTGCATTTTTACTGGGATGACCATTGTGATGGCTTGGCATGAGCTGCTGATCCTCACTGTCCTCTACCTCCAGATATTCTATCAGTAGTTCCTCACAGTCTGATGTTGGAGGGAAACCATGGCAACCAAGAGCACTCAATAATTCTTCAGATTTTCCTGTCTAAGGGCATAATAAACAAGATATATTTTTTCACTGTTAACCTTAGTGTTTATCTGACTAGAACAATTGCAAACAATCTACAGAATTAGCATGCAAATTCTTTAGCAGTTGTATCATGAGTTCTAAACTGGATTTCTACTGCTGCAGAAAATAGTGGAACAACAGACATACATTTCTTGAGTTCCCTCAGGGAGGGGACACAATCCCAGAATTCATGTTTCTAAAGTGGGAGGAGAGGAGATTTTGGCAAGGGTTTCAGGGGTTTAGCAAGAAGGAAGTGGAGGAGAATAAAGGAGCAGTCAAGTCCCAATAGACTGTGGAGAACAACTTCCATAAGAACTACCGGGAAGATAATTCAGGCATTGGCTGTTGTGATGTTCAGGAATCAGCTGTGGTCACAAACACTTTTCTCAAATGCCCTTCTCCTCTCTGTCTCACACATAACCTCCACGTGATCAACATGAAAGTGTCACTTATTTTGAACAGTAATTAAATTAATTGAAGTTATTTTATACTTTACTATGGTCTAATGCTAGCACATAATTTAGAAAAGTAAGTAATGGTGAATTCTTTTGTTGTTATCAGTGGTACTCACCTCTAACAGATGTGTATCTATGCCTTTTATCTTTGGTCCTGGAACTGGCGGTAGGATAAAGGCAATCATTCTTTAAAAAACAGAACAAAACGAGAAGCTGTAGGTGTGGGCCCTATATCTCTATTTGTTCCTCCATTTCCTCAGAAAGAGCCTGGCATTTTATATACTTCTCTCATATCTGATGCCTTCCTGTTGGACCTCTGATTCCCGTCTGCCTCTCCAGCCAAATAACTTACAAATCCAGTTAAAGTTCATAAGTTATACTGAGATGTAGTTATAGGAAACAGAACAGTGTGAAAGTTATTCAACTCAAAAAATAACACTGCTTATTTCCTTTTATTGTCTTTTGTCCCATAACCTCAATTTCTCTGATATCATTGTAACTTCATCACTGGCCAAGAAACAGCTATGGAGGGCTAGTGTTCAAGAGGACTAGTGGGCCTGTATGTACATATTTCCTGTCAACTGACTGCTACTTAAAGAATTTATGATGAATGGCTTCTGATGGCTTTTCCAATGACAGTTTCCAACTCTTTCTTCTACTCAGTATTTTTTGCAAGACTTGTACAAAAGTGACATCTGCCTCTTTCAGATTTGACTGGAATAAGCCAGTGATCTAACAAATAATTTTGGGAATTGACAGATGGGCAGAACAACAACTTGGAGCAGTGGGCTGTGTGAACCTCATGAGATTCAACAAGGCCAAGTGCAAGGTCCTACACCTGAGTTGGGGCAAACTGTAGTTTCAGTACAGCATAGGGTAAAAATTATTGGCAGCAGCCCTGTGGAGAAGGTCTTGGGGGTGCTGGTTTATGAAAAGCTTGACATTAGCTGACAACGCATGCTTGCAGCTCAGAAGGACAGTGGAGATGATCAGAGGGCTGGACCACCTCTGCTCTGAGGACAGGCTGAGAGAGCTGGGGTTGTTCAGCCGGGAGAAGTGAAGGCTCTGAGGAGACCATATAGTGACATTCCAGTACCTGAAGGGGCTACAGGAAAGCCGAGGAGAGACTTTTTACAAGGGCAGGGAGTGCCAGTGGGGGTGGAACTATAAGATCCTTAAAGTCCCCTTTAGCCCAAACCATTCTATGATTCTATAATATAGCCTTGTTTCTTCTAGGTAATTAGGCCAAAACTAAAAGGTTCAGCAACTATGAGGTTCCGCAAGGCCAAGTGCAAGTTCTTACACCTGGGTTTGGGCAATCCCCATTTTCAGTACATGATGGGGGATGATGTGATTGAGAGTTGCCCTGCAGAGAAGGACTTGGGGGTGCTGGTCGATGAAAAGCTTGACATGAGCCGGCAATGTGCGCTTGCAGCCCAGAAGGCCAACCGTATCCTGGGCTGCATCAAAGGAAGCGTGGCCAGCAAGGCAAGGGAGGGGATTGTGCCCCCCTATTCCTCTCTTGTGAGACCACATCTGGAATACTGTGTCCAGTTCTGGAATCCTCAACCTAAGAAGCAGGTGGAACTGTTGGAACAGGTCCAGAGGAGGGCTACAAAAGTGATCAGAGGGCTGGAGTACCTTCCATATGAGGACAGGCTGAGAGAGTTGGGCTTGTTCAGCCTGGAGAAGAGAAGGCTCAGAGGAGACCTTATAGTGACCTTCCAGTACCTGAAAGGGGCCCACAGGAAAGCTGGAGAGGGACTACTTATAAAGACTTGTGGGGCTAGGACTAGGGGCAATGGGTATAAACTGGAGAGGGGCAGATTTAGGCTAGATATTAGGAAGAATTTCTTCACCATGAGAGTGGTGAGGCACTGGAACAGTTTGCCAAGGGAAGTTATGGCTGCCCATCCCTGGAGGTGTTCAAGGCCAGGTTGGATGGGGCCTTGGGCAGCGTGATCTAGTGGGATGCCCCTGCCCGTGGCAGGGGGGTTGGAACTAGATGATCTTTGAGGTTCCTTTCAACTGTAACTATTCTATGATACTATGATTCTTTAGGAGCAGGAATAGTCCAAATGATGTTTGATGAGTAGTTACATGGCTAACCAAGATCGTCAGATCTAACAGAGATATGGCTTTACCAATTGAGAATTTATCCTGGCTTCCCTAAAGAACAGAAAAACCTCTCTATCAGACTTTAAAGTCAAATACTCATAACTTCTAGTTTATAAGACAATAAAAAAACTATCAGAAATTAAATCAAATGTTAGAAGTCTGTTTTTGAAAAGTTTGCTGAGAATCTCAACTCCATACAATGACTTACCTGTACCCTTTCAAAACCATTGTCCAGCTCATGATTAAACATATAAGAGATGACAAGACACCCACAATGATCCACACAATCATATCTTTCACTCTAAAGTCTAGGAAACAAACAGAATTATTTAAGGACGTGCATCTAGCATATGCATAGTCATCATACAGAAAAAGTCTCAAATTACTTTTATTTTAATTTTTATTTTAAAATTTTTATTTTAAAAGAAAAAGAATTTTTATTTTAAAAATTGGTCAAAACTGCCAAATTTTGTATCAAATCTAGATGCTGTTACTAGCATAGGTGGGTCTCAAAAATAACTGTAATATCATAATAAATATACTTTTTATTAATGGCACTGTGCAGGAAATAAACTGTCTTGGAAAAAAATTATACAACAATATATGAAGAGGGAAAATTTGTCACAGGCAGTTATAGCAATTGGGTTTAAATCCACTTATGCCAATACCGTACATATTTCATTATCAAATACAAACCATATAATTATTTAAATAGTGGGTTAAATGATCTAGAACTAGATATGTTTAAAGTTTCTATTGTAACATGATGCTTTTGACATAGAGGTCTATATTTCAAATTAATTCCAGACAGATAACGACTAACGAAGTGTTGTTATTGTCTGTAGATGCTCACTCTTTGTTGTTGATGTAACAGTTTTAATGCAGTTACTCCTACTCTTTTAATTAAAAACCACCATCATGAGAACAAATGAGGCAATAAAGAGAAAGGGCATTCTTTAAATAGGAAAGGGAATTGATGCACCATCTCAACTCCAAAAGATAATGAAGGAGAAGCTAACTGGGTATGGTGCAGGGAAGCTGAAAATTCAGTTCTTATTTGGCCTGCGGAAACTATGCAATCTGCATGGGTGCCACAAACCACTAACAAAAGTATTACATTCACTTCCATGTAATAACAATCACCAAAGGATGCCTAGCCACTCACCAGTAGGGATCTGAATATACTTTTCTGAGCTCCATTCACTCCATGATCCATGGTGGTCTGGCTTGCAGTGCATCTGTATAATGTACTTCTTTCCTGGATTTAAGCTAAACATTTTATATTGTGTTTGCTGCCCAACAAAAATAGTCTGGAAATTAAAAAAAATAATAAAATGCATATAAAATGGCAACATTTTTCTACGAAAATCACAGCTAGGTTTAAGTCTTGATAACCAAGTTGGGAACATAGAATGAATCTCAGCAGCTTCCTAGTAATTATTATACAGGCATTGAATAGCAGTACTTTTATTTTGTTTCTGTAGTTCAGTTTTCTCACAATGCAGTGGGAATTAGAGCTGCGCATATTAACCTACCACAAAACCACATCATGATCATATGGCAAAGAGAGAGGTTGCATAGTCACAGTGGGAACTGCAATGATAAGAGGTGAAGGAGGAGGCAAGAAACAGAAAATGCAGAGAGAATGAAAGGAATATGGAGTTGGTGGAACTACCCCCAGGATCTTGCAATGGCCAGGAGGCTGGGAAGTGCATTGGAACAGAGAAGGAAGGAGGAGATATGGAGATGGCTAGGAAGTACTGCAGCAGACAGGAAGGGCATGCAAATACCAGTAGCTAGTGTCATAGAATCATAGAAACATAGAATAGTTTGGATTGGAAGGGACCTCGAAAATCATCCAGTTCCAACCCCCCTGCCATGAGCAGGGACATCCCACTAGATCAGGCTGCCCAAGGCCCATCCAACCTGGCCTTGAACACCTGCAGGGATGGGGCAGCCACAGCTTCCCTGGGTCTTTAATTTGTTATTCAGTTTTTGGAGTTGCAGATCCTAGGTATTATTATGTGGCCATGATGACCATCATCTAATGACTATCTGTACAAATTTAAATGATCTTACACAATACCACTGAGCTTTCTGCTACCTAAGAAATGCTTGTGGTTAAGAACAAATTATCATAAAAGCAACCTGATTAAATGAGAAGTAACAATTTGCTGTAATGCCAATATGATTAATACAAAATGGACACAATGGAAAATAACTACTTTATCACTGGTTATTGCACAACAGCATCTGAGATACTCTTATTCACAGTAGGAAACTGTAGATCGCACAAGCACTGCTTTTGAAAAAGGATTAACTATTTAGCATGTCTGCTTCATTATATTCAGGCATGGGACCTAGCTGACAAAATCTAATTGATCAGAAAACATCAATTAGCAAAAACCTGCAACATCCGTACCTCCCATTCCTCTCCTTCTTCAGACTTCAGTCGCAACTCATATTCAAGGGTAAGCCATCCGGATCTGACATCAGCCAGGGGGGGTGGAGACCACGTCAAGACCAGATATGGTTTTCTGTTTATTGTTTTTTTCACTTCCAGAGTTACATTCACAGGAGGATCTGGCTGTACTGTTAAAATGAGAGAATTGACAATAAGGCTCTAAATGATTTTTCCCTTTATCTTAGGAGGAAATATAAAATGGTGTGATTGATGAGTTTCCACCTCCATTGTGTCTAGTAATTTAGAACTGGTGCTGGAATACAAAGATAAAGAATTTCCTGATGAAGTAAGCATGGATTTAGGAATCTGAAAAAACTGAAGAGCAGTAATTATATTGCATTCACGTTGAGATTTGCCTTAATCTTTTATCACCAGAAATATTTTGTCTTACAATACCATTTATTGTTTCTCTTCTTCACAACTATGTTTCAAAGCTAACATTTTTGATGCTGTGTGTTATGAAAGTTGTGTTTTACCTTAATCTTATCAAAGTTAGCATATACATTTAGGAATGATGAAAACACAGATTTAGCAGACAAAACTTGCTTCCCTCCCCCCATCTTTACATTCAGAAAACAGGCAGCATAATCCCTACAAACATACCTAAGGATTTTTAAAAATAAAACAAACTACTAATATTGAAGCCCTGTCTATTTCACAAAAATAAAAGAAAATGGAATGCAGGTTCCTGCCTTAGTCAGGCTTGCAGCTTCCCTAGAGCTTCTGCATATTATGCACATATTTTACCAAGGTCTGATGCAAAGCTTCATCAAGTAATTAGTCAGGGCATGGAGGTGAGGTGTAAGCTTTTCTTCCAAGAGGTCTTTTCCAGTTGCCAGGCTCTGGCAGCCACAGCCTTGATAACAAAATGGGTTTTGGTGGTAACGTTTCATTCCCTATGAGAAAAGCCTGAATACCTGTTCACAGAAAAAGTCTCAGAAAAGACATCATCAGTACACTGCTATAAAAAGCAGTGATTCAGCTCCTCTTGCATCTGGAAACTACTTGTAGGTAGTCAAATTTAAGTATTATTAATTAAAAGATCAATTTTATTTCAGTTGCTGGTATAGTGGAAAAGGATTTTAGCTGGATAGTGTTTCTTAGAGCTTGACTGAAAGAACTACGGAAAAAACAATAAATGACTTTCTGAATGCAGTTTTAAAGCTTTTAGCATTTTTAGGCTTTGAAAATAAAATGGTAAAGGGATGAATATTGATTTCTTACTACAGTAGATAAGATCTTATTTGGTTTTACATATTTTTAACTTGTATATAATGCTATATACAAGAAGAGCTGGAATTAGAAGTCTTGTGTCAAAACCTATCAGTTTAAATTATTTGTTTCCACAGAAAATAGGGTTTTTACCTATGTAAGTCACATCCACATAATGAGGATCAGAGATGTTACTTCCCATTTCATTAGTTGCCTTCACAGTAATATTGTATATGGTCCAGAAAGAGGTATGTTTTTTATCAAAGTAGCACGAATTGGGGCCTGCAGTTCTGTAATCTGGACATTCATAAACTTGTTCTTCTCTGAAATGAAAGAATCACAGCGACGAGGTTACACAGACTAAAACACCTGGCTTTGATTACTAGTAGTTCAGGACTATTTAGGGCTGAATCAGGTTTTTCATGCCTGGAAATCTGAAGAAAATCGGAAAACTGCTAAAGAGTCACTGGACAATTCCAGAGACTAAGACATTCCTCTCAGAACTGATACTACAAAGCCTGAAGAATTTAGGCTGCTGTAGATACAGCAGTGGGCTAGTTGAGTGCAGCTCTTACTTTCTGGATATCACTGTCCATTGCATAGCCCTTGTATGTTCCAGAGAGCCATCAGAAGCAATTGCTGACATTTCTAAATGCTCTATTAAAAATTATTTCCAGTGTTCATTTCACACTTACATGAATTATGCATATTACATTAATATGCTTTCAGAATCTATTTTTGTCTCTCATCACCTGTTCCTCCAAATCTTTTCCCAAGCTGGCCAAGGTGAGCAGGGTAGGAGGGAAATTTGAATATGTAGTACTTCCCAGATTCCCCCAGACGCAGAACAGTAAAAGAGAAAGTTGTGGATGTGGACCTCACACTCTTCCAAGGCTGGCTGGAAATGATTCTGCCTTTTCCCACTAAGATTGGCTCTCTGCTGACAAGTTTAGCATCCAGTTAGGTCACTGAAAGCTGAGCAGTGCTGGGTGAACCCGAAATAGTTCACAGGACATTAACAAAACATTGATTACTCTTTAAAATTAAGCTTGACCTAAGTTCCAGAACCAAGATTACAGCAGGGGCCAGGAGGCAGTCATGGCCTATGAATAACTATGCAAAATAAGCATTATCAGAAGAAGAACATTTTAATATCTGGTTATTTTGTAAAGCTTTATTTCAGGAGCTATGTAGCCAAAGGACTGTAGGTCTTCATATTGCAAACTATTATGCAGTTGCTGCACCATGGCAACTTTCAAGGCAGACTGTCTTTCAAGGCAGAAGTCAGAGAAATTTGAAAACCTGACACTGTAGAGATCCTATTTCAACCTTAAGTATGTCGCTGCTACTGCTATACTATGTCAATTGCACAAAAGCATGTCCTACGGAAAATAGCTTCTCCTAAATGGAAACCCAATCAGTTTTGGTTTTCTATGTCCTTCTGATAAAACACTGAGTAGTTATACACAGATTATTACCCTTCTTTGCTGTAAAGCAAAGTGTAGTTAGTAGGATGTCCTCCATCTGAACCAGGTTTCCACCAACAAGTAAATGTTTCCTTTTCTGGAGAACGGCATTTTATTATTGTAGGCTTTTCAGGAGGTGACTCGCCTGCAAGAGATAAAGAAATCAACTAATTAGTAAGTTTTATACATTGGGTCAACTCTGAATTTAGAAAGCAATGTCAAGCAAAGCACAGGAAAATACTTTTTTCCTACAAGGAAATAAAACATTTTGATTCATATTAGAATAGGAAAGGAAGGATGATTCAGTGATTAGGGCAGCAGCCTGCTACTTTGACCTCAATTCTAAATCCTTTTCCACTGCAGCTATTCTGAGGATCTATGTTTTCATTCCTTGGTTGTTGCTTTTCTCCTCTCTGAAATTTGGGGGGTGCTGAAGTACTGTCATAAAATGTTCTACAAAATGATTTAAAATACATTCTGCTATGCAATCTATTTTCTACAAAAACATTTTTTTCTTCAAAAAATGTGTTTTAAGATGTTTCTGATTATCTTAAAAAATATGCTGTAATTTGTTTTGGCTTTTACAGGAAAAAAAAAAAATGAAGAAGAATGTTTGCGCATTTGTTTATGCCCTTGCCAGTAATTCTCTTCTGAAATACCTATACCGAGCTGACTCCTAACATACGAAGAAGCAGCTCTCAGGTTTCCTTGTACAGTGATTTTATGTTCAGTACTCAGACTGCTTGCCTGATTGCTGCCAAGGAATTTATAATTATATGAATTCCTGATGATGTTGTTATAGACTCAAGGAAATCACTTAGAGTAGGGCAGAGGAGAAGGCTTAAATTTTGAATAGGATGGTGCTAATCAAAACCTTGATGTAATTGTAACTTTTGCAGTTATGTATTTGGCAAAATATGGTCTTGTAACATTAATAATATATATTTTCTACTATTTAGAGTAGTGACATTGATTTTCTAAATTTCTAATTGCATAAGGTGGATCTGAAAATGGGATATTAAGAAATACTTTTCCATTAGCAGTAATTCAGCAATCTCCATGTCAAATAATGAATAATACAATTAGCGACAGAAGAAGATCTAAGACAAGCTGGCTAAAGTGTCTAACAAGATATGATATCGTGCATATTCAATGTGTCCACTCAAACCAAATTAAAAACGATAGCTACTTCCATGGGATGGTAGATGCAAGTGTTACACTTTGTTAGACATGGCAGTGCTTTCAGTCCAGTTACTAAGGAACAAATGAACGATTTTCACACAGGTACCATTACCTTGTATGTTCAGTTACAGATGAAATCAACATGGTTTTTAAATAGAGGGACAGGAAC
The DNA here is from genome assembly GCF_017976375.1 of Cuculus canorus. NCBI lineage: Eukaryota > Metazoa > Chordata > Aves > Cuculiformes > Cuculidae > Cuculus > Cuculus canorus. Next base: position 65,788,582 of record NC_071441.1, on the reverse strand, counting down.
AAAAAATTATTTAGGTGCACCTGTATCAGATATGACTTCCTAGTAAATCTCAGACTGTTTGTCATAGTCAGTTTCAGGATAGGATCCTGAGTGGATCAACAAGACTAAATAAGCAGCTACACATAAAGTATGGTAAGATGCACTAAGCTGTTCCTGCAGCACTAGGAAGTACCTATGTGAGGAACTGGGTTTTCAGGGCTGCCATTTAGGCGTCCTTCACAACACTGAACTGGATAGAATTTAAAAACAATTAATAGAACAGCAATCATGCACTCACCATTGGGAATTTGAATGCATCTCTCAGAGCTCCATTCACTCCATTCTCCAAGGTCTAACTTGCAACGGACCTGAACAACATACTTTGCCCCAGCTTGTAACCTAATTACTTTGTACCGTGTCTCCACTCCAACGGGTATTGTCTGGAAAAGAAAATTAACTGGAAAAATAATAAAGAATTGGGACATTTTAACAAACAAAACATTAAGAAGTATGTTTGTGTCACCAACTTCTGAAGCAAAGATTGCAATTGCCTTAACTGAAAAACTCACTTCATTGACACCAAGGTTCTGGTACACAAGAACATGCAGTTTATTGTGGACTTGTTATACCTTAGTACTCCATTAGCTCCACAATGCAAGGAACGTTATAAACCCTCTGCGTAATGCTTCTTAGTGGCTAGTTTTAGTGCTTACTATTGTCTTCCTCAGAGTCTTTGAATCTCTCTTCAGATGTCTTTCTAGACCTGTAGCTTTCAAGACATGTAGCTCCATCAGCAAGGCAACAGTGATATAGACAGCCTTGAGGCCACCTCACTATGCCTTTAAAAATTATATTTTATCCTGGCATCTCAGCTGTGGGAGTATTGTGGCTCATTCCTAGCAAAATGGGAACAGCCAGGGAAGTCAGTGGAAATAGCATGTGTGAGTAGGACACCCCAAACGTCCTGAGAGGAGGTTGTCCCCAGCTGTTCATGTAGAAGAGAATGATGATGATGATGATGACTCTCAGCCCAATGAGGAATGACTGAGAGACTTCTGGAACAAAAAGGATCAGCTTGAAAAGCAATATTAAAGATGCAAGAAAATTTGTCGGGGCCGGGGGCTGGATGGACTGAAAACAGCAGTAGCTGTGGTTTTGTTTCACACTGTAAGAAGCTGCTCTTCTAGCATCATGACCTTTGCCTGGGCCAGACAGAACAGCCTCCTGCTGTGATGCTGTGAGCAGGTGCACTCTGGACAGCATGAGCTGCACAATACTTGGATGTACGCATATGACCATGTGGGTGCTTTCTCACTGATGTGTATCTTACTATAACCCAGTGTAAAAAGGGACACGAGTTCACAATAAGCTAAAGTATCCACGTCCCCTGCAAAAGCAAGTGTAAATAGGGGAGTTTGTCCTTCTAGGAGGGTGGTGTGTGCTTGTAACCTACCATTCTTGGGAGAGTGGAATTTCTGTATATAGCATTTTTCTGGGACTTGTTATAGAAGTGTGTTTATAAATTTGTAGGTGTCTGTTAACATTTTTAAAGGCCCAGTATTGTGATTTATCTTCTGCCTTGCTGATACTGACCTTGACTGCAGAGTTAACTACTTGTTAATTACATCTTTATAAACTGATAAATCACTTTGACCCTGATTTAGTTTAAACTGTATGAACTGAGAAGACTTTTACTGTGACCCTAGGGAACAGACACATTGATGAAAATTGCAATTAAATATTATATCAGTGGACTAAATAGGACAATTACAAATTACAAATACCTTGATTTTCACTGTCTGTACAAACCACTACAGTATTTTTCTTTCTTTAGTCAGGTTTGGATATATTAATTCTGCTATTGTTACAGAAACTGTAAGTTTTACAATACCAGTTAAATTCAGAAAAGCGAAGTCGCTGAAGAGAGCATATATACAAGAAATGGATTTTTCCATTACCTCCCACTCTTCCTTTTCCTCAGGTTTTAGTCGTAGCTCATAGCGATACGCATGCGAATTAGAGCTGGTGTCAGCTAATGGAGGAGACCATTTTGCCCAAAGGTACACTATACCAGCGGATGTTTTTTTTTCTAAAGAGAGGTTCACAGGAGCATCTGGCTGAACTGTATAAATGAAAAAATTGCCATTAGGGACTTAATTTTCTCTCAGAAAAGGCACCTCTTTTATGTTTTTGTGTTTCAACACATTTATTTCAGATCATACAGCATTTCTGTAAGGGAATAGTACAACAGACTTTTTTTCCCTTGCTCTCTAATAACATTTATCTGGCTACTGATTTACCATAGTATCAGCAAATCTTGGAATTAACTCTGAATTTGTCAGGCTAAGGAAATAAAAATCATGATTTCATGAAGCCACTCTTGCAAAATGAAAATGTCAGATATTTCGTAGCTAAAAATATTAAGTACATTCATCATTTCAATGAGTAGATGATATGTATGCTAGAAGTACAATGGAGTTACAGATATGAAATACTACAAAAAGCCATAGAGTGCTTAGATGGTTATTTTTACCCTCCAAAGACTGCAATGCCAGCAGCCAAAAAGAATTACATTTGTAAAATTTAGTCTGGGACATTTCAGGTACCAGAACCTAATTTGAAAGTTTTATTATCTGAGGTGCTAGGAACCTACAAAACCATCATTGAGTCTAGTTGTAACACTGGAGATAACTAGAAAATGGATCAATTTTTCAGCCCGAATTTAAAAGACATGAAAATATGCAGTTACTTAATTTAGAAGTCAAATGCAGTTTTCACATAAATTAAAGATGCATACTTTAGATCATCTGTAGACAAACACTCCTGCATAGCAATTTTCACATTATGAGGAAAGAAGCATTTTATCACTACTTGTTCTGGGATTAAAAACCGCACATATCTCCAATTAGTTTGTTTTCCATTACATTCTTCCCTTTTTACCTATGTAGGTCACATCCACATACTGAGGATCTGAGCTGTTACTTCCAATCTCATTCGTTGCCATTACAGTGATATTATATGTTGTCCAGGGATTAGTGTGGTTTTTATCAAAGTAGCAGGAATTGAGACCTGATGTTCGATAGTCTGGACATTCATAGATTTTTTCTTCACTGAAATAAAATTAATTAAAAAGTTTAACCTTTAGGAAATGAATCAAAGCAGATAGTATTCTAGTAATGGTCTAGGTTCAGCAAAGAAATTTAAAATCTTTAACTTCAGATGTATATGTAATCTCACCTCTGGGAAACATTTCAGTGAGTGTTAAATGCTACTACTATAAATTCTCCATTGCTGTTTTTACTGCAGTATTTCAAGATGAACACTTTTATCCTTTTTTTAATACATAGGAAAATGTGGACAAAAGAGTGAAAAGAAAAATTTCTAGACATAGCATAGGGCAATTACTAAAAATGTTTAAAAGCAAGTTAAAATGCAAATTAAACACGTTCACTTTGATAAAGAAGAAAAGTTAGTAAATATCTTCATAACATATTTTCACTGGAAGGTAAACCTGTGGGCCCCTATGGCAGAGGAGCATGTAACTGATTATTTTCTTTTCAGCAAAATGTTTATTTATCTGCTTTTTAACATGGTCATCATCAGAACTGTCTCAACAAAAGTATTTGATCAATTTGCGTTCTCTTACCTATTACCTTCATATGTGTCTTTGGCTTTTTTTTTAGGAGAGGGATTGTTTTCCACTTAATTGAATCTGAAGTGGGAGATGTATTCAGAGACCTATGACAGGTGTGAAGAACTGCGCAAACCCAAAGCACCAGCTGAGGTGGTTCAAGGATGCACTTTAGTCACACTGCTATGCTCTATGCACCACTAATAACAGGGTCTCTGAGTTTCCAGGCAGTTTTGTCCTCATTCACAAAATAAAGATGTGAGTAAGTAGACTGCACCTGAGAGAAAACAAGCTAAGAAAGGCAGCTGTGACCCAGATCTAGAGTACCTGGCAGTACCGGGTGTTCAGCAAAATTAATAAAATGGATAAACCCTTCTTTCTGTCCCTAAACAGGACTGTTACAGGCTGTGGCAGGTATGACTTAAAATGCTCATTAAACATTTTGTTCTGATTGAGATTGAAACATACAGACTTTCATAGCAAAGGCTTTACAGCAAATCTCACTACAGATAAGGGAAGCATAAACTCTCCCAGAATCATTGTTGAGCGTAGTAATGTCATTAAAACCTGCATCTTTCCCAATCAATACCAAATGATTTATTTAATTTAAGCAGGAGAGTCAGAGGCTTTACCTTATGTATTCTGAGCCCCATTGGAATTACTAGAGAAATGTAATCCCTAGACCTCCCAGTTTACTTGGTCCTGTTTTGAGACTTCTCGTTTTCAGGAAGAAAGGGCAGTTGCTCAGAAGCACAGGTTAGGCAAAGTTGCTAAACATGAACACATTTCATTCCTAAAGAAGATGATGGTGTCACAGACTTTACTAAAGCAGTAACTTTTGAGATACAATACCCATATCTGATATTACTCTGTTTTACGAGCTACAAGGTTGGCTAAAATCCAGAAGGGGAAGCAATGACTCTATATTTCTCCAGATGGGAAGTTGCTGTAATGGGAAAGCTCCTTGGCAGGGCCCCTCAGCAGACCTTGCTGCCCCTGCCCAGCCTGCCCAAGACCTCCCCATGCCCTGCCTGGGGCCCAGGACCCCATTTCAGCCCACCAGCTCCCCACAGCCCTGCCTTGCCCAGCCATGGACCCTGTTGAGCCAGCCTTCACCCAGGCAGACCTGCCGCCTCAGCCACGCTTCACCTGTCCCTGTCTCAAAGAGGTGCCTAATGCATGGGGCTGGGTTTCCTCCAGCCTGACTTTAGACCAGGGCTTTTTTAGCTCAGATGAATTTCAGTAGGGACAGACCAAAGGTTTGGGACTGACAGTAGTCATGTTTTCTTCCAAGAAGGAGAAACCATACATGTCCTACAGCCCTTGTTGGCTATCTAAGTTTTAAGATGAATCCATAAAAATGGCTTAATAAATATATTCTTATTCACTCATTCAGTCATAATCATCATTTGATCACTTACAGAATACTTATACACCACTTGTTACCTGTCCTTGCTGTAGAACAGGGTGTAATTGGTAGGAAGTCCTCCATCTGAGCCAGGCTTCCACCAACAAGAAAAGGTTTCCTTTTCTAGGGAACGACATCTTATTATCTTAGGTTTTCCAGGGAATGATTGACCTAGGGAAGTGCAGAAATCCAGCTAGTTATTTTAGAGTTGGACAATGTTTTTAGTTGTTGATGTTGAATGATAAATGCAACAAGGAATGCTTTTTTAAGGAAAACAAAATTATTTGAAACTACAGACTGAGTGTGGCCAATAAATCTGCCTGGAAAAAAAAGTAAAAAATTTCTGAAAAGTAAATATACTTTACCGCAAACTCCTAAGATAGCTACTGATTTTTTTTTACCTCTATTTTTTGAATAAAAATTTCATTTGAAATTTATTTATTTACATCTATTATATCCCTAAATTTGAAATTATATAGTTATCTCCAACTTAAATTAAAAAGATTGGAATTAAGTGTATGACCTTTATTTTTTTCCTAAAACATCCAAATTTTTATCTTTAGGTAAGCTTAAAATGAAATTTGAACTATAGCTTTGCAACAGAACCAAAACTCCACTATTTGCATGTTTTTGTGGTAAATTACGGATAAGACAAGTTCTAAGAAGAATTGATGGAGTGGTTTGTGTATTGGTGACTTGAATGTATGAATTAATTATTTGACTATTCCCTAATAATTGTGATATATTTGAGAATATTTCTTGCCATACTACCGAGAACATAGACTAGAAATGTACATGTTTTGCCATGAAATGCATGTGGCTTTTCGACCTAAGCTTACCTTTACTTCATTGAAGTTCCATACCGTGTTTCTAATAGTGTTACTATGCATATGATGCTAATTCTTGAGAAGGTGACAAGGATGAAGACAGTGCAGGGATGGAATGCCTTTCATCATCACCACTACATAATCATTAAATTAATACTAATAAAAGAAAAGAGGACTACAGCCATTTTCAAAATCTGCATAGAGAGCTTTAAAAGAAAGTAATTTAAATATGTACAAGCTCCAGTGATGGCCAGGATAGATTGGATGAAGCCTCAGACTTTTCTAAAGAAAGTGTTTTAAGAAAAAACGAGTGTTTCAGATGTGTTGTACTTACCAGTCAGACCCATGACAGCCACAGCATGTAGCAAAATAATTTGAACAGATGATATCAATTTCTGCTTCATGCTGCCTGCTTCTCCTCAGGAGAAAATATCAGGTCAAGGGCTCACTGAAAAACACACCATTATGCAATGATCAATAATAATAATGCTTGACAGGCACTATGTATCACTTGGTTTGATCGAAGCCCTTTTTGAATTGCAGCTAATTAATTCTTATTTCTCAGAAGGGTGTGGCAACAGCTACATTTTCACTTCAGAAGCAGAAAAACTAAATCAGAGATTACAAAGTAGGTCCTCCTGAAGGTCCTTGAATGGTTAGCAGTGCTGGAATTATAATTCCATAGCATTAAAAAATCATGCATATTTATTTGCTGTCTTGGGAATACTGGATGCATTTCTGAAAGCTCTGACCTCCAGGCTTATTAATTTACCCGAGTATCCAGCCTTTTAGTAACAAAATATACACTTTTATCCCTGTGAAGAGAAGAGCTCAACATATCTGAACTCTAACTGTCCTGCAAAAAAAGAAGGAAAATAGGAAATAACTAAACATGTTTATGTATTTTGAGCCATCTCACGACATTTGAATATTTGGGATTGGTATTGTTGAATTCAGGATCATCTGAGCTGAAGAATGCTACTCTTTCTGTGTGTTCAACTCATTTGTTTTTACTGCACTTAATTTTGCAATGACAAGATCAGAGGAAAAAAAAAAAACAAACAAGGGAAAAAGTGGCGTAAATTCACGGTTAATTTATCAGATGAAAAGGCAGGATGCAATTATTCTCTTTTTTCAACCCGCAAAGGCCTGAGGCAGTGTGACAGAACTCAGCTGACACAGAGGTGCTGATGGGAAGCCACCAGCTGTGCAGCCCCGGTTCCTGCAGCAGACTGGCACCACTAGATGTCCTCAGAATCCAGGTTACAGCTCATGGGGGATCAGGAGTCCCTGTGCAGCTAAATCTGTTTGCTCAGTCTGAAGAAAGACAGCACGATTTAAAGCAAACCTTCTGTTTTCCCCTGTAATATACTTCCTGCTTGGAGATGGTGATTGGAATTAGCTGACTCTCAGGATCCAACCTCATTCTTTGAAATGAAATAATAACAATCTACTCTTTGAAAGGGAAACTCTGTACCTCAGCTTTCCATTCCTATCAAGCTCATCTGACAGGTATTTGTATGCTTGAAACCTATTCCGAGTAGCACAGCGTGGGAACAAGCCGTCTCTTGGCTGAGGAAAAATTCTTTGTGGTTTATCAGATGACTCAATTTTCATTACGCAATTAATTTTCTATATCAAGAAACTCTAGCCCATCTATCAACACTTAAATGTTTTTCAAGTCCAAGGGCAAATGAAGCATCAGTTAATTAAATTGCATCTAAAACATATTTATTGTGGACAGAGTGTGGTGAAGAGCATCAGTTGGCTACATTTTCTTACACCACTTCTGAATATCCAGGCATGTTTCATGAATGCAACGGAGCTACAGGCTGCAAAATTGGACCCATGTTAATTTTAAAGTTACTTAAAGCAATCTGTGCATATTCAGTGTGTGGACAGCAGACCATTTAAATATAAATTCCATTTTGTGTTAGTACACGCAAATTTTATGACTGTAAACAAATGGCAGGCACAAATGTTAGTGTTTAACTTCAGAAATGAGCTGAACACTTGGTGTTATATAACACTTATCACGGACCATTGAGCTTACGCAATAAAGAGGCACATTTTTCTCAAGTGAAGGTGCAATAATGGACTATAAACAGTAACCATTTCATGTACATATGATGCCACTTAACAACATTTTATTCTTTATAAAAATAGTTGGAACATTTGCAAAATACAGCACTTTCAAACTGAGACTCATATTATACTTAGCTACAGGAAGCTGGTATCATCATTGTTTTATTTCTTCTACAGCTGCATCTTTTTTGTTGAAGAAATGACAGATAAGAGAAAGTGATTACAGTGAGTAAAAGAACAAAATTTGTCAATCCGACAAAATAGAGAGGCATCATCAGGGAAGAGCTGCATTAGAGCTCTCTGCAAGGAAAACAGTGGACAGTGGAGACCTAAAGAACCAAATTTACAGAAATGGGATGAAATTAATGCATTTAAAAAAAGTATTTGTTTTTTAAGAATGACATGATAATGCACCACTTTTGTAATGTGGCTGTGAAGAAGAACAGATGAGACACAGGGGAGGAATACAGACATATTAGTGCCCCAGACTGAAGTCTATGTACAGTTTTAGTCACTTATACTCAGCAAAAAAACCCCAGGTTAATCTATTTAGAACAGAGTACAGCTACAAAGATGAACAGGAAACAGAGAGGCTGTCTCATGATGGCAGTTTAAAGAACAGGCCTTTAACTCCATGCAAGGATGATTGTGTTCTATGAACAAGCCAGGTGATTAGGGAAGACAATGATGTGTATACTCTAGCAAATTTTGGAACAAGACCAGATGACCATAATTAGCTCCAAAATTTAGAGAAAAATGTTACCATCCCAGCAATGAATTTCTGGAATAGTATTCCAAACACAAAAATCCCATTTAGTTTTCCCAGGTAGTCTGATCTGTTATTAAATGTATGTGACATAGTTGTTTGTGAGAGTGAGGACTAGATTTTGTGATCCTATATATGATTTCCAGGCCACTGTTTAAATTCAAATTAAATACCTTGAATTATTAACAGTTAGAACACTTTTTGTCGTAACTATATCAAAAGTGCATCTCCCCTATCTGTCACTTGAAAAAGTTTTCATAAAAGGGTAACTAGCATTATTGAAGATGCTGTGAGGGACTGCCTCACTTTTAGGACTGAATGCGTTGTTTTGAAGAGGGACACAGTGGACAGTTATTTGTGAAAATGTTGCAAAATCACGGGTTGAGCAACTGATAATAAAATGATCACATGCCTCCTTTTTGAAGGTTTTGATTTAATTCCAATGAAGTTATTACACTCTGACATTATAGCTGTATTTCTGCCTTTTAAATCAGCTGCTTTACACTACTGAACAGCTGCTCGTTGCACCTCAGAAAACCATGCGCCTTCATAGAAATGATTGTTGGGGTTTTAGAATGCACAGAAGTGCTGGATATTCCTGTAAAATAAAATAACCCTACTCTGTAATTAATAACATTATGGAATTGTAGGTTTGAAGACTGTGCTTACAATGCTATTAGACTAAGCTGAAAATTAAATCAATACTGAAATTGTGTGCTGTGGAGCAGGGTGAGAGAAAAATGTCCTTGCCCTAACGGAGTTCGAGTTCTTACACATTTCTTTCTCTTAGCTATGCTGATGGATCTTTTTTTGAGATTGACAAAGAAGTCTTTACTCAGTTCTGCACAGAAGGAACAATTTTCTATTTGCAATGTTTTCAGGCTTGTAGGAAGAAGAGCCACTGTGTAGGACCTACTGGCAATAACTCTATGTGCATCACAAACTTTGCTTGTGCTGCCAAAGAAATCCGAAGACCAAAGTACTTTACCAATCTGTACTGAGCAAGATTGACATTCTTGCTAGTTAGGCTGATAACATTCCTCTTTCAGGCCTGGGGGAAGGCACTTTAAGTAGAGTCTTGAAACACCACAGTTCATTACCATCTGAAAGGCTGAACTACAGCTGTCCTAGAAACCAAGCTACAGCTGGAAAAAAACAAGCAAGAATAAAGCCAGAATGTGACAGTCGCTCTAATATCCAGAATTCTACTGGCCATACATTCAACTATACTGTGGACATGCCATAAGTTTGCCATTCCACACTGAGTTCTCAAATGCCAACATTTACATACATACACAAGATGTGGGCATCACTATCATCAGGTGTGGTTTTGAATGACAGTGATGGTTGGGATTACACTGGAGGTTAAAGCTGTAGATGTGCAGTGTGCCCAAAACTCTTCTTTTCCCCCCTGAATAAGACCTAATTGTAAGTCTCCAAATTCTCAATCCCTCAGGCATCCTGTACAGCCTTCATGGAGATGAATAAGCTCCAGAGAAGACAGGGAATTCAGAAATGTCTCTCATCTGAATTTCTTGCGATTGATTCCAAATGGCAAGCAGTTTTTGTAGAGTGCTTTCTGGGGATGCTTAGTTTCTTCTGTTGGCCATATAATGGAATCTAGAAATCTAATTAATTCCTTGGGAACAAGCACTTCATATTTCTGTCTTGCATAAACTGGAAGCACCTACAAGTTCTTTTATATTTTACTTGAGAAGTGATATCAGGCTTTTTTTTTTTTTTAAATATATTTTTTCCTTCTCTTTTAAACAAACCTTCTCCTAATGACCCTTTGTAGTCCCTCCTTTGATTAGCAATCAATATGTGATGACGAATGGAACAACTTCTCTCACCCATGGAGATGCACTCCTTACTCAGAAAGTAATTTTTGAAAAAGAAAAATCATGAAACCCCAGATTCTTGAAAATATTTTAGACAATCCTCCATCAAAGTATTTATGTACGTAACTCTTACTGATTTTACAGAGCTAGCCTGAAACTTTATTTAAAAATCTCAACATCTGAACTGACAAGAAAGGCTAAGACAACAAAAGAAGAAAACACCATTATCCCTGCTTTACAGATGGGGAATCAAGACAGAGAACAATCAAGTATTTTGCTCAGACTTATATTAGAAATGTAACAAAAGCTAAAACCTGATCCTTTCCTACTAGTTTTTTTTTCTGAATACCATCTCTACTGCCTTTGTTTTCCCAATAAAATACCATTTAGCTAACAATAGCAATCTTCCTCTACCAGTCTCACAGCTTCTGAATATTCTATTTTCTTCCCTGGTGGTCTGTACATTTACCCATACTTTAATGATTATTATTCTTACAGCAGTCTTTTACAGACAAGAAGAGCATAAGATGTAAAGAGTAAAATTTAAGAGTTTGAAAGTTAGAATTTAAATTAGAATTTGACAATTGCTCTTGAAATATGACAGAGGTTCATCTCTACCAACTACATTAATTATCTTGCTATAATTTTAAATATTATTTACATAGGGCATAGTCATGAGATATAAAGTCCAGTATCCTACCTAAACGATTCATGTGCGTGAGGAAGATTTTTCTGTTCCTCTCCTTCATGAATGACAGATTACTTGATAATGTGCAAGAGAAAAAGCAACGAGCAGTTCCAGGATTAGTGTATTACTGGAAGTATCACTACTTTATACCTAAAATGTAAAAAGAAAAAACCTAATCCCTCTATATATTAGGTGATTCAGATACTGACACTCCAAGTCAATACATTGAGAGCAATAGTGACTGCGGCAAAATATTGTGTTACTGTACACTTTCATTATCTGTTTCAACTAAAGTACAAAATTTTGTAGCAAAGTAGAATGCAGTTTAGATTTACTAGTAAACTGAGCGAGGCTATGCAATTGAAGGCGATCTACATGAATGCCAGGACAGGATCAGATTAAAAATGTCAGGGTGAATCAGTGAAAATGGGGCTACGCGTAAGGCTACCAAAGCACATTCAGACCGTTGTTCCTTGCGTGGAACCCACTGAGAGAAGCCAAGCAAACCAACTCCCTTCTTCATATACCTTGCAAACTGAAGGAGGCATAGCACTCAGGAAGGGATGCAAAGGGAAAAGAATCTGGAGAGGAAAGGAAGGGTTGAAAGTGGTCTGGGGAGAAACAAGCATAGGAAAGTAATAAGAAAAGCAGAATAAAGGGGACAGTCAAGTGTAAACTGGAGGCTTGTTTGACTGGGATGTGTGCCTAATCACCATCGCCTACCCCATATTCTCTCTTTCTATCATTTGTCTGGGTGTGCCCTGCTCTGGGTGGGTACACTTGGATTCTAGTGAACCTTCAGCTGGATTATGTAGCAAGGATTGGGCTGCAAACCTCTTAGCTCATATGCAGCTGCCCCACAACTGGGGAGACTAGAGTATCTGCAGCCACCTACTGAAGTGATCCATATTTTGGGCACTATCACATTTATACATATATATATAGCAATAGCAGATGTCTGTGTTGATGTGTGTGGTCTGTTTGTGTGTATTGTTTCCATGTGCACACCTGTCAATAGCAGCTGCTAAGCTTCACTGTTGGCAGAACCTGAGAATATGAACCTGCAACAGCTGCACATCTATTGGGCTACCTGATTCAGGTGCCTCTAGAAGACCAAAATCAAATGTTTCACCCAAAAAAGCCACAATGTTTAACTGACTGTTCTTCATCATCCCATCTGACTACACTGTGCTGTGAAGAAATAATTTAGGTGTGCTCTAATGGGCAATTTATCTGCCAGAGCAAGAAAAACTACGTATACATGAAATTAATAACTTTGAAATTACTAACTGCATCATCCTATGTCTTACAAAATCTCCTCTCTTTACACAGTTTGAATCTAAAGAATAAGAATATTTTTATAGCCAACATTAGGAATGGTCTGGATCACCTGGAGACCAGGTGGAAAGCTGTAATACTTAGTCACTAGGGTATTATTTTGTTTCCATTTGTTTCCATTTCAGTAAAACTAATGAGAGCAATAAAAATACCATTAAATTATCCGTCAGTCAGACATTGTGCCATTATGGAGGTTCAGACTTAATTGATGATGATAAATGCTTTCTTTTTCATATGCCTATATAATAGATAACATACAAACTGAATATGGCAACAATAATGTTTGCAGTGAGTTACTCAACCATGACATAAGGTGAAAAGTCATTTAATGATTGAGCTCAAGAAGCGCTCACTATTTTAGAGAGGACAGAAATCTGGTTGTCAGCGCCCATGCTGGGAACACAGTTCGACTCATAATTGGCTAAAAAGAAAATTCTCCCAAAACACAAGGTGCTTTGTAGATCTACATCACTTCACAAAGATGTTTTAAAAACTATGCAGTTGTTCCACATTTAAGAGGAAGCAGAGTTCTAACAGAAAATGTACGGTTAGATCACTAAATAAAAAGAATCTTTCCTTTGCTTTTTCTGTTTCTCACTACTTAGTACTACACCAAAACATACAGTTCTACCACCAGATTTTTTTCTGCACTCATGACTACTTTCATCAACAGGTGATATAGTGAACTGGTGATACATCCCTATATAATATGATTGACATAAAAATGTTTCTTATCAACTCTTCAATAGTGCCATAAGCGCTGTCTTATTCATATCAATGACTGTAAAGGATCACAATAGAATTGACCTTACCTCCTGCATTAAGCAGGACAATGACACTAATTCAACTACTCTATGTAAAACAGTCATTGCTCACATCATATTTATTATAATGATCCTCAGAACAAAGATAAAATCCCACCATCTCAGGTACTGTACAAAGAAGAGTTTCTGCTCAGAGTGGAAGAGTGGAAGAAAGGGATATAACAGGCAGATCAAAACCTGAATCTTTTCTGTTTGAAAATAAAGATTATTTTCATAGCAAAATATTTTCAAAATATCCCATAAACTGGATGAATGTTTTAGAAAATTCACTTCAGAGTGTCATTTTAAAATGTCACAAATTCTTTGCAACCAAAGCCAATACATGCAAATTTTCAAAATTCCAAAATGAACAAAAATCACTAAATAGCAACATAAAAATTGGTTTGAAATTTTCCAGTAGAACATTTTCTGAAATCTAAAGGCATAATTTCAGTTTGATTATAACTTTTTTTCCCAGTGAAAACCAATTTGATGAAAATTTTCTGATAATCTTTAATTATACATAGAATTTCAATGAACAATGCAACGGCATTAAATGTCTTGCTTTCTGACATTTCTGGAGAAAGGTGGTGGTGTAGAGGTAAGGATGTATATTGTGGAGAGACTAAAATGACTAAAACTTTACAGGAAGCATTGGCACAGGACTTTGAAAGTATAAAAGGGAATACAGTAATGGAGAAAAGTAAGAAAGTTTTATGGAGTGAATCTGAGGCAAAGAGATAATGAGTAAGGACACAGAAGGGGGAAAGAACAAATAATGTGTTGGCATTGGGCAGTAAAGAAATGGATAAAGCTGTAATTTTGAATGTATTCCAATATCTTTTTTGAGTGTTAAAGTTCTGTCCACTGGATGCCATCCCCAAAATAGCCTTTTCTTGGTGAACACAGGCTGTGGGGTTGGGTGGAGAAGCGTCTTCCAGATCGTTGTGCCTGCAGGCATCAGTAGAGTAGTGCTGAAGAAAGCTGTGACCTTAGCTCTAGCATAGTTTCTTTATTTCCTCTCACTGTGACAGCCCATTTTAACGGAGTCTGGAGTCTCTCTTCAGAGCTTTATGAACAGGTTAAGATTGTAACAGAAAGAAGCTGGCTAAGGGGGAGTAAATAATCTTGTCCAAACGCAAATCTACCTAATTAACATTACCAGTGTAAGCAGAGAAAAGCGTTGAGTGAATAATTTTTTCTGTTTCGGTATTCTCTTTTTCAGGAGGTCCTAGTATGAGATTGTAAAAGTAGTTGTTTCTTTGAGTACATGCTGTACATTTACACCGTTCACACTTCAATTGCTTAAGTGACTGTATAGTTACTCTGTAAAAGAACACAATTACCAAAAATTACTGCTCCAATCAAACTGACATGAACACTCAATGTCCTATTATTTGTGAGAAGAACGTTTTTCAAACATATTCCCTGAGCGTCAAACCTGTTGATAAAAGAGCTTTGTGGTTGCATGCTAAATGCTACCCCTAATGCCATACACAGGTGAAGTAACACACTGCATTGCTAATGAAATGGAACATTATCCTGGTAATCCAAAACTGAAGGGAAAATATTTTCTTACTATTAGTTGAAAGAATTGCTAACAACAATGGGAATAAAATAAAATCTAACCTTCAACCTTTTAACCTAAAGCATTATACTGCCTTTAATACAGAAATACGTGGATATGCAGAGAAGTATCTTTATCATGTCTAGCTCTAATCTTGGTGGCATTTTGTAGATCTCCTCTGGTACCTAATTCCCAAGTAGACTATTGCCTAACACATTTTATAAACATTATTTTCTGCAGGTATTTACATAGGTGGTATAAATCTCCAATGTCAGTAAAAAAACACAGAGCTTCCTTGTGAGGACTGTCTCATTACAGAAAGTCAAACGTTCAAACCACTCTGAACTTTTCAAGTCAAACTTGCAACAATATCAATACTGCTGTATTACAACCCTATTAAATTCCACATGATGCTTATCTTCCAGCAAAAATATCTTTATTTAATTACAGTTTTACAGTAGAAGAATATTGAAGCTCCTAAAAGCTGCAATATGTATCTCTGAAGTATGAATTTCCCCTTCTAATTTTTTCATGATGAATATATAAACTCAATGAAGTATAGCACTAACCTGATCTGCCCCCCATCTTCATCCCAGACTGCTGTTCCTTGGAAATTTTCAGTCATGGTGAATTGTGTTTTGGATATTTCATTTGTTTTGAATTATAAGGTAATGGCCCTGAGGTTGCACGTTGTGAGATTTTACCTACTTGTTTACAGAATAAAGACTTACACTGTAATCTCCAGAGGTTAAAGGTAACTTTAATAATGTATTCATTCATTAACCCATTCATTCATTAACTCACTTGCTCTGTTCCTTAGAAACTGCAATGACTACATCTCCTACTGTTGAATGTATTTCTAACCAGCAATATTTGCGTATTTGACAGAGTTAATAAAACGTGTCACATTCTCGATTTACTGTTTACTGTATAGCTTCAGCAGCCGTGAAAGTTTGCCTTCTTTGCACTCAGTCTCAGATTACAGCTATGGTGTGTACACTAATTATCAAGTTTCATAAACTTTATTACACTGGATAATGACTTCATAACACTTCAGCCCACACTCGTGTTCTCTGCCTTTAAACTGATGTGCTTCTTCAGCTTATAATACAAGCACCCAGTTTCGGGGCCAAATGGAAATGTATGAAAGCAGGGTGCTGGAGTCATCAATTCAGAACTGCTTACAGGCAAAATAATCTAATTGTCACCTAAAAGAAAACTGAATGAAATTGAAAGGCTTTGATAAGTGCAGTTAATAAAGTTGATGTTTTATGCGCAAGCATCTGTAATGTCAGTTCTGCCTGCTTTAACGGGACAAAGGCTACCTCACAAATGTGCCAAAAAAGAAAATGTGAAGGTAATAAATCTGAAATATCAATTCAATTTATTTTAGAAGTATTTGATAGTTACAGGGAATCAAAGAAAAGGCATAAGCATCAGGAGCCTTCACGTTTGCTACTCATATGGTGAACTTCATGGTAAACTGCAGCAAACTAGTAAATTTTACTAACAGCTGAAATAATTTTAAGCAAGGTTATTTAGATCACTAGAAAACAACCATCAGCCTTTATAATTAACACCCGCCCATTTGTTTTATATCCCATTACAATCAACTTTAATTAGTCATTTTTTGTAGCTGCTCAGTTACTCATATTTCAAATTGTAAAACCATTGGTTTTGCATTTAATCCACAATATTTCTCCTGCACCTGTGAAATAAAATCTTATGCTGACATTTATAAAACAGGAGAAAGAAAAAATGCTCTAACTGTGGGTTTTAATTTAGCTAACAATAACACAGACATTTAAATCCCTGCTTACATGAAGCCTGACCTTTCACTTGGATCCACACCTTCAATCATTGTTACCTGCATCTTTTCACTTTGCCTTTTCAGAGATACCTTTTATGGTCATATGTCTGCATCTTCTTAGCTGCAGGCCCTAGGTAGCACCATATTTTGTATAATTTGAATAGAAAAATCATTGAAGAATAACATAATCATGTTTTAAATTACTCTTTTAATATAAATATCGCTTCAAGATGGATGTTGAGGCCCTGGAGTGTGTCCGGAGAAGAGCAACCATCTAAAAGGAGGTTGTAGAGAGTAGAGTGTTGGCCTCTTCTCCCAAGTGACAGGTGACAGGACAAGGGGGAATGGCCACAAGCTGCACCAGGGGAGGTTCAGATTGAATAGCAGGACAAAATTTTTCACAGAAAGGGTTATCGAGCACTGGCAGAGGCTGTCCAAGGAGGTGGTTGAGTCACCATCCCTGGAGGTATTTAAGGAACGGGTGGATGAAGTGCTCAGGGACATGGTTTAGTGGCAGATAGGAATGGTTGGACTCGACGATCTAAGAGGTCTTTTCCAACCTGGTGATTCTATGAATCTAAGGTTAAATAAACACAGTAACTTTTAGCCACTTCTCAAAGCCTGTTTTGTCTGATATGAAAACCATATCAAGGGAACAGAATTTTTAACAGACATTTCTGATACATTCCTCCCACAGTGGTGCAAAACCACAGTAGTTCTGCAAGTTACTGATGGGCACTGAATTTCAAAATTTGTTCCAGTGTTTCACTTTCCAACTTTAATTTAATTGCTCAACTCTTTTAACTATTTAAACAAAATTCATTCTTTGAAGGGTGAAACTGGTAGCTGAAAATACTGAAGTATGCATAGAAGAATATGAAAGGAAAGGGTCATGGGCTTTTTCTTAGGTCTAAAAACCCCTGATCTGAGTAAGTGCTTATATTTTATCTCTGCATTGTACTTGGAAAAGTTTCATGATTATGTGTATACAATATAGACATACAGAAAATCCGCAAATCAATAAGTGTACAAAACAAATGTTACTATACAAAGCATGAACATTTATTCTTGCCATATTTGTATATTAGCTCACTCCTTTTCATTTTAATACTGAATCTTGAATCAATCTCAAATTTGTCCTTCAAATAAATTACAATATTAAAACTACAAGCAAGAGCTGTAAAAACGTAAGCAAATCCTTTTGCAAGATCACATTCTGAGCAGATACATCCTTGAGACTATTTATATCTGTATATTTGAGCATAGTATTATAGCTCTGTTATATGTCAATGGTGTATGAACGGGACAACTGCAAACAGCAAATGCAAGAAGAAATCTTAAGGTGGCAAATCTTTTATGTGGCAAAGGCAAGACTGCTCTACTGAGGAAAACACTGTTAAAACCTTCCGTATTTCAGGAATCGTTTGTTATCGTACTTCTCCACGTGATGACTTCTGTAACCTTAAGAATACATTTTCTTTACAGGATCCACATCTGATAACCTCACTTGTTAAAACTCACCTGCATGAGAGTTCCACATGCCAGACTGATCTATTTTTTGATGTTATTATCAAGGATAATTTCAAGGAATAGCGTGTTCTTGCTTCACAAAGCTCAGCAATCAAGCACGTGTCCTTCGTCCTTTACTAAGATGCCAGTATGAACCTCTTTACTCCTTTGACAGTCATATTAATCTGAACTTACTTTTCAGGATTTCCCAGTCTTCCCTGATGAATATAATGGAAACTACACGCTGCTTTATTTATATTTTTCTTTAACCCTAAGTAGCACAGCATTTAAGGATTTTTAAAATATCATATCTACAAAGTAGGAATTGCTACATGTAAAATATATAATATTAAGTGGAGCCTTAAACCAGACTAAATGGATGTGAATTACTGGAAAATTTTATGGAGTGATTCCTGACTTGACACAAATTTTGTTGAATTTCTTCAGGAAGCAAGAATTCCCCTGCAGGAATCTGCAGGCTTAATAGTGTCAGCTTCTCAAAGTCAGTTTTGCTATGGAGTTAAATTGAGGATGTGGAATTAAATTCACTAGTATACACTTTGATATAAAATAAATTTTATTTCACTCAATTAATGCATTTTTATCATTCAGTGAATTAAATATGTATGTAAAATCAATCCATTACTAGAAACTAAGGAAGGTAGGAAATAGGTTGTGCTTTTGTTACCATGACACAGCAAATACTTTAGATTATGTGTTAATTGGATATTTGAACAATCGAAAGGAACCACTGCTAGCACCTGTAACATCACAACCTTAAAAAGTAGAAATAGAAAGGGAAAACGTTATAAGCAGAGGCATTTCTACAGGCTGTTGGCAAGTTAAATTAATCGTTAAATTCATAGGAATCTCTTAATTGTTTCAGAAGTCTTAAAACTAGGCTCTCAGTTTGAAGACTTGCTGCTGCTACAAGATCTGACACTACTTTTTTTCCTCAGTAAAAGCATAGCTTCTGGACCACAAATCTTTGGATAAGAGGAGGAAAAAACTTCAGGGGCAGACAATCATAGGGGACTTTCCAGGTGCCATCCAGATGGAAGTGGAGAATACAGCAGTGATTGTTGGAAAATGTGTATGTTCTGCTGACAAAAAGGGAGAACTAGACTCCAGCTTCTGAGTTCTGGTCCCGTCTCTGCCAATAGCTTAGTCTCAGGCATCTTGGGACTTCTCTTGCCTACCTGGAAAATGGCCAGACAATAAACCTCACTGACGTGTATCTTTTTAACTACAGTTATAATTTCCATGTTGATCAAAATTAGTCTTTCAAAGATAATTAAAGGACTTTAGATTGAAGTGACTATTAATGAGCAGAAATATTTTCAGTAGCAATTTAGTTGTAAATAATTAAAGAAAACCCCCAAGTAGCAGGAATTCTAGTAAATATTTTAATGAATCACAGAGTGAAGAAGGTTAGAAGGCATCTTTGGAGATTCAGGCCCACCTCACTGCTCAAAGCAGGGTCAACTATAGCAGGTCACATCCAGCTGGGTTTTCAGTATCTCCAAGCACAGCAACTCTGCAACCCATCTGGACAATCCATTCCACTATTTGACAGCCCTGATGGTAAAAAAGGTTTTTCTTATGTTTAAGGAGATTTTCCTGTATTTCACTTTGTGCCCATTGCTTCTTGTTCTTCCCCTGGATACCAATGCCTCCATCTCTTTTTCTTCTCCCAGCAGGTATTGGTAACATCCCTCTGAATCTTCTCTTCTCCAAGATAAACAGTGCCAGTTCTCTCAACCTCTCTTCATGGAAAGGATGCTCCAGTCCCATGGAAGGGATGCTCCAGTTCCTTAATTATCCTACTAGTCCTTTGCTGGGCTAACTCAAGTACGCCTATGTCTTTTTTCTACTGGGGAGCCCAGAACTGGGCATAGCACTTCAGGTGCCTTAAACTTAAGCCTCTCTAACCCTTAAGGACAATACCTGAAATACAAAGCTAAATATATTTTCAATTCCATTCATCAAGAAAGGGAGAGATTATGAAAGCACTTCTGAGAACTCTGTGTTAGAGATCTGCTATGCTCATTTTCCACTGGTGAGTATATATAAGAACTGGCAGTGAGGTGCCAGAAATTCTGGTTCTAATCCTGAATCTCTTTATATTTTCTTTTATGTGATATTTTTCCATTAGTCAAAATCTGATTCCTTTTTTAGAGGAACTGTGTTCATAACAAAAGCAGCAGCCAATGACAAAATTCCTTTACAAACCACTTTGTTTTTGACTTTACAGCCAAACTATTAAATAAGTCATATAAATTCTCAACCTGGGAACAAACTGTCATTCTTCAGAAAGTTCATCTGTTTGTGTTTGGCTTACTGAATGGAAAATAACAGCTTTGTAATTTCTTGATATTTTTTTCCCTCCCTCCATTAGCATGCAGGTTGGTAACCTCTAACATGAATTGTATGCCTGGCATTTCGACATTTTCAGCGACTGCACTGAAATTACATCCCAGAATATTTTAATGATTATCCCTTTACAAAAAGCTCAGACTGCCAGCACACTTCTCATTACTTAGGAACACGGGTCTTTGTTCTTATTAGCATCTAGAAAATATGCAGGTCTGTGTTTTTCCTGTAGCTTTACTTACACAACGTTTGACATGAAAAAAAGAGCATTTGCCTACTACTTATTGATAAAGTGGTACTAGGTTATGATATCTATCTATCAGGGTGGAGTACCTGACTAAGGACACTATGAATTGGGCAGATGGGCTCTGTGCCAGCCGTGATGATAGCAACACAGAAGAGAATACTCAACCTGTTTTTTGTACTGATACATGTACCATCCTTCTTCTCAAGCCTCGGGTTGAGGATTGGATCACAGATAGTTGGTATGAAACAAAATTATTTTCAAATAGTTCCATTTTGCACAGTGGTATTGACATATGTCTATGGTGCCAGGGTGTGACGAGTAGCTTAAAGACATTGCTCATCCCTTATACACTTCGGGATACATGGTGAAGGGATCGGGGGCACAGGTAGTGTTCTCATCTGTCATTCTAGCTCAGGAGAATAATGAGAACAGGAGGAACAGGAAGAGCCAAGAAATAAATATCTGCCTCCAAACCTTATGTGAGGAGCAAAACTTTGGGTTCTTTGGTAACGGATTGGCCTACACAGCATCAGGCCTGCTGTCCAAGGATGGGGGACACTTGTCTTTAGAGTTTTAAACTTGCTGTGAAAGTGGAGGGAGATAAAACCAAGCTTGATAGAAAAAAGCCTGGGAACGGCACTGCAGTGTCTGGGGAATGGTGTGCTGGTGAGGACCTTTGATCTACCACCTCTGAGGAAGTGGGGGATAGCACTTAAAGTGGCAGCACAGGTGTAAAGATTACTGATGGATTAGAAAATCCAGTGAGTATTTACTTGAGAATTAAGACTATTCCTCTTAGGAGTGTCGTGGGATCAACAGCCCGGCTGAAGTGCATCTACACCAATGCATGCAGCACGAGCAATAAACAAGAGGAACTAGAAGTAATTGTAGGGCAAGAAGACTACAATATAATTGCCATCACAGAAAAGTGGTGGAATGACTCACATAACCGGACTGCTGCCATGGCTGGTTATAAACTCTTCAGATGGGACAGGAGAAGAAGAAGAGGTGGTGGGGTAGACCTCTTATGCTAGGAGTGTTTTGATACCCTAAAGCTTAATGATGGTAATGATAGGGTTGAGTGCTTATGGGTAAAAATCAGGGGAGCACCTATCAAGACAGATATTGTGGTGGAAGTCTGCTATTGAACCACCCAGCCAGAAAGAAGAGGCCGATGAGTTATTCTGCAAGCAACTGGGAGAAGTCTCACAATCATTAGCCTGTGTCCTTGTGGGAGACTTCAACCTACCAGATGTCTGCTGGAAGTATAATACAGTATATAGGAAACAGATTAGGAAGTTCCTGGAGTGTGTGGAAGACAACTTCCTGACAAAACTGGTAAGTGAACCAACCAGGGAAGGTGCGCCGCTGGACCTGCTGTTTGTGAACAGAGAAGGCCTTGTGGGAGATGTAATGGTTGGAGGATCCTGGGGCACAGTGATCATGAGATAAGAGAATTGTCAGTTCTACAAGAACTAAGGATGGGGGTCAGTAGAACGGCCACCTTGGACTTCTGGAGAGCAGACTTTGGACTGTTCAGAAGGCTGGCTGATAAAGTTCCTTGGGAGACAGTCCTTATGAGCAAAGGAGCACAAAAGGGCTGGATGCTCTTTAAGAAGTTAATCCTGGTGGCACAAGAGCAGGACATCCTCATGTGCCAGAAAATGAGCTGGTGAGGGAGCTTATCACTGTCTACAACTACCTGAAAGGAGGTTATAGTGAGGTGAGTGTTGCTCTCTTCGCCCAAGTGATAGGACGAGAGGGAATGGCCTCAAGTTGCACCAGGGGAGTTTCAAAATGGACATTAGGAAAAACTACTCCACAGGAAGGGTTAACGAGCACTGGCAGAGGCTGCCCAGGGAGGTGATTGAGTCATCATCCCTGGAGGTATTTAAAAGATGGGTAAATGAGGGACATATGATTTAGTAGTGGACAAGTACAATTGGACTTGATCTCAAAGGTCTTTTCCAGCCTAGGGATGCTATGATTCTTTGTTTCACCAAACATTTCTTGGCCATTGCTAACACTTTGTGCCTTTGAATACAGTAAGTCTGTAATTTTGAGAGAAGCTTTTTCAGGAACAGTTTCGCAATGTTGAGTCAACAGGAGTTAATTTCTAAAATGTGGCAATAACACATGATTAAAGTTGAGACCAGCCTGGAACAAAGACATGTTCTTCCATGAGCAGTGAAACTAATAAAGCCTGATTTTCTAAGAATTTATTACACCCTGGCACTGTAACACGAGCTTCCTCATTCCTGACATCCTCTGTCATACTCCATTGGCGAAGAGTCAGAAAGATTATGGCCGGTCTGGGGATAAACTTATGTTGATAGCGTGGCTTCACAAGTTGGCTTGATTGGCCAGCATGCATATGCTGACTCTCCAACAGGCTTTTGCGAAACGGAGCACAATGTTAACTAAATTCTGCATAACTTTCCTTCCATATGAGAGGGAATACTAATTAGGGTCTTTTTTCCCATTCATTTGACAACTTTCATCAAAATGCATCTTTGGGAATTTGCCCTCTTTTAAATGTGATTTATCCGGGGCAACAGCATAATACACTATTGGAGGGAATGTGGCCTATAGAATGTGAGATCAGTTTGCCTTACTTCTTAAGTAAATCAAGAGCAGTTTCACATATCAAAATCTCCAGTAATTATTTCATAATTTTAGAGAAGTTTTGATTTTATTTTTCTAGTAGGACTATATCTGTTATGTTCAGTGTTTCTGTTCACTCTCAGCATGAAGTTCTCTTTTATGGGTTGCCCCTGAGCCAACAGGGCATAGGCTTTAAAAAAAATATGACTACAAATTATTGCCTTACTTGGATAAATATAGACCTGTTTGGTCATTTGCCTGGAAACCAGAAGGTATAAGTTAAATTATCGTATCATTGTAGAGAAATTCAGTCTTCACTCTCTTATTTATTACGGCACAGAGTAATCTGGGCTAGAATTGTTCTCTGTGCCTCTTGTTTCTTCTGTCTATGAATTCAAGAGTCACGTGGACTGAAAAAATAAAAGCAGGACAGAATGTGACTGTAGCTTAGTGTTTACAGTACTTAGCTGGGAAAGAGTGAGGTTTTCTTGCTCCTTGCCCAAATTTTCACTTTATTGAACAGTGAGTGTTTAGTGTAAAATACATGAAGAGATCTGGAGGGCAGAAAACACAGTGATTTAGAACAGCAATGCAAACGAATATGCAAGACAGCCTGGATCTGAAGTCAGATCTGAAAAGTCATGTGCTGCTTAACCGGCAGGGTGTTCAGTCTTCTAACAGTAGTTTTGAAAGAAAGTCATAAACAAAGGATTTAGGCAGCAGGTCAAGATCTCTCCTGGAGTTCTGTATAGCTTGCTCTGCTGATCATAAATTCACAAAGAAATGTCAGAGAGGCCAGTGTGCCAGTGTTTTTGTTTGGAAAAAAAGCAAAAAGAAGGGTTTGGAGATGTAGATTTGTGGGAAATCACCACAGAGAAGATAGATGGAGTTGTCTTTTCAGATGAGAAGCAAAATAAGATATATAGAGAGAATGAAAGGATCGAGAGTAAACTCCTTCATAGAAAGAAGGCATGCTGAAGTAGTCATGAGAATTATGGAAAACAGATAAAAGGAAAACTATCTCCTGTCTTGTGTTTGCCTGTATACCTGTGTAAACAGAAGTGAGAGGAGGCTGAGGAAGAAAACAGTTGTAGGAGAAACAGGACAAAACAACTTGTTTTTTGCAATTCCTTTTGGAGAGAAATAAATTACTCAGCAAATTAATTGATATTTCACAGGCTATATATTAAATAGTGAAAGTTTCCATAGGAGACGTTGTGAAGTCACCACCCTGACTTGAAATTAGTCAATCATCAGTCAAATGAGGCTTGCAGAAGTATATTTTTGTTTAACTTTTCATTCCAAAGAAACGTTCTAAAAAAAGTCTCAAGGAAAAAAAAAATCAAAGGTATTTGACTAAATATAGCATGAAAGCGAAAAAAGCTAGTTGACCTTAGTACTAGACGTACAACAACTGTTCTGACTAGGAAAGGGGAAAACAAAATGCAAAACATTGATTTAGAAGTCTTGCAAACATTTGGAGCTACCTAGTGGGTAGTAAACAAACCTATGAGGTTAACGGTTAGGAGAAGCTGTATCCACGTGTTCTCCTGCAGGTGTTGATTGCACTGGGCTAGATGTGGTAAGTAAATCTTGCCAAGACTAAACAGACCAGCTAACTATGAGCTACTGAAGTTTTACTTCTTACTGGGGGCACTGCTAATTAAGAATTCAAAAAGCAGAGAAAACTGCGTGGGACATGCACACAAAAATCACTAAATTTGGGAAATGATGCACACAGGAGGAGACACTGTGTCTGTAAGGAAACAGATTTTATGCATTGAAAATGGAAACCAAAAGCACTAGAAAGATCAAGTAGGGTCACCTAAATTTCACAGGACCTCTTAGGAGTAAGTAGAATAGCATAAAATGACAGAAACAAAGAATAATTCAGGCTGGAAGGGAGCTTGGGGAATCGCTAGCTCATCCTCTGCTCAAAGCAGAGTCACCTCTGACACCAGACTAGATTGCTCTGAGCTTGTCCATTCATAGCTCGAAAACCTCCCAGGTACTGCACAGCCTCTCTGCTGCACCATGTTTCACTGTGTGACCATCCTTACAGTGAATAAACACTATTCTACACTCAGTTAGAACATCTTTTCTATTAATATATGCTTTTTGTCCTCTTACCATATGCTGCAGCAAGATCCTGCCTTCATCTTCTCAATAACTTCCCAGCAGGTACTGGAAGACTGCCATCAGGAAAATGCAGCCCCATATTTTCCTTCCTGTTTATAGGTCTACTGTCCTACTGCTACTCTCTGGTTGTAATATTAAACTTCTACTGTCTTGAAGGACTTATCTGTATTTTGGGCTCACCATCTGATGCAATAACTACATATTCATTCTATGATGTCTGTGGCCCTTTTTCCCTCTCAGAAGCCAATGAGGAGAGCATAAACAAAAAACTGCAGTTCCTTGAGTCTTATTAACTAAGCACCAACAACCAAGAAGAAAGAAAAGTGCACTTGACAGTGTGTCAGCAGCAACTTCATATGAACATGCATATTTCAACAGAAGGAAGCAAAATTCACATAAATTGTGAAAATAAACCACAGTGAGCTACCGCTGTTTCTTCACAGCAGTCTTAAGTTGAAACAATAATTTTTATTAAGTTCTATAAAATAGAAGAAATCTCATCAGCTCCCAAAGAACTGTAAACTGTGACAGTGATCTAAAAAATAAGCAAAATATTAAAAATAAATACATGTGAAATAATTGCCAATTCTTATTTTGACAGTTAACTTATAAGCCTTTTTAAACTGCCTTTTCATCAACTCTCTTTTATAACTTCTATGTATGGATGTAGCCAGTAACCTAATTTGCAGCAAATAAACTAGGTGTTTTCTGTAGGGAAGTAAGGTAAACACTATTAAGAGTTCAACAAACAGTGCAAGCCAGTCTGTGTGCTCTCATACTCGCAGGAGAAATGGCTTATATCAAACAATATTGAAATTAAGGATTTCGTTACACGCTCAGAAAAGGACTTTATAAAACGATTACTATCATATTATCAGCCTTCTCCAGCCACTTTGTGATGATCACTCCAAAAGTTACAGAAAAATAAGGAAGGAAAAACCCTTCCATCAACAAATTGCTAAAACAAATCCTATTCAAACTTTGTGTGTGAAAGAAATTATTCAAGAGAATTCTATACTTATGGAAAAAATACTTCTTGAAATTGGCAAGATTAGAAAGCTTAGCATGATGTAGCTGCCTGTTGTTTCTGATAAGAGACTAGTATACCTCGGAATTCATATTTCATTGTCATTTCATTTTCATTGCATGTTCCTAGGTCTACTCCATTTGTCTTAATGCCATTGGCTCTTCCCTTGCAGAAACAGATATTCTGCAGGTGCTCATTTATACAATCTACTGGGTAGATTTAGCATTTTGCTAAACTGACCTGCACTGGAAGAATGGAGCGTATTAGAGCAATATTGTTTACCTGTTAAATGACATCACTAGACAACACAAGCTAAGGTTTGAAATTGTGGAAATTAATGAAGTTCTAGCAATAAGTAATTATCAGTGCACTGTTCTCAGTCTCTAAGATCCTAAGGCTCAAGACACGTATCCATGGCCCTGGACGCACATATGCTATCCTCTTTACTACGGCAAGAAACTGAAGCTGCTTGCTCCTGAAGGGGTACAATAAACTTTTATGTGTAGGGAAAAAGCAGCACCTTGCCTTTATGTAGCAACAGAAAATGTAGCAAGGTTTCGAGATACTCATATGTGTTCCCACCTGTTTTTGGCTTATGCTTATGTGGCATAAGCCTTCCAAGTTTTGCTGATATTGACAGATTCTTTCAATTCTAAGGGAAGTGCAATGCCATTTTTCTCATGCAACTTGCCTGTAGACTATAAGTAGCTTGTGAATACTTGAAAAAGACTAAAAAAGTTGCACTCTGAATCAGCACATGTTCTAGATCTCAAGAAATGTAATATTTGTTTTAAATAAACCCATGCTATGTGGAAAAAATCTGGAAATGGGCTCAGAAAGATTGTACTGATAACACAGCAGCTCTCCAGTAGCACCTTCAGTTATTAAAATGATTTGAAGATCAAAATAATAATCTCCTCTTTTTGTGTATAAAAAGCTGAAATGAAAACGTAAGAATGCAAATTCTTAGTGCCTCCCTGTTGTCTTAATAAATAAACCATTAAAAGCCCAAGCTAAATCTAATGACACTGACAATTCTTCAGCAAAAAACCAGTCAGGTTAGAGTCTCATTTGACTCTAAATTTGTCCTCTAAATTTGACTTACTCTTTTCTGATTTGTAAGACTTTCCATTCAATGGAAAGATAACCCCTGGAACCTTGCACACTGACGCAGCCTTCCACAGTAACAATTTAAAATACTCTGTACAAAGTGGGTATCTTGGTGCTGGTTGACTCCTCCTTTCACTGATTGCTGAGCTGTGTTCTGTGCACTGGACCTTTGACATCTTCCCGTCCGGCCAGCCTGAACTGATGCAGCTTCGCGTACCCTATGACACAGTACCCATGTATGGACTGTTGGTTGGGCTCTGACAAATTGTAGCCTTCCAGCTCTATATATGTTCCTGGGAACACTGTTGACCTCCAAGGCATCGCAACAGGCAGCACAGACCCTTTCTTTGGACAGAAAAATGTGCAAAACCACTTCAACTTTAAACAGGGAGTGATACAAAAACATAGTAAAAACAGCTTACAATTTCTCCTGCAGAATTTCATAATAGCTTCATAATTTCTCTCACACTTCATAAATTGCACAGAAATTACTATAATTTCCATTTTCTGTGAGGGCATAGTGATGAACAGCTGAAAATAAAACCTGGAAGGTTATTTCACCATCAAAGCTTGTATGACAAATACTAGATGCTGCTTTCTGTTAAAAAAAAAAAAAAAAAAGAAAAAAAATCTTTAACCTTTGCTTTAAAAAAAAATTAGCTTTACTACATTTTTTATATATATAGCTAGATGATTTTTAAGAATTGAAATGAACTAATGCAAACTACTTTTGGACTACAGAATATTCTTAAACAGGCTAGTGACAAAAATGATTAGTATAACACTCCATTTTTAAGTGCTACTTTTCAAATTTCAGACTACGATGCCTTAAGCTAAGAAGGATCAAGCAGAAAAATCACAAATGTGGATGGAGTTTGGAAGAATTTCTAGAAGAAATAAGTGTTGATAGAAGTATCCTTAGAAGCCAAGAACAGGGAGACTGATTCTTTCAGACTCTGTGAAAGAAGTAAATCTGAATATCACAGACCCTAGGATTACAACTGCAAGCTTTTACTGCTTGTCCCAGCAAATCAAGTATTAACTTGTCTTTCAAATGTTTTTTACACTGAGGAAGGAAAGAGGTACAACAAAGTTTGCATTCACCTAAATGCATTTGACAGAAATTGGCACAGAACAACAACCTTGTCACACGATAGCAGAAAAGAGAAGAGCGAAGGTATGAGTTATATGAGTAACTGCGTTGAGGCTGTGTAGTCCTCAAGGGCGAGGATACGCCACGGAAATTCTCTTTAAGAAAGTAAAGGGCCTGAGTGGACTGACTCCAGGAGAAGGGGGTGAAGCAGGAGAAGATTAGTTTTAAGCAGACGCTATGCACGAGCTGCTTTTCAGTAGCTGGATTTGTTTATAAGGAAGTATTCTATTTTGAAAAATTACTGTACATATAAAATATAAAATTCCAGATGTCATTTTTGCACCTAGAGATGAGGTATTGCTGAATTTGAACCTATATCAGTTTTATACTCTGTTGTAATTACATGTCCTAGGTAAAAGTAAAGCACTACTTTCTTAAAAAGTAAGCTGACTGCTGGCCACACAGGCTGTTCTGTTAATGATTTACAGATGCAGGAAAAGAACCTTTCAGATTTATGTACACCACCCCTGTAGGGCACATTTACAAGAAATTCTGCAGCCATGAGGTAACAAAGTATGTTCTTTTATGGCTATAACTCTACAAAAAAGCACCGAAACCCTACTCTTGCCAGGCACAAAAGGCTGTCTACTTTCACCAATGCAGGCTCCTTTAGAGTAAAGTGAGTACCTCTGGTTTATCACAGGATAATACAAACCGACAAGGTAAGAAAAAGAAGAAACTATTGGTTTGTCTTGGTTTTTCTATTGCCTTATTGGCTAAGAAAGGCCATGCAGACAAACACAAAGCTGAAAGAAAACCAGCAGATCAAATTAACTAAACTACAAGGAAAACTAGCAAGAAAATAAAGTAGGAAAGACTTCATATGGCAGGTGTAGATAAAAGCATACTTGAAACTCAGAACTGAGACTAATTGCAGCATAAGAATGCCATGAAAAATTGAATCCGAGCAGCAAAGAGTTCAGTGCTATAAGTGCAGACCTTTAGCCCTTCCCACAATGTAAAAAACAGTATTGCCTAAAACACGGGACCAAAGAATTCTCTGTAAAAAATTTGGAATATTATTATCACAGGTAGTAACTGTTGGTGTATTTCCAAAATGTTTCCTTTAAGATTTATGCTACGATGTGTGCCTCAGTCACCAACGCATTGATCCACTCAGCTAAATCTATTTTTTTCTCAAAATATCACTCAAAACTATTTTAATGCAGAAGAACACCGTTTTAATGCACAAACTCTTTCAACTCTGAATTTAGACCTGAACATTTGCCAAACAGGTGAACATGATACCACATAAAATACCTATAAATGACCCAGCCTGGAATAATGTTCAGTTTTACTGTCATGACATACCAGATTTCAACCAGGTTTGGTTTTTTTTTCCTATATGGATAGCTGGCATACAGAAAAGAACAGCAAAAAACATGGGCAAGCTGCCAAGAGAAAAAGCCGATTTCTTAAAAATAAAGGAGGCATTACTAGAGACAAAATAATTGAGTCACTAGGTGCCTCGTCTTTCTAAAATCCTTGAAAAATCTCGCTTATTATTCTTTTATCCTTGGTTTTATCTAAACAAGATTATAATATGAGATAACTAGGTGAGAGATAATATGACATAACTACCCATACAGGATATGTAATTGAGCTTCAATTAAACTAACAACCACTTCTTATATACCAATGAAATAAATGGCTTTTGTTGACTAACAAAGAAAGAACCTCACACACTCTAGAAGAGGAAGAGATTATTAACGAGGTTTGGGCCTGGATAATAAATTTTAGTTTCCAGTTGTCCAAAAGTTTTGCGGAATTTAGTTCCTAAATGTCAATTTGGTGGTGCTGCATCATAGGTTGTGGTAGATGAAAAGCTGCAGCAAAGAGGACAACAGAGACTCGAGATGGATACGGATATGGATCAAGGTCCCCCTGCAGTTCTTGCTGCCCAGAAAGAAGAGATCTCTACCGACGAGCTAGCAAGGCAGTTTGGGCTGCCACAGGAAGAGCCCAAGGAGTCATGAAGGACGAGAACTGTGCTCCAATTACTATTGTTATACTTCTGCATACAGCACCCAAAGTTTGAACTGCAAACTTTAAGAACAGGACAATAAATTACTTTGGGTTAGAAGCATTCCTAAATAAAGAATGTATATTATACCTGTGAAAAGAGGACCTATACTGTTGGTATGAATTAGGTTATGTTTTTGGCATGCTGAATGGAGCCAATGGCACACTTGCAAAAGCCTAAGCTTAAACACTTAGGGAACTTTCAAAATCAAAATAAAAGCACCTTATAGATTTTGCAAATGATGGATTTTTATGCCTTGATTTTGCATAAACGCCACCCTAGGCATCTACAGACCTCTAGAAATCTCACAGGAGTTCAGAATAGTCTTCCTATCTGAGGGTTACTCCCTATTAGACACATAACAGGGCTTTGCACTGTAACTTCTTTCTGCTTCTTCCTAGTACATTCCCCAGGCTTGCAATAATCTTCCACTTACTGGATCTTTATTTTAATTCAATAGCATATTATTTACGAAAACTAGTGATATTATTTATTATGTAGTCTAAAGCCAATTAATTGGCCTCTGGTAACCCTCCAATATTCTAAATAATTTAAACAGCTATCGTCATCTATTTTGCTAGATTATACTGATGCCTAATATTGAGACTATTAGTTGACTTTGGCTGGATGCCAGGTGTCCACCAATTGACTCTATCATTCTCCCTTCTCAATAACACAGGGCAGGAAGGACTTTGGTCAGTTTGGGCATCTGTTCTGGCTATGTTCCCTCCCAAGATCTTGCCCACACCATCTAGGCACCTCTCCTTAGATGTCCTGATGCTCCATGAGCCCACTGAGCTACAAATAGCTCACTCTTATGCTCCCAGTCCAGATATTTCAGTTTTGGCAGATTTGTCTACCTGTTCATTGTTTCAGTGTTCTTCAGTGGCGCAGCTTTTGGGTATGTGAGCATCTACACGACGGTTCTTGAGCCATGCTTTCTACCTGCCACAATGCAGCAGCCCAGATGGGTCTACCTCTGTGCTGTCAACTGGTCTTCTTCCAACGCTGTAGCCACCCACAAAGGACATTAGCCAGCATCCATGAGTCAGTATAGCAACGGAGTACTGGACACGTCTATCGTTCAGCATTCTGTAGGGCTAGTTGGATGGCTTGTGCTCCTGCAAACTGACTTCTACTTCAGTGGCCTCAGTGACTTGTCAGGTGAGATCCACAGGGCAGCTTTCTGCTTGTGATGCTTTCTGACCACACAACAGTATTCATCAATAAACAAAGCATAACACCTTCGATAACACATGGTGGTGCCTTCCAGGTGTGACCACCTCCTCAGGTAATGTTTCAAAATCTCTGCCTTCTGTTCATGGATTCCTGGGTGTCTGGGTTTCTCTAGCTGAGCTTGTATGATTAACACAATCCACTTACTCCATGTAGGGCTGGTTGTGTGATGTGTAGAGGGGATGATTCCTTTGAACATGCAGTGTAGTACAGACAATTGTGGTGCCAAGAAGATATATGCTTCTGTACCAACAACTTCTGAAGTGGCTCAAACCTTCTCGCATTCCATTCTTGTCAGTGTAGTACAGTTGAGATCCTTGATAATTTTGGTTCCAAAACTCTTCTGGTCAACCTCAGGTTTCTTCTGATGTTTTCTGCCAGAGGCTCCAGGTGAGACCATGCTTCTCAGCTGCAGTGTAAAGTACATTTTGCACGGTTGGTACTGTCCAGATGGGCCTAAGTGTTACCACACGAGCTATTTCCTGTTTGATATGCTCAAAGGCTTGTTGTTACTCAAGGTTCCACTCAAAACAGTTCTTCTTTCAGATTACTCCACAGAGAGGACTTACAAGCTGGCTCTAACCTGGATTACGCATTCTTCAGAACTGCACAAGGTACAGAAAAGCTTGTGTGTCCTTGTTAGCTGGTGGAGACATAGTTACTATCCTGTTGACCACAACCATAGGCACAGGACAGCTTTCATCCTGCCATTTTACTCCCAAGAACTCAATCTCTTGTGCAGGTCTCTTGACCTTGCTATTTTTTTATGGTGAAGCCAGCTTCTGAAGAATATGAATTACTCTTTCCCCTTTCTCAAACACTTTTTCTGCCTTGTTGCACCACATGATGATGCCAGTGATGTATTCTAGATGTTCAGGGGCATCGCCCTTTACCACAAGGGTTTGGATTAGTCCATGATAAATGGCAGGGTTGTGCTTCCACCCTGGGGTGGTTGATTCCAGGTGTATCAGACATCTCCCATTGGATATTGCAGTGGCAATATCACACCAACTGGGACTCCCTGGCTCCCATCCATGGCTGATTCATCAACTAGAAAGCCAGGGAGTGATTAGCAAGACTCACTCAACTTTTAATAGTCCCTTATGGCCACTGCAAAATCCTGACAGAAGATGGAGGCTGACAGTGGACTATCAAGGCCTGAATGAAGGGATGCCACTACTGAATGCTGCTGTGGCAGACATGTTAGACCTCCAGTATGAGCTGGAGTCAAAGATGGATAAGTGCCATGCTACAATTGACATTGCCAATGTTTTTTCCACCGTCTCTTTGGCAGCAGTCGACAGTTTGCATACATGGACTTCTAGACTAAAGATGGGTTCATCATTCCACTTCCTCAAGCTCTCTCTCGGTCATGCAGGAAGAACCAGACTGTGCCATGCAGTATGCTCCTGGGGTTCCCTTTCCCTCTGATCAGGACAGAAGAGGATTAATTCCTTGGGGCACCTCTGACAGCCAAAGCGCTGGCCCATGGTGATGAGGAGGTACTTCAAAGTTTTGAAGCCAAGAAGACACTCTTTACACAGTTGAGGTATTCCTATCCAGGCAATACGTCACTGCCAAGCTGTTAGAATATGAAGCTGGGGCACTTTGAATCACTTCCTCCACATGGCCCATGTGCACACGACATCCTCTGGACCTCTGGAGACCTCATCATTCTCCTGATCACTGTAGATGAAGTCCAGCACTGCTAATTTTCTCAGGTACCTAACACCTTCACCGGCAGCAGTTCACTTTCCTGAAGAGTTCACGAGATCTTCCTTGATGGATAACTTGCCCTCACAGTTGAGAAGAGCTGTCTCCAGAGACTGCAGATTGTTGCTCTTTTTCAATTCCTCTCTCAGTTCCCCCGTTCCTAGCAAAGAACACTAGCTGTTGGACTGCCTTACCTTCCAGCTGCCGTCAGCCTGATTATCACAGTTTCTGAGCAGCCAGGCAGCAGTCTGCTCACTTGGCTGGCAGCTGTAATCTTTCTGCATGTCTTGAAGTTCTGATGAGGTCAGGGATTGTGTAGTTTCCTCTTCCTGTCTGAATTCTCTCACTCCTTCCTTCAATTTCTTTGTTGAAGGACTGCCTTCTTGATCAAATCTTTCCTCTTCTTTCTCCTCCCTTACTAATTGATGATACGGGCACTTTGTTTCCCTTGTCTGCTCTTTCTTTCTCACTACTGGGACAATTACTGTAGCTGTTATTGTTTGGGTCCCTGCCTCAACTATAGTGCATGAGAGTACTGAACTGCGGCTTGACGGGCACAAGCCAGGGCCGGTACAGTGCTAGGAGCTGCTGGTTTTCATTGGGGCAGGCAAGACACTCCTCTGTCACTGACATGTCAAGTTGCCAGGTTCAAGTACTAAGTCCCTAGGAACCTGCCCAAATCCTTCCACGCACATTGCCACCCATGATCCAACCATGTCAGGGCATGTTTCAGTATTGCCTCACCCAGAAGTTATCTTCTCTTACACCAGGATGACACCAGAGCCCACAAACTCCGTAACATGCTAACAGTGTTAATTAGCACTATTAAATAGCTCACATAACGGTGAACATTGGACTTTGGGAAGCTGTATTATAAAACCATCCACATCAATCCCAGGTAGGAAGAGCGAGAAGCATCCCCTCATCCTCTCCACTACACAGCTCCCTCAGCACAGCACATCAAAGCACATAGCCATTGCTTGTACTAGCACGTTGCCAAGTTCCTTTGTCTTCCCAACAAAATAATTCTCCCAGTACAATAAGGTCATCAGTGCCAGGGGAAAGTACACAGGCATTATTTGTATTAACATGTTCCCAAACTCCACAAAACAGATAAGTAACACAGCCAACAAACTCTGCGACCTGCACAGGAGCTCACCATTTAATATCTACTACAGCTAGGGCACGCTTAATGCAAAGCCGCGGTTGTCTTGTGCACCACACTGGGTGCCAAAAAGGACTGTGGTGGGTTGACATAGGCTGGAGGTCAGGTGCCTGTCAAGCTGCACTATTACTCCCCTTCTCAGCAGTACAGGGTAGGGAGAAAATAAGAAGGAAACAACCCTCATGGGTCAAGATAAATAAAGCAAAAGCAAGGACCATGCACAGAAGCAAAGGAAAAAAAAATTCTCTTCTCATCTGCAGGCGATGCCCGGCTACCTCCCATGAAGCAGGGCTTCAGTACACATAGTGGTTTCTTCAGAAGACAAATGTCACAATAATGAATGCTTTGCCCCCACCCCTCCCCACCCCCAGACTTCTCTTATTTTTTATTCCTGAGCAGGAGTCATATAGGATGGAATATTCCTTTGGTCAGCTGTTCTGGCTATGTTCCCACCCAAGATCTTGCCCACACCCATCCTGTTGCTGAGGGGAGAATGTTGGAGAGGCAGCCTTGATGCTGTGGGAGCACTGCTCAGCAGCAGCCAAAACACTGTTGTGTTACCAACACCTTTGTAGCAACCGATACAGAGCACAGCACTGTGAGGGCTGCTATGGGGAAAACCAACTCTGTATCAGCCAGACCCAACACAAGTTACCAGGAAATAGATGGATCCTATCTAAAACACTTTAAGATTGGTGTGGGGCAAAATCAGAATATCTGAACTTAGCTGAAAACGAAGACTTGAAGAATTAAAAGTTTAATGATGATATTGCTCGGCTTAAATGCACATATCTTTAAAATGAATTTATCTAACACACTTTTTTTCCCAAGAAAAGAACTGCTATTTATTAATAGAAATACTGGACCTGATGATCAACAATGCAAGTGAGCTCATCAGTGACATTAAGGTCAGAGGCAGCCTGGGCTGCAGTGATCATGCACTGGTGGAGTTCAAGATCCTGACGGATACGGGACAGGTGAGGAGTATAGTCAGAACCCTAAATTTCAGGAAAGCAGACTTCCAGCTCTTCAAGGAGTGAGTCAACAGGATTCCTGGGTTATGATCCTCAGAGACAGGGGAGAAGAACAGAGCTGGCAAATATTTAAGGATGATTCCCACAGAGCACAAGAGCTCTTGGTCCCCAGATGTAGGAAAATGGGAAGGGAAGGGAATAGACCAATATGTCTGAGATGAGACCTGCTGGTCAAACTGAAGACAGGCAGTGCAAGCAGGGACAGGTAACCTGGGAAGAGTACAGGGACAGTGCCTAGTCGTGTAGGGATGGGGTCAGGAAGGCCAAGAAGCAGCTGGAGCTGAACTCGGCAAGGGAAGTGAATACTAACAAGAAAGGCTACTACAGGTATGTCAGTCAGAAAAGGAAGGTTAAAGAGAGAGTATCCCCACTGATCAATGAAAATGGTGACCTTGTAGCAACAGGCAATGAGAAGGCTGAGGTACTCAACAACTTTTTTGCCTCAGTCTTCACTGACAACCACTTTCCTCGCCCCTCCTGGATCAGTGGTCAACTAGAAGGCGATCGGGGGGTAAAACCTCTCCCGCTGTAGGGGGAGGATCAGGCTCCTGACCACTCGAGGAACCTGAACATACATAAGTCTATGAGACCTGATGAGATGCATCCCAGAGTCCTGAGGGAACCGGCTGATGTGGTGGCCAAGACACTCTCCATGATATTTGAAAAGTCATGGCAATCAGGAGAAGTCTCTGGTGACTGGAAGAAGGGTAACATTTTGCCCATTTTTAAAAAGGGTCGAAAAAAAGACCCTGGGAACTACTGACCTGCCAGCCTCGCCTCTGTGCCTGGGAAGATTAAGGAACAGATCCTCCTAGCAGCTATGCTAAAGCATGTCCCCCTGGAGCACAGGGAGGTGATTAGAAGCAGCCAGCATGGCTCCACCAAGAGCAAGTCCTGTATGACCAACCTAATGGCTTTATATCATGGAGTAATCACATCACTAGATATGTGAATACCAACGGAGGTGATCGATCTGGACTTCTGTAAAGCCTTTGACAGAGTTCACCACAACATCCTTCTCTCTGAATTGGAGTGCTATGGATTTGATGGGTGGACTGTTTGGTGGATAAGAATCTGGTTGGAAGATTGCATTCAGAGTAGTGATCAACAGCTCAATGTTTAGATGAAGATCCATGACAAGTGGTGTCCCTCAGATAGATGTACTAGGACCAGTGCTGTTTAATATCGTCAATGATATAGACAGCGAGATTGAGTGCACCCTCAGTAAGCTTGTAGATGACACCAAGATGAGTGGTGCAGTTACTACACTGTAAAGACAGGATGTCATCCAGAGAGATCTGGACAGGCTAGAGAAGTGGGCCTGTGAGAACCTCATGAGGTTTAACAAGGCCAAATGCAAGGTCCTACATCTGGGTCGGGGCAATCCGTTGTTTCAATACAAGATGGGGGATGATGCGATT
The DNA here is from genome assembly GCF_017976375.1 of Cuculus canorus. Lineage (NCBI taxonomy): Eukaryota > Metazoa > Chordata > Aves > Cuculiformes > Cuculidae > Cuculus > Cuculus canorus. The sequence continues at coordinate 65,751,085 of NC_071441.1, read as the reverse complement.
GAGAGCAGCCTTGAGGAGAAGAACTTGGGGGTGCCGGTCGATGAGAAACTTGACAAGAGCCGGCAATGTGTGTTTGCAGCCCAGAAGGCCAACTGTATCCTGCGCTGCATCAAAAGAAGTGTGGCCAGCAGGGTGAGGGAGGGGATTCTGCCACTCTACTCTGCTCTCTCTTGAGACCTCATCTGGAGAATCCAATTCTGGATTCCTCAGCATAAGAAGGATATGGAGCTGTTGGAATGGGTCCAGAGGAGGGCTACAAAGATGCAGAGGGCTGGAGCACCTCCCGTACAAGGACAGGCTGAGAGAATTGGGCTTGTTCAGCCTGAAGAATAGAAGGCTCCAAGGAGAGCTCATTATAGCAGTGTTCCAGTACCCGAAGGGGCTACAAGAAAGCTGGGGAGGGACTTTTTACAAGGGCATGTAGCGATAGGATGATGGGTAATGGCTTTAAATTGGAGAGAGGAAGATTTAGACTAGATTTAAGTGCAATGAGGGTGGTGAGGCACTAGCAAAGGTTGCCCAGAGAAGTTGTGGATGCCCTCTCTCTGGAGGTGTTAAAGACCAGGTTGAATGGGGCCTTGAGCAGCCTGGTCTGGTGGGAGATCTCTGTGCCCATGGCAGGGGGGTTGCAATTCAATGACCTTTAAGGTCCCTTCCAACTTATACCATTCTGTGATTCTATGATTCTACGATAATAGTAAACAATGAATAACAGTTCTGTGTTAACAATACAGACTCTCTCACTTTTCCACTTTCTTTCCAATGAATCTCAATATTACAATGACTTCTGAAAAGAAAAGTCTTGGCTTTGAATCACTGTAACACCATAATGGTAGCTACACAAAGTGGTGTTCAGACATAGTCGAACAATGACACCGCATGAAGCCCAATTTTGTCTGTAAGACTACTTACATAAGTAGCAAAACCGTATGCAGTAATTACTGCTGTCAAAATCAATGTTGCTGACAATGAAAAATGCAATGGCAACTCAAGATTAAATAGGAAAGAATTTCACTAGCAATATATACAGTCAACATGTATATTATATTTCTTCAGACTCAAGATGAAACACTTTGTTAGTCACAGAATTATTCCTTCCATGACATTTTAAGGATCTACTTTTAATGCCAAACACCTAATTCAATACTAACACATTCCACAAATCCTGGAAAGGATCTCCAGCTTGAATCAGAAAACAAAACAAGTTCTAAAACAGAAGAGTTTTTCCTTTCTATAGTGCATAGCCTTGATTTGAATTATTTCTCATTTTTAGTTCAATATTTTCAGTGTTTGTGAATGCTAGCTCATGACTTTTCCATTGGCAGAAAAAATGAAACCAGCAGTTGGTAAGCAGAGGCAATTAAGTCAATTTGTCAAACTTGTCAATCAAGTTAAACTTTGTAACTGACCTGTAAAGAATCTGCAATACTGAACGTACCTTGATTTTCATTTGAAAATATCAAATAAAGGGTTGACATACATTTTTCTTCTCTAAATCACAACACTTTCTCTAACTGGTTGGACTAAAGTTCACCTGAGTCATTATCTTATCTCTAATAATGACCGATAATCAAAATATGGCAAGCAGTCTTCTAAGTTAAATACTGTTACTAAGCCAACCTGATGTATACTTGAGCCTCTTCTGCTCTGCTCTGTCCACATTCAGACCAGTACATATATACAAGTCCCACTAAATTTAGTGTTAGCTGAATATACATATAAGTATATTTGACTCCCAGCCCATAGCTCTCTGCTTCATTGAGCAGAATATAAAAGCCCAAGACAACTCAAATGAACAGGTTTGGTTCTTTTTTTTCGCAGAAGACCAAGAATATCCTCTTGATCTCACTGCCACTTGTGCCAACTTTCACTGGAAAAATTCTAGCAAAGTAAGTAAGGATACATCTTCAATCAGAAGGAAAAATGTGATGCAAGAAAAGAGAATACATACTCAGAAATTAAGGAACAAACCATATGAGGGCTGCACCCATACCAACACATTCAGGGTCATCCATGAAAGGTAAACTAAGTATTTTCTAATTATAGTGTAATTTCAAGGAAGTTTTTAGGCTAACCAAGTTATTTTCTATTTTATGGTCAAGTCATCAACCTCTTTCTCATTCTGAAGCACTATAATACACAGAAGTTAACCATGGAGAGATTATTTAGGTAAAGGTTTACCAAGCGAACAATGGCTTCAATTATTTTGTTTAACGAATAGCAACATTTTAAACATTTGCCATAGCTATTTTACACTAACTTGATGAGCAAGCTGAAAAATTAATGTCAGTTCAAATTATTAGTATTTAGTTTTCTAGGTACTGATTTAATGTGAGACTTCCCATTTCTTTAACTGTGTTAATAGACAGTTTAAATCATAGCACCTTAACAGTTGTGACACTGTGGTCCAGGATCAAATTTGTATCTCAAATTCAATTCCATTTTTCCCTGAAAGTATAGCTGTCATCTACTGCAGCATTGTAGCCCTATAAATGCATTATTTCCATCGCTAGTGACAGTCAGGAGACTGTACAGGCATTGTAAGTCACAGGAACAAGTTTTGCCAGGTTTACTTTGAACTTTTCTGGGCCTGCCTGTATATTCTGGGGGGGGCTGTTTAGGTGTAGTAATAATTATTTAAATTTACTTCACTTTTTTTATACAGTATAGCTGCATATACATTGTATATACATATACTGGTAAGATTCAATACTTAAATAATGACATCATGATGCAGTGTAGAGGAATACAAGCCCAACAGCAGAAGCCTTACGAATGAGGACACAGGATGCGGTGCAGAGAGGTACAGGCATGGGTTAGATATGAAAAGGAGGACAAGATGATGCTAGAGATCTCAGGGCTAAAAAAACCTCACCAATGGTCAGTTAAAGAATGCCTACAGGAAGCTGAACAAAATGAAGATAATGAAGAACACTATGCAAAATACCTAAAATGAGCCGTGAAGACTAGAATCATAGAATCATAGAATCATAGAATCATAGAATCATAGAATCATAGAATCATAGAATAATTTGGGTTGGAAGGGACCTTAAAGATCATCTAGTTCCAACCCCCCTGCCATGGGCAAGGACACATCCCACTAGATCAGGCTGCCAAGGCCCCATCCAACCTGGCCTTGAAAACCTCCAGAGATGGGGCATCCATAACTTCCCTGGCAACCTGTTCCAGTGCCTCACCACTCTCATGGTGAAGAAATTCTTCCTAATATCTAGCCTAAATCTGCCCCTCTCCAGTTTATACCCATTGCCCCCTAGTCCTAGCCCCACAAGTCTTTATAAGTAGACCTTCTCCAGCTTTCCTGTGGGCCCCTTTCAGGTACTGGAAGGTCACTATAAGGTCTCCTGGGAGCCCTCTCTTCACCACGCTGAACAAAGCCAACCCTCTCAGCCTGTTCTCATTTGGGAGGCACTTCAGCCCTCTGATCATCTTTGTAGCCCTCCTTTGGACCCGTTCCAACAGCTCCATATCCTTCTTATGTTAAGGATTCTGGAACTGGACACAGTATTCCAGATGAGGTCTCACAAGAGAGGAATAGAGGGGCAGAATCCCCTCCCTCACCCTGCTCCTACGCTCCTTTTGATGCAGCCCAGGATACGGTTGGCCTTCTGGGCTGCCAGCGCACGTTGCCGGCTCATGTTGAGCTTCTCATCAACCAGCACCCCAAGTCCTTCTCCGCAGGGCAGCTCTCAATCACATCATCCCCTGTACTGAAATCAGGGATAGGCTTGGATGTAAAGTAAACTTGCAGAACAATGAATTAATTGCAAGGACTGGAACATTAGCAAACAGATAAAAATGCCTCAAAGTGTATCCTAAAGAAGAGGAAGATGAAACTATGAATGTGACTATCATATTGCAAACAAATAGAAGCAAGAAGCCTCAGCATCAAGCTTTCACTCTTCTCAGTGGAAGACTGGGAGCACTGATGATACGCTGCAATGGTTCCCCTTGCTTTCTGCTCCAGGCAGACTAGCATTGTTGACCTCAGCAGGCAGACAAGCAAAGAATGGATGAGCACAACAGCAGAGAAAAAGTGGTATGCTAGGATTCCTGTCACAACAATTTTCACTTTATTATTGTTTTTGAGACTTTTCCTGAAATTATATTTTTTATTTTCTTTTTAAAATTTTTTTTTCTGTAACAGTTATATCTGAACTAGTAAGAATTCTTTGATCAGACTTTTCAGATTTTCATTATAATAAAAATAATAAAAACAAATTCACAGCTTTACATATAAGAAGTATTTCCTTTTTACCTATAAGAAAATTTAAAACACATTATTCCTCATCTATAGTTTATTTAAACATACAGATTTTATTTTCAGTTTCCTAATGAGTGCTTCTTAATATCTCACATTATTTCTCATAGGAAGGATGTTTTGATATCTGCTTTTCAGATATAATCTCTATACTTGCTTTTCCTAAAATCTGTATCATCACATTACATAGAAAAACAAAAGGACCATGGCAAATGCAGCAACATCATACGACTGAGTTCCACAGATACAGGACAGAGATACAAAGAACTTGGGTTTTCTGTTTTTACCTCCCTTTGAGCATGCTTTTTTTCCCCCTCACTGCATGCATATACAAATGGTATATATATTTCTCATATATACCTTATATATATATAGACAAAAAGCATGTGATGGAAACTGAAGTATTTATATATGAAGCTTAATCACAGACCCAGTTCTAAAACCAATCAATGTAATGCTTTCTCATGCACATTATTTTGCTGGAAATGTATACGTAGTCAATTATCTGGTTTAGCATTTGTTTCTAATAGTGTTCATAATGTGTAAACCATGCTTTAGAAACAAGACAGTTGCTGGACTGCACTACTGACTAATGTGTAGTTTAGTGTGATGTTGCTAGAGCAACCAAAAAGATGGAATAGCACGTCATAAATCATTTACACATTACTTGGAACATACAGCTTTCAAAAAGCCATTTACCAAGCAGAGGTGCTGTGATGGAAGAGGCAAGGCTGTCTTAAATAGTTTCCATTGTTCTGAAGGTCCAGTGAAGTAAATAAAATTAAAAAGTATCATAAATAAGAGTTAAATAGTTAAAAATAAAGGAGCTTTCCTTTCTGATCATGATATTTGGCATTTTTCTGGGCTCGATTGCCAGAAGAATAGTGACCACACTTCCAGTTCATGAACAAACCACCTAGACTTCTTCCTTCAGACTTCTAAGAAGGGAGTGTTTGTGGTGGGCATCAAGGCATGCTGAAATCTTGCAGACCCCAAGACAGCATAGTACGAATTACCCATGATCAGGTTAACATTTCAGACTCACCAACAGGGTGCACATTTTGGATAAGAAAGTGAACAACAAAAATCTGGGAATGAATCTGGGGATATCTTCCAGACCACAGCAGAAAGATTAATGACCTAAGTCTGTTAGGCTAAAATGGAAGCTTACAGGGGGACAGGATAAGGTTTTGATTTAAGAAAAAGAGAAAGAGAAAAAAGAAGAGCAGTAAAACAATCTATAGAGTGGATAGGCCTGCTGCTCATTGTCAAAAAGGGTATAATTCTTTGCTTATGTTTAAACACAAGAGAGTTTCATAATTATGTAAAAATGGAACATTTTGTACTGCCAGCATGGGAAGAAATTCGTAAGCAATGAAGGATGCCCAGTCTTTTTCTACATCTGAAGTACCAGAGGGTTTCTGGCAGTTACATTCAGAAGACAGACAAGTTTCTGCACATTAAAGATGCTCCCTGAAAGTACCAAACAGTCAAACCTCTTAAGTGCTCGGTGCCTACTATGCTTTCCACACCATCCTCCTTCACAATGGAGAACATGCTGCAATATATCATTTCCGGATTGGACGCAAAGGTAATATGAATCCAGGTGGAGACCTGAACCTTCCTTATTTTAAGATGGTTGTGCAGATAGGATCTAATTTTTGAAAATGCCACCTACTACAGGGAGTTGTATTGCCTATATTCCACGAACAAACTGGGTGTCTGTGTAAGAAAAAAGCAAAGAAACTATAACTATCACAAATCTCAGGGCAGGGATAACTGGAAGAGGAATGGAAAGGTCCTCAGTTTGGGGAGAACTACAGAGCCTGTAACTGTATGCAAATTCATCACCATAATGTGATGAAAAAGAATTAAGAGGGCCTTCAAGTTACCCTGTAGATATCTTCTCAGAGCAAGGCAGCAAAAATTCTATGCACACAGCTCTTGGTATCCTTCTAGCATGGTGCAACACTCTGCCAACAAAATATGCCCTAGCCATCAACTCGTCTAGGTTTATAACTCAGAAACAAGGTACAATTACCAGCTAAATCTATCCAGCTGTCTCACCAAGAGGAGCAAGAAATATCTATAGTATTGTTCTTATTGGCTTCTACTCAGCCTGTAATTGGTCCACATTGAAAGACATCCCCTTCCTTCTGGCAGGGTCTGTCTATAAAATTTATATAACCAAGAAAAGGAACAGAGCACCAGTGGGTTTGTTTCTCTATCACCTAAATCAGAGGCCAAAGATCCCAACAGAGTGCAGTAGACCATGGCTCTGGAAGGAGTCCCTAAGGACAACACAAAGGATGGGGCACAGTCCTGAATCAGGACAGAAGTCAATGTCATGCCTAACCATGCCCTTACAGAGAAATATCCATTGAAACCCTTTATTACTGTGCTTTGAGACACTAAGGAGAACCACATGAGCTTGCAAGTAGATACGTGCAAGGCTATCAGAGATGCTCTGGTCAAATGGAGGCGGCTGATTAGATCAAAAAGGACTGGTAGTCTTGCCCCACATTTTTCTTTAAATAATCATTTCAGATGGAGGCCAGGGACCCTGTTCTATCATGCCGCTTCTTCTTGTAAGGCCTTCCAGGCTGCTTGTGCAATCTCTCCAATCAAACAGTATTACCATACTGCATGGCAAAGGGAGTCCTGACATTGGGTGGGTGTATCATGAGCCAAATTAAAGGTAGGCCTTCATTGTCATACAGAAGATTAGGCAGTTCTGATTGCAGAAGCTAGAAATAACATAGGTAGCAAGTACGTGGCAACAGAACATACCAAATGGATAGGAGGAAAGATCGTTGTCATTCTTGAGTGTCTACTGAGTCAGCTTTTACAGAAGCTGCCCATTTGCCTTTGACAGAGAAGCAACACAGCAAGCAGGAAAAGTCTGGGCAGCAATAAAAAAAAGGCATAGAAAAAGAGGAAACCACCTGCTGACACAAGTTATCAAAAGCAAAAACTCATTCAGGTACAGCCAAATGTCCCATTACACTCTGCCTTGGGCACAGAGATTTCTTAGCTCACACACAAATAAAGGCTCCCTAAGCATGAGTAACAATTTGTGGAAAATCCAAGCAAATAATAAAAAAAAGAGGCTGAAATAAAATCCAGCAAAAAGCCTTTTGGCTTTTTACTATGGGGGTTGACCTTGGTCTGCTGACAAACTTCCTCCCCCTTCCCTATCCCCACTCTTCAACAGGACAGGAGGCAACAATAAGATGAAAAAAGCTCGTGGTTTAAGGTAAAGAAAGACAGGGAGGTCACCTACCAATTACTATCTCAGGCAAAACAGATTCAAACTGGGAAAAATTAATTTAATTTATTGCCAAGTAAATAGATTTGGATGGTTAGAAGAAAAAAAGACACACCAAAAATTACAGCTTTCCTCCATATCCCTTTTTCCCAGACTCAACTTCACTCCTTCATTCCTGAAGCCTGTATTTCACCAGACTACTGCACTCTTTACTTCTCATGTTTTTCCCCTACACTACCCCTCTGCTCCAGGTTGGTCCTTCCCATGGGCTGCAGTCCTTCAGGAACTGCCCCAAGGTGGGGCCTCTCCACAGTCTGCAGTCCTTTAGGTAAAAATTTGCTCTGGTGTGGGTCCACCAAAGGACACAGTTCCCACCAGGAGAACCACTGCTCCTGCATGGTCTCCTCCATGGGCTCCAGTTCCTTCAGGAATTACCCACCTGCTCCAGCATGGGGTTCTCCACAGGCTGCAGTGTGATATGAGCTCCACTACAGTCTCTTCCAAAGCCTGCAAAGGAATACCTGCTTCAAAGCCTGGCACACCTTCTCCCTTCTTCTCTGACCTCAGTCATCACTCTGATGTTTCTTATACCTCTTTTCCTCTCTCCTCATATTGCCATGTAATATTTGGCACTTTCTTAAATATGTTTTCACAGAGATGCCACTAGCATTGCTGATGGGCTCAATTTTGTCCTATGGTGGGTTCCTTGTGGTCTCTCAAAGAGACTGTCCCTGCAGCCTCATGATGTAGGTACATCCCTGTACCTACATACAGTATGTTCACTAACATTTCTGATGTGAGGGTAGCAACGTTTGTTCTGGTCAGTTGGCTCAACTTCTTTGCTGTCTGTTGCTATGAAAATATGGTGATGGGAAGGAAGATGAAAGAAAAAAAGCTTGCAAGGGGTGAAGGCAGTAGGTTTACAATCTCAAGTCTAGGTAAAAGAAAAGATAGGAAAAGTCGTGGTGCTGGGAAACTTAAACAAGATCTTTTCCTCACAGACTGCTGGCTTTGTAAACAAAGTCAATCTCAGACTCGGTAACAGCTTAGACAGAGGCCTGGAGACACAAACAGAAACGGCTGTTGGTCTTTACCTTCCTTTCATGGACTGAAGAGTATTCAGCTGCCTTCCAATTATTTTATCCAGATTTGTACTAAGTTGATTTTATGGACAACACTAGTAGATCTTAAACCATCTGACAGTGTATTCAGTAGGTATTTGATAAGAAGATGTCATCAGAATAAGGAAGCATAGCAAATGACAGCACACCTAACACAGGCAGTAAGAATTTAGGTCAGAACATGACCTAGACTGTAAATCTCTGCATGGAAACAAGTTAAGAACACAGCCTACAGAGAATTTCTGAAGTCCTGAAATACCTGAATCACAGTGTTGCACAAAGTATATAATAAAGCTGAACGTTAATTGCTTAGATTAGCTCGTAAGTTACCAGAGGATGATGCAATGTTGTCAGGGCTTCTCTGGAGAAGAGGTATGGTTATATATTCAACAAAATCTTCTGGCCCAGCTGGTCATGTTACTCCTGTGGAAAGCAGCAGTGACACCAGCACAGTTACAGGAACAGAGCTTGCCAACTGTAAGATAGACTCAGATTTTTAATGAGTATATTATTGCCAAATGATGCCTGCTCACTTCTGGGTCAGTACGGACACCCAGGAACAGGTCTGAAAAGGCACAACAGCTAATTTTGAATTCACGAAATAAGGCCTATAAGGACTTTCCACATCCTGAAATTAGTACGCCATTACTAATAGTCCAACACCTGAAGAATGATATGGTCTATCTGCAGATGCTAGAGTGACCTCAGTGTTGCCAGCATGCTCCTGTTCTGTTGCACACCCCATGAAATGGAAAGGACCATAGTTTAGCATTGCTGAGCGGTAGAGTCTCAGACCAAGAGTTATCTAGAAACTTCCTGACCTTGCATTTAGCCAGCCTGCATCTCGTCCTTTTCGAGTTTCATGTGTATCATTGTGTTGACAGCAAACTGACACAGCAAAATCTATCTGTAAGTAGAGCACCCTATACAGGCTCAAGTGCGCCGAGATTATGAAACACAGCCAAACCAAGGCAGGCCTCCATCCTGTTTGGACAGAGCTGATGAACTCTGGACTTCCTTACGCATCTCTATAACAAATGATGAAGCAGTTGTCTTAATAATTGTTAGCATCAGCACTGGGAGGTCAGGCAGCACAGAGAGGCATTCATAAGCCCTGGCCTGGGGACTCTGAAACCAAGTTATTTGTTACCAAATAGAAAAGGCAGGTTCTAGGCGCAGTGGATCATGATGTCCTTAGGGAAATCAGTGCCTAATTTACTTTCCAGAATACACGACTGAGGCACAACATTTTCCAAAGATGCACAACAGTGATTACTGAAGAGATTTCAATAAAGAAGGATTTAATTAAAATTCAAGTCCTGGGATATAGGGATGGTAAAGACCCAGTGTAATTATCAAGGTATTCCACCAAAATTAGTATGTATTAATACTAAGCAAATATATCAAAACTGGCAAGTGGCAGCCTGGGTTAACAAAACAAAAACAGTGTGCTCAAGCACAGGAGTATACTTTGAGTTCAAGGAAAAGGAAAATAATCCTTTCCATGGCTTCAGTTTTTCCTCTTAGGCATTGAGACAGCATCTGCATCCTCTAAAAGCAATGGGTTTGGAAAACCGTACTAGACAGCTTCTTTACAGTCATGCATTACCTCTTGGATTGCCCTGTCCTAAAAATTCCATTTAGACACTTGCTTCCTCTAAGGCCCATCATTCCCTAAGAGCCAGGGAAGCAAGGGAAATCTCAACTGCTTTCAGATGTCTCTGCAGGACCTGGGACTGTTTCAAAGAGAACACCGCCTGACAAGCACACAATCCCCATTTCTTGATCCAAAAATCAACCAATTTGCACAGCAAAGCATAGAGGGAAGGAAATTCCTTTGAACTACACGCATTTGCACATAATTTACAGTTAACTATAAATTAGAAAAGATGTACATTTTATAAACTTAAAACAAAAAGAAATCTCCAGAATATTTCTTCTTTATAGACATATTTTGATTTTATTCTTGTGTAACAGAAACATCAGGTGTTTTCTAATCGTAGTGAAAAAGATTAATCACCCAAACATGTAGACTGCTAAGAATGATTCACAACCCTTTTATTCTCCCATCATAATCTATCCTTGACTGACTTGCAAGGATAATGGAACAGAACATTGTTCTGCAAACAAATTATTGAACTCAGGCCAGCAGGCAGCATGAGGGAAGAATTACATCAGTGATATTCTGTGAGATTAAGTCAAGACCTATAATTGTTTATGAAGTGATGACAGTGGGATGATAAAAATTCATCCTTATATTACGCAGACCGAATACAGTTTTAATATGTTAAAGCAGAATAACTGTAAGAGACACTTCTGTAAGATTGAGTCATCAGAGAGTTCTGATCATCCAAAGATGTTTCAAGAGACCAAGTATATTATTTGTTTTACTTAATAATACCACTGTATTATGATGACAAGTATCTTCTTCTTGTAAGGCCAGAATATTTTTAAATGTAAGCTGGTTTTAGACAAGATTTTTCTTTAAATAACTTAATGTATTATTCACCATTCACTAACCATGCCAATGAGTGCAGGACAGAATTTGTGAAAAAGATGTATATTCTTGTTTTATACACTTAATTTTTTAATGGCATTAGGAATCTGAATTAGAACCACAGTCCCATATTAATTACTAGAAATTGTTGTGTTTGTTTATGTCTTGTTAATAAATGCATGAAAGTGAAGATGCAGGATCCTATAGTCTAGCTTTCCCATTCATGGCTGATGCAAAGCAGAGCACAATACTTCCCATGATGCATGCACAGCATAGCTCATCTATGGGAATTTTTCATTTATTGTGTGTGGAAGCATATGCAGCAAATGATACTGTGGTCCCTATGCACCGGTTAAATCCAACTGCAAGAAAATGTCTACCCTTCTCCAAACATACCTTCTTCTTTCTGGAGAAAGCAACTGGTGTTTAGGGTTGTATCATTTGATTCTCTGTCTACACTTGGAGAACATAAAAGTCAGATACTGCAGGCACTGGAAGATAAAAAGTTTGCAGTCTTCCCTAGTCAAACTGTTTATTACTTCATTGCAGTTCTAGCTCTGAGCTAATGCGTATTTTCAAACAGCTCCCAAAGCTCTGAGCACACTCTCTCTACCTTCCCCACTGGCTGGGAGTTCAGTAGCTTGGGCTCAGGGTCAGCTCTAGTAATGGGGCAAGTAACTAGCTTTGAAGAGATCTCTTCCAGAAAGCTCTGCTGAGAAGCCTTAGCGGGCCCGCTCCCTTGTTTTGCTATGGAGTGGCTTCTCGGCTGAGGGCTTTGTGTTTGGCTCCCCCTGAGCTGTGTTGCAGCTATGCTGCAGCCATTCCTGTGCTGGGCCAAGCATCTCGCTGACCCTGAGCCTTGTACTTGATCTCCTGGCTTGACACCTGGCCTGCCTCACCTCTGTGGACTTATCTGGCCACCAAGGCTCATGGAGGAACGTGGCTACCATCACTAGACATACTCGGGCACTGTGAGGCCGAGTCCTTGCACAAATTATGCACAAATATATGTTACGCCTTCACATATTAGTCAACCTAGTTCCTTGCTGGGCAGAATATCATGGATTAGAGACTGCAGCTGGAATATTTTCACAACACATCTGTGAAGATCAATTAAATAGAGAGGTTTCACTTTCCTCACCCTCCTTGCTCTTGTACAGGTGCTCTCACTTCTCCATGAGCCAGCTCAGCTCCTAACTGACAAACAACTACTTGGACAAAAAAACATCTGTCAAGTTAGCAAGTTAAATCAGCTTTGTAAGAAGTCTAGTGAGCACCAAAGATGGTACAAATGAGGTGGTGCTCACTGGTAGGTAGGAACAAAGAAGTGGAGAGAGGAAAGGGTGAACAGGACCTTTCCTTTTGCAGAAGCATTCACAAGCTTCCCTCAGCTGCAGAGTCAAACCCAGTCCTGAAAAGCTATAGCCAGTTGCACAGCTGTTCACTGTAAAATCAAACTGCGCTTTGCTAAATGTCTGTAGGAGTTTGTGTTGGGAGACAAAAGAGTATAGAAAATAGTTCAGCTTCTTGAATAGCATGCATAATTGTACATGTTCTCACAAGAATTTCTAAATAGTTAAACAAGCCAGTAGCTTTGACAGCGTTAGTCACTGTGGTGGGTTGACTTTGGCTGGCCACCAGATGCTCACCAGGCAGCAAGACAGCGAGACAGGGCCAGGGGACAGAAAATAAGATGAAAAACCTCATAGGTAGAGACAAGGGTAGTTTAATATAGGAAAAGCTAAGGCTGTGCGTGGAAGCAAAAGGAAAAAAAATAGGTTCATAGTATGCATACTGGTTCCAGAACCCAAAGCCCTAATAACAAATGCCTCCTCTCCTTTCTCTTAGCTTTAATTGCTGACCACACATCTTATGGTATGAAATATCTCCTTAGGCATCTTGGTTCAGTTGTTCTGGCTATGTCCCCTCCCAGCCTCTTGCCTACTCCCAGCATACTGGTTGTTGGAGATGGAGTTGTAGAGACAGTCTTGATGCTGTGTTTTGATGCTAGCCAAAACACTGGTGTGTTACGACCACAGTCTTAGCGACCAACACAAAGCATAGCATTATGAGGGATGCTATGGGGAAAGTTAACTCCACACCAGCCAGATCCAATACACTTACCCAACCCAACCCTCCCTGGACTTGGCAATGTCAAAAAATGTCAAACTGTACTCTGCAGAACCCAGGCAAGCTGCCTGACCCAACAGAAAACAGAATCTTGCTACATTTTGATGTTTAATGCTTATATGGTTGTCTTTATTCAAGAAAATTAGTACACAAGTGTTCCAAGAGGTTCGTGGGAAGTGCAGAAACATCTGAAGTACTTATGTAATTCTTACTCCCACTTGAGTGCACATTGTAGGATCTCACAGTGTTGGATACAGTCAGGTATGCTACTGGATGCCTGATAAGAAAATGAGGTAAGAAGCTAAACAGAACTATGTTAAAAGCTTATCTCCATTGTACAGAGCTGAGCTACAGAAACACATACAACACTTCCCCTTCATGTTTCTCTATTTAGTTTGGCAGTTAAATATGCACATTCCCCAAGAAAAGCTCTCAAAACATTTAGTAGGGGTTATATACATGGAAGAAAAGCAATAATGCATAGAAAGTGCATTTACCAGTTTGGTAAACTGTATTAATCTAACAAGGGTCAACAAAAAAGCGCTAAATAAACTCAGTAACAGTTACCACTAATATAGGTAACAGTGACTCTGAAGAGGTGTCTGAGAGAGTCTTAAGAACATCTTTCTGATTTCCTCTATTTTTTTTCCAAGGAACTCCCTTCATTGGCACATTACATAGATTAGTAAAAAAAGTCAGGAATGCTGACAGAACACCGGACAGACCTGTCCTGCAGGTGCTGCCCAGCCATTATATCTGCAGTGCCTGAGGGTAACAGAGCCTCCCAGCTGGCATAAAGCACTTCCTTTCCACCACAGGCAGAACCATAGCTTTACAAAGCCATAATTAAGACTGACTTTCACATTCTTCACTGATATGTCAAAAGCTCAAGAGTGAGAAAATCTAACATCCTTGCATGCATGAACCAGCTCTGACCACTGACTGGATCCACAATGTGCTGCATGGAATCTTAATAATAGGTGAACCAGACAATTCCAAAGAGCTGACACTAGCATCAGGGTTCAGTCTTCAAAAAATCATTTTTGAGTTAAGGTAGATCTGTAATCCATCGCAATCTGTCAGATAATTCCACAGACCCCTCTACAGTTACATCCTCATAGAGACAGCAACTGGGAGCAGCGGCTGGAAGAAACCACCTGATTCAGCTATGCACCTCGTATTACAAATAATCATATTTCATATGCCTATTAATGAACTAATCAAGATACATTTTAAAAGTAGCTACTTCTTTGACATGGACTGTTCTTACTGGGAGGTGATCCACCCTTTGATTGCTTTAATGGAACAGAATCATCTTCCAATTTTCCACTTAAATTTATTCTCTATTTGACATATACTTATTCTTGCAGCTCAGATAGTCCAAAAAGCTTTGTATTTTCTTTTCCTTTCTGTCCTTACTGCAACAGCCTCCCCTCGGCATTCTCCTTCCACTGTGCAACAGGTTATGGAGAGACACAATATCCCCTCTGAGACAGCAGACAGTTGGAAGAGTCTCAGAGCTACCTGATCTAGTAGAAGATGACACTGCCCATGGTGGGGGGTGGGGTTGGAACTATGTGATCTTTAAAGGCCCCTTCCAACCAAACCATTCCATGATTCTATGATTTTATTCTTTCTCGGACTTTTTGCTAGGGGAAACAGATTATTTTTGAGGTATCTTTTTCTAAGAGAGGCTACTAGAAGAGTAAGAACAATAGAACTTTTCTTTGCATCTGCTCCAATTTTAGTTCATGTTTTCTGAATATGAATGAGTAGAACTTCACAAATTATTTTGATTCGTTCACTAGATCTTTGCATAACATCCTTGATACTCCTCCAGTTCTGCTAGAAATAATTCAGCTAAGGTAAATCAAAGCTTCTAGGACTGTACTTGCCAAAGTGATTTGCCTGTGTTTCCAACTAATGAGCATCTGTCTGAAACAGTAATTTCTCTTGTTAGTTTACTCTGAGCCCTTGCATTCCATTCCATTTAGATATGCACTTTGTTCTACTGAATTTCATTCTGTTCATATTACCGCAGTTTTTAAGGTCACCTAGTTCTTCCCGTATAGCACTTTGACATGAAGAGTGCATTTCACATAACTAGGAGAGTTCATCGTCTTCTTCCTAGCTTTTGTGTTCAAGTGATTAAAACAAATGCTAAAGATTCAGATCCAACACCCACTCTGAGGAATTTCAAAGATAACCCTTTTCTACAGATAAGGTTTTCCTTTCATTACTAGAGTTATTATCTACTGATGTACAGCCTTACCAATCCTTTACTAAATCCCGCTTTCCAATCCCATAGCTTCCTATGTTTTAACAGAAGTTATGCTTTACTGGAGTTAGATGAGATTTACTGCAGTTTTAAATAGACAGATACCAGGTTAGTCTAGCTCAAAATACTGCAGCATTTAATTCTACTCTTACTGTATATCTGTATCTATCTTTTCCTCAAAAAAGCTGTTCTAATGGTCAGAGTATCTTTTAAATTACTCTGACCAGTGCACAGCTGCCTACATCTCTTTCTCCCAACCTCCCCTTCAATATAGATTCTATATACACAATACTTTTGAGTAATCTCATAATATCTGTGAATTAACTGACTTTAAAATTTCATGCTCTGCTTTCTTACACCACTTCCACACAATTATGCGGTGAAGATTCCCCATCCCCCAACATTCGTAGATGACTTGGGAACTCAACAAATCATTTGTCAAAAGAAATCTTGCATGAAACCTTGAAAAGGCTAAAATACCAAGTGATTTGTAGCTGTATTTGGAGAAAAGTTCAACATCTACTGAAATCTGTACAAGTTTATGAAACGAAGAACAATGTTGAAACCTGACTCCGTGTGTTGTTGTGTGTTAGCAATTTGAGACACTGTTCTCAGATCCAGAGGCAGTATGTTTTGTATTAGCAGCCTGGCTTTCTTTCGCTGTGTCCAAAACACCCTTGTTTTTGTGGTTCTCAGATCTTTAAAATGATATTCTGGTATTGCCTTATGAAGACTGGTTAAATCTCAGATGTTTGTCAATTCAACATTTCAGCTGCTTCAAAAATGTTCTGTGATTATAGAAGCAAATGTCTTCTTTTATTTTAGAGTAATATCTTCTCTATCACACGTAGAGTTTCAAGTTATAAAATTGGGTTTGATTGTTCAAGGAACAAAATTCCCACAAAAAATACAAATATATACACATTCACACTAAAATGAAAACGCCAAGCAAACACAGCTCAAATAATTGTCAAAAAGTAACTGCTTTTTATTCTGGTGATACTAGTTTCTAAAGAAATACAAAGTTTTCAGATAGCATTTCAAGGTTTGCTTGTCCAAGTTCGTTCCGTAAACCCGAAGAAAGCACTTGAAAAGAAATTACCTGCGCATATAGCTGTAACACCATGTCTTGCTGAAAGAAAAAAACCCAAGTAGTGAAACAACATATCTAGGACAAAGTGTTTCATTATATTAAATAAAATTGAACTTGCAAATATTCTTTTTAAGTGGACTTTATCCTAAGTCTGC
Source organism: Cuculus canorus (assembly GCF_017976375.1). Lineage (NCBI taxonomy): Eukaryota > Metazoa > Chordata > Aves > Cuculiformes > Cuculidae > Cuculus > Cuculus canorus. The sequence continues at coordinate 65,734,264 of NC_071441.1, read as the reverse complement.
TTCTTATAGTTTCTGAAGTTTTTTTCGCAAGTTTCTCCTCTGAAGTCTTTCCTTTCAAGTCTGTGTCTCTTTTCATTAAACACAAAATTTAGTGGCTATTTTGTAATGTATGTGTTGTTTACTACAATATTTAAAATGTAAGGCAGCTACATTATTTAATTTAAAACATTGGGAACTATTTTTCTTGGATCAGTGTTGCATCCAAAACTCAAATTCAAAGATTATATATACATTTTTGGTAATAACTTGATACAGAAATATTGTATAACCCTAGACTAATAGTAATTTTATGTGAGCAGTAGTTTGCCCACAGCTTAAGTTTCTAATGGCATACGTGCCACAGGACTCTATGCCATTACTTCCCATACACTACTTCCCATTAGTTAAGTAATTCCCAAGTTAGTTGCAGACATGGAGTTCAAGAACAAAAGGAAAAATCAGAACATCCAGGACCATTTGCACATCTGATGCTAACACACTTCACCCATTTAACCAAACGATTTGAGATGATGTGTTTTCCAGGAAAAGCACAGAAGTAACAGTGTGATCTTACCAGACTCTGTTCTCACACAACCTTCAATGATTTCAGAAACTTCTCTGACTCCAGTTCTGGCTGAAGTGCAGTGTTCTGGCTTTCCCCCTGTCAATTGACACAAAGAATATGTTATGTCAATTTTCAGCTTATGCCTTGCTTTTCCCTGTGGATGACTACCATAAAGTCCTTAACAAGACACTATCCCTTATAACTTATGTGGGGCTCAGAAGCAAAAGAGTATTGTTAACTTCTAAATTTTTCTGTTTTTTACCTTCTGGTGAACAGTACCTACAAGTATTAACCCAAGGTTAAAAGGCTTTTATTATTGTTTCTCTTCATACAATTACTTAAAAACTAATCAAGTCCCTAATTCTTCTCACATTAAGACTTTGCTCAGGGATGACTCCATTATTTCTTGCATGATCAAGAATTAAAACAATCAAGCAGAAGCAAATGCAGTTATTGCTCTTTCCAGAGGTCTTCTGGAAACAACTCTAAAGAAACGCTATTACTTTTGTGTGTTTTAACCATTTTTTTAAACACTTACTCTTTAAACAGAACTCTGAAGAGAAAATTAAAATGTTTTTATAAGAAAATATATTTTCCTGAACACTGCATCATTAATGTAAGCTGGATTTAAGCCAGTTCCTATAGCTGAAGAAGTGCTTTAGTATTCTTTTCCATATTGGATTTGCTGTGGTTAGCAAAATCAAAATCAGAACCAACTGACGTAACCTAAAGTTCAGCTATTCTGTTGTTAGAGCCTGTGACCTATCATGAACCAGGAAAGCCTGAGTCTGCCAAAAAATAATTTTGTTTGTCTACATTGATACACTGAACTAAACAGAACTATGTCTACACCCAGTGCCTTCTGCCTGCTAGATCATGTCCATCTTCTGTGCCAGCTGAGAGGATTAAAGGATATAATTCCCAAACAGAAACATCAATGTATATTTGAAACAAAGAAAACTACTCAAAGACATGGACAAGATGAAACTACTAGTACTTGGCCATTTTAAAAAGCTCATGAAAATTCCTTTTTCTATTAAAAAAAAAAAATCTAAACTATATCTAAATTCAGAAGGAAAGCAGTCTTTTCTTGCGAAAATATTTGGTGGAAAAAGACCAAGAAAAAAATTGTCAGGATAGAATGTTTTTTCTAAAGAACGAGCACAACAAGATCAACTCTCAGAACTGGCCTTTAAATATAACCATGATGTATTTTTTACAGAACAATGCAGTTGTTGTAAATATACATTCTTCTCACGGGCTGGTAAACCAAATTTATCCTTTTTGACTTTTGGTCAGTGGTAACAGGCTCAGGTTATTTTTAAGTTTGAGAGGTCAACTGAAGATTACATTAGTTAATAGTTTTTTAGCAGAAAACATACCTGTAAATCAGTATTATTTTGGTATGTGGACAGGGGCATGCACATCCTCTGCCTGGGATGGAATACTGCAGTTCGTAGGCTGCAATGACACAGTTGTTGCCTTGCGTTCATGTCCCAAGTCCTGGGAAAGGCTCATGCAGTCTTCCGGCTAGGACAGTAGCCAAGAGCTAACTCTTAAGCTACTCTATAAGCTTAGCAGGATTGTGTTGGCTGATTAACAGCCCATTCTGTGGACAATGGCGCCTGGACCTGAGTTTCAGAATGGACAGAAAATTAGCCTCCTGCTAGGCTAAATGCATTAGGTTTCCCATGGGGAAAGTAGCAAAACCAAGGAGCTCGGAGGCAGTTTTAAATCTATCAGTGCTATATCAAACCCAAATAAACACAATACTGATTTACACATAAATTTCTTGCTTGACCCTCACAAGTGCCTACATTTGCAGGCTGTGAACTGGATTAGTAAAGAAAAGCAAGTAAATATAACTAACTCTATTAAACTTAAGTAGTTGAAAGTAAAATTGAATAAGTGGTAGCAAACTCATTATTCAGTAATTTAATCTCTTTAATTTTTCCCTTGGGGCAGTTTGTATGGGAGTTAATGAGCTGCCAGTCATCAGTCATTGGACACTGACTGCTCAGCATTCAAGAGGCTTGATTAAACAATATAAGTGCTTATTTCATTATGGCAACACAACATGATTGAGGTTGTTAGTTAGGAAAGAGACCCTATTTTACACATCTTGAGCAAGAGAGAGGCAATCATTCTAGTTATACCAGTTTGAAGTTATTCTCATAAAAGCCACTGTAATATTAGCTTTTTCCTTATATGGATTAGAACAGAGGAAAACACCTTAAACACTGGACGTGGTATGATACATAAACCAAAATAGGGCATAAGATTTTAAGCTGCAGAGTTACTCCAACTGTAAAACAGAAAATGGGGTTAGCATGGCTTAAAGACATCTATTTTCAAAAAAAATTTCTCTATATACAGAGATTATTAGAACAACCTCCAACCTACTTATAAATTACAGATGTCAGCCTACAGAAAATCCAGGAGGTTCACAATTCGTAGTACAAGGTGAGGTTTTTTTTAGTCTTTTGGTGATGCTGAGCAGTTAAGTCAGTTTATATGGTACACTTCTACAATAACTTGAATTAATTTCAGCAGCCCTGCCAAAAATCTTCAGAGTCCTACCTTCTTTGTAGCATCATTTCCAGTACCACCTGAATCTGCAATGAATCTGTTCAAAGAACTAAATCCAGTCACTTTTGGTTTTGTAGAGCTATATTTTTACCTTAGCTGCTAGAACAAATCAGATGAATATCTGTCAAAGGAGAAGGGAAGAGGTGGAGATGGTTTAAACTCTTACACAATCGCACTTAATGCAAATCTGTTTTTAAAGTTCTTTGCTTCAGGCAAACAGTAAGAATAATCTCTGTGGAGTTTTGATTAAGGTATGAGGATATAGCTAAAAGTTAACATCACTGTGACAATGTAAAAGCCAATGAAAAACTAGTACTTTACTGACTGCAATCAAAGGATTATTAAAACATGTCTAGCTGTTCTTTGTAGCCATCAAGGCTAGCCCTACCTAGACACTTATCTGCTGAAACTGGTAAGCAGTCTGTTAGCAATTAGCTGAAAAGCAAAAAAACAGGGTGGAAATGAGAGTAAAGGCGTTTTTCAGATACTGGTGGATTTCCTTATTATCGGCCACTAGTTTCCCTTAATGCCTGTTTGAATGAAGATATCTTAACCTATAAATTCAAGTACAGCTGTGAAGACATCCCCAGACTTTCCACAGTTACTATGGCAAAGTTGTAAAAATAGCCCATTGTACATCTGAAGAAGAGCTTCATAGCTCAGGATACCTGTGGCTCAGCTACCTGTCTCCAGAATCACAGGAAACAGCCACACACTCTGCTGCGAGCTTGGGTTAGCGAACAGGTTAGTTGTTATTTGTGGGAACCAAGGAGAGATTTTCTTGAAAGGATCAAAATCAAAGCAAATTACACAAATAGCAATTTTCCTCAGGTGTGCCACAATTAAGTAGGGGTAGGATCCCCATAAACAGGACAGCAGGAGCAATGTCCAAGAAGTAAAAAAATTCACAACATGATGTTAAGCTGCAGTTACTCCTACAGTCAGAAAACGAAGAAAGCCTTATGGTCTCCTAGGAAAAATGGTAATGGTAGTGTATGGCGCGGGGACAAAGTCCTAAAGATTCAGAGAAAATTATCTGTTTAAGGAATCTAGTTCATACATTCTAGACTGTATCAACCTGACTTCAGATATGTAGTACATACAAAGTCGTGATTTCTTGTATAACACCTTCCATTATCATTGGTCAGGATGAAGTCACCTGTCCTGTAGCTAACAGAATCACAGTCCTCAGCTCAGATACTGGTTATACAAGGAGTGCAGCTTAACTGAGCTCTTTTCCAAATGCTAGGGGTGTAATTCGACAACATATAGATGTACACTAACACAGCTATTTCAAGAAGCTTTCCTAATTAAATTTACTGCCCTTCCCATACTGTAATTCCCTACTTAATCAGTTTTGTTGATACAGCTGCTTATAGGTGTGTGAGGCAATCACACGAAGGATTTGCACTGAAAAACAGTGTACAATTTTTCTTAAAGCCTGAGTAATCTCAGTGATTCAGTTTACACTACTGCTAAAAATCCAGCTTTATTGGCACAACAGACTTATAGTGAATTGGCCCCTAGGGATAGGAAACAAAAGCTATAGGCTGGAATTTCTTTAGCTTTGCTATTAAACGTAATGTATCTCAGAAGAACTCTTGACACATATTCAAGATTAATAGTCTTTCTTACTTCACATCAACTATTACATCAAACTCCGAAAAGAAAATGGTTGGTGGCTTAAAGTCATTTATCCTAAAGTCACTGTGTTTCTTATCCTCTATATCTCCAATGCTAGGCATTGATGCTGAATCAACCGAACTTCATCTCTTGCACCCACAAGAAACTACAGGTGTCAGTTGAGAGCGGACAGACAACCAACTCTTCCACTTGAGGCTGATGCCTAACCAGAAAATAATTCTTTCCTCCCCTATTCCTAGTTTCTGACATCAGCTGGTAACTCAGCTCAGGGTGCTGCTGCTCACAGAATCACAGAATCACAGAATCACAGAATCACACAAGGTTGGAAAGGACCCATTGGATCATCGAGTCCAACCGTTCCTAACACTCCCTAAACCATGTCCCTAAGTACTTCATCCACCCGTTCCTTAAACACCTCCAGGGAAGGCGACTCGACCACCTCCCTGGGCAGCCTCTGCCAGTACCCAATGACTCTTACTGTGAAGAATTTTTTTCTGATATCCAACCTGAACCTCCCCTGACGGAGCTTCAGGCCATTCCCTCTAGTCCTGTCCCCTGTCACTTGGGAGAAGAGGCCAGCTCCCTCCTCTCCACAACCTCCTTTCAGGTAGTTGTAGAGAGTAATAAGGTCTCCCCTCAGCCTCCTCTTCTCAAGGCTAAACAACCCCAGCTCTCTCAGCCGCTCCTCGTACGATTTGTTCTCCAGCCCCCTCACCAGCTTTGTTGCTCTTCTCTGGACACGCTCCAGAGCCTCAACATCCTTCTTGTGGTGAGGGGCCCAGAACTGAACACAGTATTCGAGGTGCGGTCTCACCAGTGCCGAGTACAGAGGGAGAATAACCTCCCTGGACCTGCTGGTGACCCCATTTCTGATACAAGCCAAGATGCCATTGGCCTTCTTGGCCACCTGGGCACACTGCTGGCGCATGTTCAGTCGGCTGTCAACCAGCACCCCCAGGTCCTTCTCTTCTGTGCAGCTCTCCAGCCATTCTTCCCCCAGTCTGTAGCGCTGCATAGGGTTGTTGTGCCCCAAGTGCAGGACCCGGCATTTGGTCTTGTTAAACCTCATCCCATTGGTCTCGGCCCAGCAGTCCAGCCTGTTCAGATCCCTTTGCAGAGCCTCCCTACCCTCCAGCAGGTCGACACTTCCTCCCAGCTTAGTGTCATCTGCAAACTTGCTGAGGGTGCACTCAATGCCTTCATCCAGGTCATTGATAAAGACATTGAACAGAGCTGGACCCAGTACTGAGCCCTGAGGAACTCCACTTGTGACTGGCCTCCAGCTGGAGTTAACTCCATTGACCACCACTCTCTGGGCCCGGCCATCCAACCAGTTTTCAACCCAGGAGAGTGTGCGCCTGTCCAGGCCAGAGGCTGACAGTTTCTGAAGCAGAATGCTGTGAGAAACTGTGTCAAAGGCTTTACTGAAGTCCAAGTAAGGAGGCTTTACTGCTCATCTAACCCTGTACAGTAGGAACAGGAAAATGGAGGACAAACAATGCTTTTCTCCTCCTCCTGGAGTATTTCTGAGTTCTCGTCTGAACTCGTCAATTAATTTTTTTTCTAGATCCAGGAAACAGCAATCAGCTGTTCATCACTCCTTTGTTTTCAAGATCAGCTCAGCAGTGACAGTGAACAGTATATTTTGCTGTATACTGGCCTGCCAGTTTATGTACTGCAAAGGACCATGTTTCAAGACTTTGGCACTGGTGCTTCTACAGTTGGATTTTGGGATACTGGGGAATAGAATTCAAAGCTGACTTCTGACACAGCATGAACAGATGTTAACAGATGTAGAGTGGTGGGATTCTTTGGCAGGGTTGCAGCTTGAAACAGAGCTTTCATTGCTTTTTGATAGATTCAGCTTTCAGATAGATTCAGCTTTTAGATAGTGCTGAAATGTCAGCCTTCAGCAACAAAGTGAGCTGTTGTTCCAACCTTTTACCCAGTGAGTCCACTATGAGCACATTTACACTTCTCTGAAGGCAAAAGGTAGTGCTGCATAGATACATATTTTAGCTCTAGTCAGGACATGGAAAGACCCTTAGATGTGTTAGCACCATGGTTTACCTGATTTACATCAGCTTTCTACAGAGAAGTTTTACCCCTAGTATATTAAACAGACAATGCAGAGCCAGGCTGTGTGTCTACTCATGTATATGAGTCACAATACACCTTCATCTCCAAAACTGAAGTCAAAATTTCTTCCCCAATTCCATGTGCATCTTCCATTTTTAAAAGATGAAAACACTATATAGTAACAAAAAGAATACATGCTGTTACAGAAGAACAATCTGCTCGCCCTGTCACAGGCTCACAAATTGTTACTAGGAGAAGAAAAATAAAGATCATTACAAGTTTGTCTGAATAAAGAAAACATATTTCCCCAAATATTTAAACAACACAGTAGAAGATTATAGAAAATACAGGCTCAGGATCTTCTGTTCCTTGATTCAGACCAAGAACTTGAATGGAAGTCTTCTTTGCCACAGTGAGCACCTCAGCTACAGAGTTCCTGGTTTTGGTGACATAGTTGCCTCCATCTTTTTCTTAGTAATTCTGTCTTGTTCTGATGATGATGACTTTGTCTATATGAAGACATGAAGATGGGGCATCCTAGAATGCCTTTCCCTTCTTTCTTTGGGCACAATGCAGGTACATTTCTCCTTCAAAAAACTACCTGGAACAATGTTGTAGTGCCCTGACACAATCCTTCTCCTTCTCCTTCTCCTTCTCCTTCTCCTTCTCCTTCTCCTTCTCCTTCTCCTTCTCCTTCTCCGCTTCTCCTTCTCCTTCTCCGCTTCTCCTTCTCCGCTTCTCCTTCTCCGCTTCTCCTTCTCCTTTCCCCTCAAGGGTTCACAACAATGTTGGTCCTGCTTCCATAATATTCCATAAATTTAATGCACCGCTAGGCCCCATTGCTACCTTATCTCATTTCTAGCAACCTTACATGGGAATCTATCCCATCTCGAGATTTGAAGAGCCCAATGCAGTTCTTTTTCTACAATACAACAGTGATCCAACCCTTCCTCGATAAATTTCTTAAATATTCTTCCTCAGACTGCTCCCTCCCCGCCACAGGATGTACCTGCAGAAATTAAGTCAGATACAGCTAATTCAGTGTGTCCATTTCTTCTTTCTTTTTACAGGACCTTCCCACAGCCACCATCAAGAATATGCACGATTACATTAGGACAGGCCCACAAAAAGTTCAGAAAGCCTCAAATAATCTCTCAAACTCCAACTAGTGCTGTTACTACAGAGTTATGGACAGCTTTCAATTTCTGTACCTCAACTCAGCCTGTCTGAAATATCCCTCATTGTATAGTTATTAAATATTAACCGAACCACAGAGCAAAATGCAAAATATAATTCAGCAGCAAAATCATTCACCTACAATGCTGGGCAGCCAGCATCACTACTACAGGTAATACTGTATTATTTATGAAGTGTGGGACTCTTAAAAAACTATTTCATTTATATTGAATGTTAAGTATTAAATATCAATACTAGTTAACTACTTGGCCATGAGATGTGAAACAATTCTGTTGTAGCTATTCAGGCTTCTTTCAAACTGGAAAAAAAGATATTATAGATCTTCTATCCTCGTGGGCAAGACAAACTACTACAACTAAAAGTTAAACTCAAGTACTCAAGCTGAAAGAAAGCAAGGACCTTGAGCTGACTCTCAAGAGAATGAGTGCCTTAGCCTCTCACCTATTTTAACTGGAATTTCTGATTAAAAATTATAATGAGAAACTTTTATTTTCCCAATTAAAAAAAAAAAGTCTTTTTAAAAAATATTTCCTTAGGACATTTGTGTCTAAGCAAATAAAGCTTCCCAATATTTTACACCAATCTTTTTCATAAATTTATATGTTCCATCATGCATCAGAAAATTGGGAAGAGGGAGTGAAAAAAGTTATACTGAAAGAACCTAGATAATACTGTGAAAGAGACAAAGAAACATGTAAGTTTGTTTTAGAAAGAAAAAGGTTTAAATTAATTTTAAAAGAACTATAAAACCACTTAAAGAAGTTGCTATACTGTTTTAAATGACAATAATCTGTAACTGAGTTCAGAATTTGCAAAACCAGCTATTAAACCACATTATTCTATAGCTGCAGTACCCTTTGATGGTATTTATGGAGTCAGGTGATGTACTGCTGCAAGGAGTGTGTCTTTTAAAAGACTTGGGTCTCATAAAACTCACCCTGCTTTAAACCATAACACATATCTTTACCTCAACAAATTCACCCCTGATTTATACTGTTGTTGTGAAAACATATTCATGTTTCTTGTTTCTGAAATACAAAATTACGGGTCTGTCTACCCATCAGTATCATTGCCATCCACAGATAATCAAGTCAGTTCCAAGCAAATTAGCTTGAGCACCTAAATTAGTATCACTGCAGTAATGAAACCCTCCACAGGGAATAATATATTCTGCTTTTTAGCACGGTGTAATGTAGACATACACTGAGATCTGACGACTACTGTTAGGCTCAAATTCTAATTCAAGAAAATATATTCTTTACCAATTAATTCCCCATAGAGTTTTAATTAATGAAAGACTCTTTCTCAGTGCTTTTTTCCCCAAACTGTTGTGTAACTTCACTGTATGCTGTAAACAGCTGCCCACTTCCATCTGCTGCACGAAGTGATTTCCCTGAACTGCTTCAGTTTGTAAAGTGGTTGCTTTGTAGTTCTTCAAGGGAAATCTTTTGCAGCCCTGTCACAGTCTATCATCTCACTACAGCTGCAAATAAACACCCGTCTGTGGCATGCGAATGTGATGTTGTCTCTTCTTACTAGTTAAACACAGCCTAGAAGAGTATATTAAAAACATAATTTTAACCAAGACATTTCACAACAGAGTGGACATAATTAATTTCGGGCGTATTTGTCTTTAATAAGGGGCTGAACAGCATGGCCGTATTAATATTTGCTACACTTCTCGTGACTCCATGGCAGTTGGTGAATACAGGAAAACAGGAGGGAATCCAAGAACCCCCGCCAAGTTCAATAGCCCGTACCATTAACCATCCGCTTTGAGTACTTCTTGCTCAGTGCTCCAGGATGAAACAAACCCTCAAGGCCAAGCAAATATGATATGGACAACAATCATTCTTAAGTTGGGTTTGTGACTACATTGACAAAACATTAAAAAAATAAATTACAGGATGTCATAGCTGATTGCTTTTACAGGTCATATCAAAACATGATTTTTACCTGTACCAGTTACTGCCACGGTTTCCAATAATGCTCATGTTAGCCAAGAAAATTTGAATGATGTCAGGTAATTCTGAAACGTAGTTAGACTTGGTTTGTGTAGCAAGCTTTTGCCAGTGGAACAGGGTCGTACCACGGTGGCTTCTGTGAGAAGGTACCAGAAGCCGCTCAAGTCCAACAGAGCCGGTTCCAACCTGGTCCAAGGTAGACCTGCCGCTGGGCAAATCTGATCACATCATTGATGGTGGTAGCATCTCTGTGACAACATAATTAAGAAGGGGGAAAAATTGCTGTGCAACTGCAGCCAAATTGAGGAGTGAGAACATGTGAGAGAAACAACCCCACAGACACCATGGTCAGTGAAGAAGGAGGGAGAGGACGTGCTCCAGGTACCAGAGCAGAGAGATACCCCTGCAGCCTGTAGTGAAGACTACGGTGGGGCAGGGTATCCCCCTTGCAGCCCACGGAGGTTAAGAGCAGATATCCACCTGCTGCCCGTGGAGGACCCCGCACTGGAGCAGGTGGATGTGCCCTGAAGGAGGCTGTGATCTTACAGGGGACCTTTGCTTGACCAGTCTATTCCTGAAGGACTGTTCCTTGTAGAAAGGATCCATGCTGCAGCAGTTAATGAAGAGCTGCAACCTGTGGGGAAGACCCACATTGGATAAGCTCATGAATGAACAAAGAAGTCTCCCATAGGAGGAAGTCCAGGCTGGATCAAGTGAAGAGAGTGAGGATTTCTCCTACTGAAGACGAAGGAGCAGCAGAGATAACATGTGATGAACTGACTGTAATTGCCATTCCGCATCGCTCTGTGCCAATGGAGCAGAGGAGGTAGAGAAATCAGGAGTGAAGTTGAGCCCAGAAAGAAGGGAGGGGTGGGGGAAGGTGTTCTACAAATTTGTTTTTATTTCTCACTACCCTACTTGGACCTTTGATCAGTAATAAATTCATTTCTCTGAGTAGAGTCTGTTTTGCCTGTGACAGTAATGTCACAGGTCTGAGTGACCTCCTCCTGTCCTTATCTCAACCCACGAGCCTTTCATTGTACTTTCTCCTCCTATTGCACAGAGAAGCAGAAGTGACAGGTCAGCTTGGTGGGCACGTGGTGGCCAGCCAAGGTCAACCCACCACATCACTGATAGCTCACAGTTTTACAGTTGTGTTTCAACACAAAATAAGGATCAGATATCATATTAACACACAGGTTCTGCAATGACTCTGGTGCCCATCATGGATTGCTTTGCTGTGCACTGTACAAATACAAAAGATATGGTTCCTGTTTGAAGGAATGCGCAACAAGTAATTTCATGCATAAAAGTTTCTCAATCAATCATAGACTAGAAGAGGTCTCAGGAGGTCATCTAGACCATCTAAATGCCCCAAGGAGGGATTAATAGTGCCATTTCACTCCTGAGATTTGCTTAATCTCTTCTTAAAAAATTCCGAATAGGGGAATGTCACAATCTCCTTAGGCTATGCTTTATTATCTTTATTATTAAATGGATCTTAACTTCTGATGCGTATCTTCCTTGCTGCAACTTAAACCAATTATTTCTTCTGCAGACTAAAAGCAACAAAGCAACAGACTACTCCTGTCTCTCTGCTGAGAAAAACTCTTTTAATACTTATAATAATTCACCCTTGTCTCATTTACATTTATCAGTCTTGATTCATTTTCTCATAAGCTGTATTCTCTAGACCTCTAAATTTTCTTGTTACTGTCCTATACAGTCTCTGCTTCTCTGCCCTGGAGCACTGTGCTCCAGATTGACAAAGTATTTCAGCTGAGGCTTTGAAAATACTGAAGTGACCAAAAGAATAATTTTGCACACCTCAAACCAGACTGCTGTTTATAAATCCTGGTGCACTATTTACTTTTTGCACAGCAGGATGACACTACTGACTCTTGCTCCTCTTGTATAACATTATAACCCTTATACAAAATATCTTCCTGAATCCTTGTAACCTCTTTCCTTTACTTGTGCAATTGCACACAAAGAAACAACCTATCAAAATCATTTTGTTTTCTCTTCATAGAATCATTAGGTTGGAAAAGACCTTTGAGATCATCATCTCCAACTATACCTGTCCACTACTAAATCATGTCCCCAAGCACCTCATCTATCTGCCTTTTAAAGATCTCCAGGGATGGTGACTCAACCCCCTCCCTGGGCAGCCTCTGCCAGTGCTAGACAGTCCCTTCTGTGAATAAATTTTTCCTATTGTCCAATCTAAACTTCCCCTGACACAGCTTGATTCCCCCTTGTCCTGTCACCTATCACTTGGGAGAAGAGACCAACACTCACCTCCTTTCAGGTAGTTGTAGAGAGCAATAAGGTCTCCCCTCAGCCTCCTCTTCTCCAGGCTAAACAACCCCAGTTCTCTCAGCTGCTCCTCGTAAGACTTGTTCTCCAGCCCCTTCCCCAACTTCATTGCTCTTCTCTGGACCGTAAACAGGAAGCCCCTCTCTTCTACTGTTGTCTAGTGAATACATTTGGCATGATGTTATCCCCATCACTAATGAAACAGTGACTAGTTGCGACACTAAGGAGTGAGTCTTGTGCAGCTGTTTTCAATATGTCGTTTTGCTCTGACAGCGACCCACTGTTAACCACTTGTAAATGGTTTTCCAAGGAGCTGTGTATCTAGTGCAATAGTTTCATCGCAAGTATGTGTTTCTAGCTAATTTACAACCATTTAATGAAACTGTCTTTAAAGCCTGACCACAGTGCAGATGTATGAAACTAGTGCTGCTCTTCTGTCCTTGGGACTTGTTGTCTGCCTTTAAAAGGCAACTAGAGTGCTTCAAGGAGACTCTTTCTTTTCGGGGTGAACTTGCGCTGCTCTTACTTATGTCCACGTTCTCCCATATATTCATTTCAGTGTCTCCCAGTAGTTTATAATCAAATGAACTATTCTACCCATGTGAGGCTGCCATCGTGACACAGAGATAATCACATGGAATCACCACTCCCAGTGATAGGCTGGCAGCTGAGGTGATGCCTTGGTCAGCCCAGAATTACAACAACGGCAGAACATTGTTCCTCTGCCCAGCACAGGCTACCATTTTGTCACTGCAGTCATTCGTTAATGGTATAAACCCTGTGATCTTAGTGCACTGTGTGACTGGTTGTCAGCTGAAATCCTGCCTTTCTGGTCACCTGGAAGCTTCTCAAGGGCCCTCATATCTTGGTACACATATACAATCATGTAAATTTCTCCATAAATATATGCAGAAAGGAGTATATAAAAATATGCAAATGCATATATTTCTTTTTCATAGAATCATAGAATGGTTTGGGTTCTGCAGTGTGACAAGAGCAAGGTATTGGTTACACTTACCAAAAGGCATCTCTAACGTGAATGGAATGGCTCTCCTGAATGTGATACAATACTAAAAATATCTCATTTGGACAGAAGATGAACTCCTGAAGGCAAGTGGTAGGTCTTCTACACCTTATATAGCTGACAGTGCCTTACAAACCTAGAGTAAGAATGTCTCCTAACATAACATCCAGCTGGCTGAAAGTAGATGCCAACAGGCAATCCATCAGACTCACTCTTTTCTTCAGCAGTTTTGCTCCAAAGATTCAGAGCTGTTGTTCAGACCTACACAACCTTTTCTATTCAAGTGCAGGGCAGCAAACCATGTTATAGCTGAAAATAATGACAGGTCAATGAACAAGCTCTTCCTGATGCTTGCTTGCATTGGGACGACTTCAAACAAATCCATATTGGATTTGGTACATTCTTCTGAGCAACCATGAACAGAAATCAGCCTTGTTAAAACACATCTCCCTTCATAGTGGCAGAATGGGCCATCTTTCTCTCGATTTCTTGTTTCTGTTCGGTGTTCCCTAGGGTTTGTTATTCTTTTACTTCTTGTTGTGGCTGGAATGCAGTCTGGAACTACCTGTCATTTTTCTTTTAAGTATTTGAGGAAGGCTGTCCCTTCAGGGCTGCAATGTGTCTCTCAACATAAACAACCCCTGAGACTTCCTGCATTGCCAATGTTTGCAACTTAGCTGCAGCAGGCTAGGAGACATATCTGATAACATCTTTGGCTATGTTTTCGGCCACGTTTTTCATATGTGGCTTAATGGTTTCCAAATTCCTTTAGAAAAAATATATAGCTTTTGAAAAGAGGCTGTGGAATATAACTTCTATCTACATGGACTCGGTAACAATTCACATACAAGGAGGAGTTGTTCTAATTCTTTTACTATTCCCTATACTACTTATTCTTTACTACATGATGGCATGCTTTCTTAAAATATAAGAACATTCCACGGAACCTCCTAAGCTCCATTCCACTGTGAAATAAGATGTATTTGTTCTCGTTTGTATTTATTTCAGTGCTGCCTGTATTAATATGATATTGGTTCACTGGCACACAATGCAGCTTGTAGTATGCGGCTGTAACGATCTCACTGCTGTTACCATTTGCCAGAACACAGCACAATAATGGAACCAATAAATCTCTAACAAGCTGGTGCTCAACAACATTTGTGTAGAGGTAGGTCTAGATAAACCTTCCAGTCACGTCAGCTGAAAAGGCAAATTTGTCACTGCAACCACAAGAGAAGCGTCCAAAAATTTGCTAGCTTCCCAGCTGTGAAAAAGTGTAAGAATCTTCTTCTGTTCTAAGCTTTTTTTCCTAATAGTGGAATTCAAGACCAGGCCTAAGGCTAGTGAACAGTTAAAGCTCTGTTGTTGGAACTAGTAAGTGCTTCTTCATTCCAGCAATAAGCATATGGATGGATAATGCCCTTGCCGCAAAGAACAATGCCATGTCTTACCCAGCAGCACTATTTCCAGCACTATTAATATTATTCCGGCTGTCTGGGTATTGTATTTCTGCAAGCCTCACCTCCCACTTGCCTGACAGCTCCCAGGGGCTTTGATGGCTGTAAAGTTCAAACTGGTGTTTTGTCAGGAAATTGTGGTGCAAGCATTGCTGGGGAGCATGATGTAAAAACCACAATTTACCATCCTTCCTCTTCTCCCACTCTCGCTCCAGCTCCTAAACATTGTGGACTTGAGAGGCTTTAGTCTGGCTATTAAAGTTCTATAGCTAGCAACACCACGTTACAAACAGCTCTTCCTTCCTTCCTTGCCTTTCTACCGCTAGAAGCTTTTCAGTCTGCAAATTCTGTCCTCAACAGTGTTCACTGTTTAAAGTTCATCAGGATAAAATGTCCCCTTAATAGCCTGGTAACTATAGTCCATTAAGCAGAACCTGAGTATTGAACCTTTCTCACAGTTTCAACTACTCATAACTGTTGTCAAATTTTTCTTCTACACATTCTCACATGGTCTTCCTTTCTGAGTTGAAGCATATTTACTTTCACTTTACACCAATATCCAGACGAGTTTTCCAAACCCTTGCAGAGCTTGGAGGATTCACTTCCACAGGTCTGGCTGTTGCCTGTACTGTGGAAGCTGTGATTACAGCTCTTTTTTATCAACTCCAGTAAGACAACGATGCAGTGTGCCATGAAACAACCCCCAACGCTTGGTTTCTAGCATTCTGTTAAAGCAATCTGTGACAGAGGAATCTAATTTATTATTAGTAAAAAAGTACTGAAATTATTCTGCTTTAAAAGTTTGTCTAAAGGCTGGTTTAAAAACATCCAGTCCCTTCTCAGTCTGTAATTACCGAGGAATCAAAAATAAATTTAAAAGAAGCCTCAGCTACTTGAGAACCCATTCTGCCTTTTAGATACACAATTCAGGCACATTTAGATAATATGTTCGTCATCAATAAAATGAGCTTAACACTGCTATTGTGTTTAGAATATGAGACAAATACCTGTTATGTCAAAGCCCTTTCTCACTGCCTTATGTATGTCATAATTGCCTTGGTTTACAAGCCGTGTGGCTACTTGGCTTCTATTCAGACCAACAGTATTCCTGGCTGTTTCAGAGAGAGGATTTTCACCCCTAAAGCTTCCCAATTCCCCAAGAGCACAGTAAAATTCTTTTTAACAGATGCTGCAGTCTAGTTACATGCTGCTACTGCATGCACACAGGAAAACAAACAACAGAAAATCGATTTAATTCATGTTGAATGAAATTTTATTTATTAATTGATCATTAGGGTTATGGTGACCTATCTTTCACAGTCACTGTTCCTTTTCCTTCAAAGCTGTCCTGCTTTTTAAACATCGTTTTTTTGGTTTTGGATCCTGTTGTCCTAAGGAGGAACAAAATGATTTCACAGAAAAATTCTGTCTTCTATGTAATCAGCCAAGTTTATGTTTTCAAAAAGTGTTATAAAATCCACATCAACATACGGTGAGGGAACACATGCAGCACAATCCCTGTCAAAGCATTACACCCAGCTGTTAGCATGCCAGGATGCAGGAAAAGTTGCCTCTTACTCCCTCCATTTGACATTCACCACAAACTTTTGTTTCCAAAATCCCAACTGTCTTCTTTCCAATGCACACAGTCTTATTAGGAAAATCCTTCTGGGATTTTTCTTAAAGTCCCTACACATGTTTTGTGAAACTGTATTTTTGTCTTGGCTTTCTTCTTCGGTAAGCAATGTTACCTGTTATTTTCTAGCACACAACAAAGTTGAAGGGCTGCCCAACTAATACTGTACGGTGATCTGGATGGTTTGAACGTAGGTGAAGGTGCCTCTTGGTCAGATTCACCAGTCTGTTCTGTTTTGGATGAGCTGGGACTGGGTGGCAGCCTCTTGGTTAGCTTCACAGGCCCAGCCCTTTGCCCAATGCATATTCAGATTTTTCCACGGACCCATACCGTCCCTGACAAACTACCACAACCTCCAGCTGTGCCTTCCTTAGATTGGATTTTATTTGAATTTAAATTCAATTTTGACTTAATTTCATTATCTCTTAATAAACATTTTTATACACACACTTTATAAAAATAATTATACATTTATAAAGAGGTGTAACATTATAAACATACATTTATATACACACACATATACGTATGTATATATGTGTGTGTGCATGTATATATGACATACTTCTCGAGTGAAGCAAAAGGCAGGGTTTCAGCTGTCAACAAGTACAGGGAGTTCTGAGATCACATGGGGTATGGCCACGACAAAATGGCAGTTCTCATGGACTTCTGAGTGATCTGATATACTTCTGCGCTAAGTGGGTCATATGGCTGGAAAAGGAGGAAGGGTTTATGGGGACAATTGACATCAGACTTCTGAGAGGTAAGTCTTACAACAGAAGTTGGGGGGTTGGAGCCTACAACATCTTGTATTAAAATTCTTCTTTAAGTGATACCAAGTACATCTCTGTTGTTTGCATCCTTTTTTTACCCTGTCCTCATCTTTCCGAATCACAATGGAAATCTATGTCGCTACTGGTCAAATAAGGAATGAAGTGATGTATTTGACATAAAATAATCTAGGAAACAAATACATAGTAATCATTAGAGAGACAATTTACATATGAGTAGTATTTTAACATATATTAGTAATTACAGGTCATTTGGGTTAATTTGGCATTACTTAGGCTAAACAGATGTACGATGATTAGGGTACAGTGATGATACTACACATATGAGGTAGGGCTTTTCTTAAAGACGTTTTGTCTTTTCAATTTGCTAAAACAGAATTAAGAAAAATTGATAATTTCAATTTCTTTAAAAATAGTTGTTAGTATTGCCACTGAACTGAAAAATCAGTTTCATCAAAGTCCTATTAGATTGCCTGCAAAGTATTCTTATCAACAGAATCACCTGTGGCCTACTGGAAGTTACAATAAAGTTTTAGAACCAAAATGCAACTGTAAAAGAAGTCCACTGGATATGAAAGCTTATAAGCAAGCAAGTTTTTTACAGGAACTAAAGGTCATGTTAAATAGAGCCATTACCAACCAGTATCTACCAGAACTGTGAGACAGTGTTCTCTGAAAGTGAAGTCATGACCGCTGCAGTGAGGCCAACTAATAAAAAAAGACAGAAAGGAGGAAGGACAAGAAAGTGAGAAACCTTCCTTCTCTCATTATTCAGCTCATGGGAAAATCTGAATCTGTGATTTCATAATATTTAATTAAATTGCTCCACGGTGATAACTTGGGGTGGAGGGAAGATTGCAGAACAGGTACAGGTACAGATGACCAGTCAATAAAAGCTATTAAAATAATGAGCTGCTTCTTTAAAAAAAGGGTTAGGATCAGCCTAAAATGAACTACATTTAGCCCAGC
This sequence comes from Cuculus canorus, assembly GCF_017976375.1. Classification (NCBI taxonomy): domain Eukaryota; kingdom Metazoa; phylum Chordata; class Aves; order Cuculiformes; family Cuculidae; genus Cuculus; species Cuculus canorus. The sequence goes on along the minus strand of NC_071441.1, from coordinate 65,716,054 downwards.
CTGCCTGTGCAGCAGGAGTAAGTACAGACTGATGACAGAAGATTTCTTATCAGAGCCAGCCTAAGGGGAAATGCAACTGCAATCAGAGCTAAACAAGAATGGAGAGCAAACCAGAGAATGAAAGCATCCCTCTGAAAGTGTGGGGGACTGATCAGGAAAATGTCAATGAGGAAGTCTTTGTGAGTGAAGTTGTTAGAGTTCAATGAAGAGCTCAGGGTACACATTGAGTTGCCCTTTGATTCAAACTCATGAAGTCCTACAATCTCTCTGAAACGCAGCTGTACTGAGGGAATAAATGAGACCAAAAGTGCTGCTGAAGATGAAGACACAGAAAACTGCAGTTTCTATGGTGGAGTAGATATTTGAAAGAAGTGTACAGCAAGTTTGAGACAAAGTCCAAACAAAATCCTGCCTTAACAATAAAAAGTGTATTGATTACATATATGTATATGAGTATTGAGTGCATACATGTATATGCAGGTATATAAACACATAGAAAACATATTAAAGTTTGTAAATTCGAGTGTCTGGAGGTACCAGAATATTACCTTCAAACAAGGGAAAACTGGAAGGTAGTAAGAACAAAGCATTTCTATTGTTTTATGAGTCTGTAATTAACCTGTGTCTAATTCTTGTGAAGAAAACAAGCCTGGTAGACTAGATGCTTGGACTGAAATCCTGATGCAGCTGAAGGAGCTGGCTGAACTCCATTTGCTTCACTGCTGTAAGGAATGTGTAAAAGTCAAACTTCCACAATCTCTAAATGAAAGCCACAGCTTTCAAAAGCCACCTCCGTCCCTGAGCACCCTGTTTCTGATAGCAGAGCTTCATTTGCTACAGGTGTTAATTCAGCTGGAGCCACATAAACTTAACATATTTAACAAAGATCTTTAGCTGGGAAACAACAAAAGATGATTATCCAATGCAAATAGTTCAAAATCATGTAAAGCCCTTCTCAAAAAAAAAGATGACTGTTCAGAGACCTGAACTATCCTTCTGAGCTCAATCCAATGCAAAACATTGCCCTGTCAAACCATCGTATCTTTCATAAGAAAATTTACTCTGGCAGATTTCCAGTGCAATTTTAGCAACGCAAAAACCGCTGAGATTACCTCTCAGTTTTTGCTCCTTGTTGCCTTTATACTAACTGCACTTCTCTTGATTTTGTTTTCCTCCAAGATCTGTAACTCCAAGCCAAACGAGGGCAGATGTTAGTCCTCGTGTCAGACTTCAGCTAGGCTGTACTTCACCATAGGGGACAGACACACATTTATGTCACAGACTCTGTAGAGATACTTGGTGCCACGAAGCAGGAATATGGTGCATGTGGGAAATGGCTGCATACATTACACATACATTCAAGCATTACTTATTGCTTAAACTTGTTTACTGCCTAGGCAATCCGTGTGCTTGCCCTGGGGAAGGGAGTGCCTAGTTCAGGTCAATAATAGCAAGTCTGCTCTCAAGAGAAGAAAACACCGGTAGCTGCAGCATAGCATTTCTACAGCAGAGAGCTGGTAATACAGGCGCAGAATCCATATGCTGTCTTGCAGGCTGCTGCGCTCTCTAGAGGGAACTCACAGCAAAGGAAACTGTATTCATTTCCCCTTCCCTACTCAGACTATTAATGAATTACCAGGTGACTGATGGAATAGTGAAAATATTACAGAGGACAATGGTACACAGTTTCAATAAAATGCAGGGAAAACTGGCTAAAAAGATGCTCTCAGGATCAAATCACAGTATTTTCTTCACTCTTTGCCAGCTCCGTGACCAGCTTTTCTTTTCTTTCCCTTCTCTCTGGGATCTCTGTTTCCCTTCAGCCTTCGACTGCCAGTCTGTGCCAGTACCAAAGAATTCTGAAGATAATAATACACAACATGATCTAGTAATGAGCAAATGTATACACAAATATATGACAGGGTAACGCAGGGACAGTAAAATAATAGCTAGGGAACATTAGGTAGCGGAAGATATGATGGCATATCATATGGGAGCTCCAGGAGGTTTATTTCCTCAACTAGCATATCTTCATTAATGAATGACATAAATATTTAGTGAACATAAATCACATAAATTGGTAACATAATGAGATCAGTATTACCAAGTGCATTAAAAATGCTTTACATAAATAAATGCAACCCTGAATATTGTTTCAAAAACACATATAGAAGGAGTGACATCTCTGTGTCCACCTTATCTCAGTATTTTAAAACAGACCACTGACTGACAAGTAAAATGCTTTTACTTTTTCAGAACATGAGCCATAGAATATTTAGCACACCATATTATGTTCAACTGATTTTACTTTTCTCCTAAGTTTTTAGTTTCTGCTAATAGAACTATAGTCTACTGTGTCCTTTATACAACAACACAGAATGCTTTAGCAGTCAGGTAAACGTACAGTAGGAACAGGTTTACTGCAGTACTTACTTTTGCCTGGTAATGAAAAGTATGTTGACCCATGTCAATTGATGAATGTTTCCTGAACAAGGACATGTAAATCCAGCATTTTGAAGAGTTTCATGTATAGTTAAGAAAAAATAAATCCAGAAAGAAATGGGGAGAGGAAAGACCCCAAAGTATAAAGATAAACAAAGAATAAGCCTGCAAGGTTTACAGCTCTGACTGCAAAACATTCAGCCTGGCAGCTCTAGGAGAAATACAACTCTGTGTACTTGTACATGCTCTCCCCATTAGAGGAGGAGTCAGTTTTGCAACACTTACGTTCCTTGCTGGAGGCAAAACAGTGATTCTCCTCAGCGCAAGCAATGTTTGGAGTGTGACAGCTTTAAAGGTAAGAGGTACACTCTGTAGTGTAGGAATGCATCAGCAAAAAAAGAGAATTTAAGCATCAGCTACATAATCTACAGGTTGTTGTGACTCCTTTTAAATGCAGATTGCCTAGGATATTTTTTAAATTTTTTTTTTTTTTTTAGGAAAAACTAATACTCCCTCAACATAAACTATAGTCATAATACCCTTTGTGCACTAGTAGCCCATGTTTTATATTCTGGAGTAGCAGAAAAAATATTTTTTTTTTTTACAACAGAATGAAAGTTGTTGGTTTTACATCAAAAAGCTGGCTAAACAGAAGAAAAAAGGTCTTTTTTTGTAATCTTGTTACCTTTTATGTGTAATTTGAAGAGTTTCAGATTATGTAATAGGGCTTTGAATTTTACTAACCTACTCAATTATTCACTGCTTATTCACCTCTACTTAACTGTAGACATTTTTACATATTCTTATTAATGCTTTCATTGAGCCACATTTTTGTCTTCTCTGTGTACATGCCAGTGAAGTGAATAGAAAATAAAAGGCATGGCTGTGTAGTGAAAATTCTTTTTCATAATGATGGATGGTATCTAGTCAAGGTCAGAACTGTTCACAAGTTGTAACCAAAAGGACATTCTGCAAGCTGCTTCAAAACAATCAGCAATGACACAGTTTCTTGGCAAGGCAGGCAAACATTTTCAAGTACAGAACACATACCTTGTGAGCTACCCACATAGAGATTATAAAACTTAAGGTGTATTTCTTCAGTATGGTTTGGGCTATACTAACTACCAGCTGCTGTGAAGAAGTCTCACTTTGCACCTCACCAGCATTGCTCCCTTCCATCCAGCCTATGTACTGTGTTATCCATCTGCCCCTATGTCTCCCTGCTAAGTGCAGGGAGATCAAAATGGGGAGAGTGAGGAGAGAGACAAGATCCTGCCTAGGGAAGAGATTTTCAAAAGGAAGGTGAATCAAGAACTACTGTCCAAACCATCGCTATTCTAATTTCTGTTAAGAGGACCATATAATGTTAAGATACGCATGCAAATTTTCCTCTCACCAAAATAGGCTTTATGCCCACACAATCTGGTTGCAGGGGAAAAAGAACTAAATCCCTAATCGATTAGTGAAAGACGAGTGATGACAGTTAAGGACTATCACTGAGATCAGTAACAACTATAACTTCAGACATTTATACCTGTGCTAACTCGTTTATAGCCAGCTGACGTAATGCAGCCTTGGTAACTGTGGCAGCAGGCAGTGAAGTGTGAGACAATTCTTAAATATTTCCCTGGGATTTTGAGTTAGTTTTTTCAGCTTTTAATGAGCACCATGTGCCTGTGGCTACACCAGCAGAAATAGTAAAGCCAGTCAGGCAAGTCTGTACGAACACACTCAGCCTCTGGTGGAATACTGCCAAGAAAAGACAACTGTGAACGGAGGAGCACTAGATTAAGAGAAATATTTTAAGATAGTAGTAAGATCTTGTACGCACAGAACATAGGTCACCCACATTCAAGAAAGATTCTTTCAAATTAGGACTGGTGAAAAGAAAGGTCAACAAGATGAGGTAAAGGCTCTAAAGGCTTCTATTAAAAAGTGACTCAACTCGTCTGGTTTAATGTTGACAATCTAAAGGTTGAAGTGAAAAATGCAACAGGCACTTACGTGTCCCTAAAGATAATGTACAGCTATAAATACAAAAGACAGTAAGCGCTGGGAAAGGACAGGAACTGTCTTAGGATAAAGTTAGGATAAAGAACAATGCTGGAGAAAACCCAAGAGGTAGAAAGAGAACACAAAATCAGGCAGTAAACTAAAAAGAGTATGAAAACCATAACAGTATGAAGAATTGAAGCAGAATTTAAATAGGGTAAAAAAAGCATAGCTACTTCTAGAACAGAGCTTGTCCAGTCTCTGAAAAGGATTATCAACTTCACTCATCCTATGTCATGTAACTGGTGTATCCACTTTAAGAATCTGGTTTAGGTCACCATCTTAAGCTGTCCCTATAGTCAACAGAGAAAAGTTCCACTGTGGCTGGTCTAGAAGCATGATAATTTCATTTCCAGGGATTGATCCATTTAGAGAAGTTTTTAGGCTTGTTGTTGGTTAAAATAAGCTATTAAATTCCAAACAGCAGTTCTTAACATCAACGCATCATTTATAGAAAGGAGGGTTTAGTAAATTAAGACAGTAAAGGCCTAACTTCATTTTCAATATAATCACATTTATATGAGTACAGCCTTACCAACTCTAGTGAAGTTATTCTGCATCAGAGCTCCATCAGACTTCTGACTTTTAGGCATAACAGAATTTCACTGCCCTCAAAAAGAGCAAATTAGTATCAAAACAGGAAGCACGTAGGATGGGTAGAAAGGCAGGAGAGAAGAGAAAAGTTGGGCAAACCAATCAAAGGAAGCAATAAGATTTCAGGAAGGGTTTACGTGTGAGAAGGATGCTAGAAGGAGCATGTGAGGCAGTGAGACTGAGCAGGCATACAAGAGGAGATTGCAATCTGTCTTTCCCTTTCCCACAGCCCTTATCTACCAAAAGACTCCAGTGTTCCTCAGAGGGTATCAGTTTGTGTATGGATTGTGGCTGTTTGTCCCTGCCCTCCTTCATGCCCTTCTCTGGAAAAAAAAAAAAGAAAAAGCAACTGAGGAACACAAACAGGCCAAGTCTCTGCTTTTAAATGTAGAGGAAAGGATACAAGAAATAAAAAAGGAATATGATTTCACAGAACTACAGAGAGAAGGATGTTTTCTTCTGCCTACTTTCCTTGCCATGACCTCTTCCAAAGAAGCAGCAGCCTCTGATGCAAATCTCTTTAGAGACAGACAAAATGCACTTACAGGACATTCATCATACACGAAAAGATATGTCAGGCACCATGGCTGCTCACTTACTCTCACATTAACCTCTGTGCCACAAAAGTCCTGTTCCTTTCCTTGTGACACAGCAGGTTCACTCCAGAAGGACCCTTATGTGCAGGATGCCCTTAGCCCACAGTGGCTACCGTTTTGATGGAACCGTTGCCTGTGCTATCTGAGAATGGCCATGACAGGCAGCTGCAAGTCCAGGGCATTCTGCATACACTCCAGGTCATCAAAAATACTCTCCTTCCCTGTTTCTCCTTCCCTCTGTGCCTAAACCATGCTGGCAACAGGCACTGCTTCAGGTACCCTGCAGCCACAGAGTCCCAGAGATCACAGGGGTGTGGCTGGTAGTGACATGAGCAAAAGGAATGGAGGACTTCCTGGTCCTGTGGATGTGATGCTTTTCCAGGGTAAGCTTGCCATGTTACTGTGGCAGGCTGGACTTCTGCCCGAAGTGAGGTCACTTCTTATCTTGTATGAAAGTCATCCTATAAACTAGAGATGAAGTATTCCATCTACCACACTTGTCATGCCTGGAGACAGTGCAATTCCTTACCTGCATCGCTATGATGGAGAAAACCGGACTCTTACCAAGTGAGGTACAATCATAGAATCATTAGATTGGAAAAGACCTTAGAAACCATCAACTCCAGCTGTACCGTCTACTACTAAATCATGTCCCCAAGTCATGTGAAGACCAAACTCACTCTAGCTGCGCTGAACAAAACTGAAAATATGATAAGACCTTAATGAATCAATGAAAAATTAAATTAAGCAGATCTAACAGCTTTACAGAAGTTGTTTCTGTAAGTTTACTTTTCGTTTTGAAATGATAAGCACAATTTTGTATTTACATAACTATAAGGAACATGCCTATCATCACTGAGAGCTGTTCTTCAGGAATCATCTTTGTCTCATGATGTCCAATACCTGCTGCATTGCCTGCTGTCAGCATTCGAAGGCCTGGAACACCTCCCCTATAGAGAAAGGTTGAGAGAGCTGGACTTGTTCAGCTTGGGGAAGAGAAGACTCTGGGGACACCTTAGAGCAGCTTCAAATGCTGAAAGCAGATGTACAAGAAAGATGAAGGAAACTTTTTAGCAGGGCTTATGACAATAGGACAAGAGGTAATGGTTTTAAACTAGAAGAGGAGATCTTCACAATAGATATTAGGAAATTTTTTTTTTAAAACTGAGTGTGGTGTAGTGAAACACTGGCACAGGTTGCCCAGAGGGGTGGTAGATGCCTCATCCCTGGAACATTCAAGGTCAGGTAGATGGGGCTCTGAGCAACCTGGCATAGTTGAAGATATCCCTGCTTCTGCAGAGGGGTTGGACTGGATGACTTTGATGGTCCCTTCCAAACCAAACCGTTCTATGATTCTCTGATACATTTTTTAATACAGACTGCATATTACGTGCAACATTGTCTAATTCAGCCTTGTATCACTTACCCTATGAACACCTGTATATTCAGCTGTACAAGGCTGGCACATTCAGCTGAGTTTATCTGTGGATACAGATAACCTAATTCTGTTTTCTTGGGATCATTGTACAATGTGGCAGCTTCCTACTTCATTAAGTAAAATTCATAAATGTTCCTATCTCTTTTAACTGTAGACTTCTAGCAAACTCGTTGCTTTCAGGGATGCCTTCATAGAGTATCTCATTCTCCCACGGCTGGCCCATAGTTTAATGATTAGAATGTAATAATAGTTTAATTATTAGAACATAACTGGAACATGATGGAAAGAAGAGGAATCATAACCACTATCTGTATTTTGATTCATTGTTATATTTCTGTGTCAAAAACTCTCTCTTCCAATTTAATCACACAGAGAAATCAGTAAAGTCTATCTATTGTGTAGAAATATGTTTTCTTTTCATGGGAACATTCATAAAAAATATGGTATTCATTGTGACTGACTTTTTTTGTTTAAATTATAAGTATCACAACAGCTTGGTTGGTGTGAGAAGCACATATGCAAATACTGATTTAACAAATTAAGATCTAACTGATAGACAATGATGCCAGAACACAAAGCAGCACATATACAATAACATGTAGCAGTAGTAAGTGACAGACCAGCCAACCCTTTCAGAGTTTAACTGTTTTCATGTCTTTCATCTTAAACTAAAGTTACACTGTCAAACAATAAGTAATTTCTTATTGAATATTTTTATGGTTCCAAAAGGCTACATACATCTCTAAACCAGAAAGCATTTTTGCAAAACTCGACATCTAATTAACACAGCATGTCCAACAGAATCACATGCTGTCTGAAAAAATGAACAGGAAAAGACATGGTAATAAAAATGCGCTTTCAAAGGACTTGTCTCCCAGTTATTTACAATGTCTCTTAAATAGATTCAGTCTCCTAAAATATCCTAAGCAATAATCCCATCCATTATTGTAGGGTAGATACAGCTTTTTAAGATACAAACCACAACTTACATGATTGTCTTACAGCACTAGCTGTAAAAGTGTCTTTTCTCCATTGTCCTCCTATTTTCACTTTTTAGACTCTTCAAATGCAGAGGTGTTAGAACTCTGTCTCAAGGTGCTTGCTCTCTAAATAAATCAGAAATTGTTGAAGTAGATTAAATGTATGTGAAATATGTAGGAGGCAGAACCATGTAACAATGGTAAGATTCCTTGTGACTGTAATCTGTTTGATTAAGAACTTGGCCTAATGTACTTCTCCATGCTGTTCTATCAATGGCCATAAGTGAAGCCCTATGGCCAAGAACAGTGACTCTTGTGTGATGTTTAAATTAAACTGTGCATACAGTGGAATAGCTATTAAAGATGTCCTCTGATGTGTGTCTGGATATATTAGTGTTCCTTGCTCTCCTCCCTAACTTCTGGGACTGATAATTGTGCTATCCAACAAAGCTGAAAAATCTTTTGCCTTTTATATTAGGAGTTTTCCAAGTCATGTCATACAATATGATATAACATATAACTACATATATACATAAAATATATCATATTATGAGATAGATGTATAGTAGAAGAAAACTCTCCCTTAAGAATTATTTCCAATAAATACGTTGAATCCAGTAAGAAATGGGAAACAAGGCTCACTTCTAAAAAATATAATGCTATTCAGAATAATCTTATCTGGTAACTAAGAATGAAACTGCTTACTCTGAATAATCCTTGTACAGAAGAAGGTAGGTGAGCAGTATTTCATTGTCGATTGAGCACTCTTTATCTTAACAACAAAGCTGCTATATTTTGCCTTAACTTGAATGACTAATAAATTTATAAAAGAGAAATACATATTTACTTGAGATTATTCTCTTTCCCAAGTAAAATCTATTGCTATTGTTGGAGAATAGGTATTGAACCAGATGGACCCTTCACTTCATCTGACCCAGTATGACTGTTCCTCTAACAGTACTTAGCAGAGTTTAAATTAAGAAATGTCAACAACAGGATGTATGATGCATCTTTTTGTCCCATATATGGACATTTTCAGAACTCTTCCTTGCAGTGAGTCTGGAGGAAAAGGTATCTGCCATCATTAACGACCTGATCTTTCAGAAACCAGTGAAACCAGTGATTTGGCCCCCAAATTGGAAATCTGGAAATAGTTCCCTCCTATCACTTAATTATTTTCAACCAAAATAGTTTATTTGTTATTCAGGATTATCTGGAGGGACCGATTCACATTTTGACCAGAATCAAACTTTTTAGTCAGAAAAAATCACGTAAGGACTATCAGCATGCTAAAAGCATTCTAGCTGATGAGTTTAATACTGACATAACTACTAATAGTTAATCATTACTTAGGTGTCCGTCTCTTTGTTCTGTTTGGGGTTTTTTTTTGTTTTGGTTTGGTTTGCTTTTTTTTCCTTCTTCGTGCACTTTGAGTGATGAGCATAACTGCAATAAAAACCAGCTTGTCCATAATGATGATATTTGTCTCTCTCCTTGGTAATGACTAACTTTTCTTGCTAAGATTCAATTGAGCTTTGCATGTCCCAGTGTGTTAACAAAAATATAAATAGTTGTTATACTTAATTCATGTTTTTAACTGATGCTCTTCTGTTGTAATAGTTCAAAACTGGAGGAATGTTTTGTAAGCAGGGTATCTCTACTTTGACTTTGAGCTTTTTTAGCATATTAATATGAAGAGTTAAATTCTGCAAAAAGCAAAGACAGCCAGGCATCTGAAAACTAGCAATGAAAATGGCTGTGACAATTTCTTACAAACCACACACTGAAAAGAAGGAATTAACACATGGAACTTTACAATGACACAGGCTGAAGAGGCAGATTTTGGAGACTGGAAAAACAGTAACTTCAGATAATTTTCTCCAGCTATGAGTGAGATGTAACAAACTACTTAGAAAAACTTCTGCAGAAAGCAAAATACAAAATAAAACACGTGGCAAATAAACAATATAATGTACAGACAAAGCACTTTGACAACTAGAACTTGGATAGGAATTATATTTGTTTTCTTGGTACTTGAGCTGTAATATCCCAGTTAAGATTGCCTATCTGCAGGGACAGCAGCTGTTTATTATATTTTATTGTTTTCTCTAATCTAAAATAAGAACTTCTATTGAATGTACATGCCTTGTTCTTTGTGCATAACAATAAATGGCTTTTTCAACAGAACTACATATTTGGAAAAAAACCTCCATAAATACTTAAAAAGTATGGGCAAAATCACTAAAAATACAAAGCCTTGTAAGATTATTTATTAATCACTCTCAGAAAGAAGTAGAAATAATAATGCTAATTTTGTCTCCTCATGCTGTTTCTCATGGAAGTATTCCTGCTAAGATTAAGAAACTACCATCACAGAATTACAGAAAATGTTGTGCACACAAAATAAAGTGTAAAGGCAGGAAAACCAATTTCTTCAAATAAAATTTTTGCTATTTTCCCCTAAGTCCGTTTAAGCACCCATTTGATAAAATCTATAATCAACCTTCTGACTTAAGGAGGAGAATGATAGAGGGTAAGTCTCTAATTTCTCCTGAGCCAATGGAGACAGGCACCTTCAAAAGCTGCTGAGATGGAGACTTCCACAGCCCCTTTAGCTAACCCAACCCAGGGTTTAACCACTCTATTTTTTTTTACATCCAATATAAATTTCCCTTGTTGCAACGTCTGACCACTGCCTTTTCCCACTATACACTTCTTGGAAGAGTCTGGCCTTTCAGGTAGTTGAGGCATGTAACTAGATTCTCCATTAACCTTCTCTTCTTCAGGCTAAACAAACCCTACTGCCTCAGCCTTTCCCTGCGTCATGCGCTCCAAACCAGTAACCATCCTGGGGCCTCTGCTCCAGTTTGTTGGTATTTCTCTTGTACTGGTGAACACAGCGGTGCAGATGCAGCTATCCCCCCGCTGAAATGGCACACTGCAGTTGTCTGTTTCAAACTGTTGGCTCATATTGAATGTGGCATCCATTGCAGACCCCAAGTCCTTTTCAACAGCTACTCTGCCAACTGGTTCCCATTTTATACTGATGGATGAGTTACTCCATCTTAGATACAGAACTACAGAAGCCTTCTTTTGGCACACTCCTCAAGTTTACCAAGCATCCTCTGGGTTGAAACTCTGCCACTTGTCCTTTCAGTCTGATCTCATTCCCTACTTCACTACCTTTGGCAAATTTGCTAATGCTGATGTGTCATCACTCAGGTCACTGATGGAAGCAGACCACCACTAGATGGTCAGAAAGTAAAACTAGCTCTGGAAATAGGGGCAAGAAAGCTACACTGTCTACAAATTCCACCTAAGCTACAGCTATTAGATGTTCCTAATGGAAGAAAAGCTCACATCTGCAGATTAAACACTCCTAATCATATTTGGATATGCCCAGCTATGTGCTGAGGTAACTTCTGGTAGAGAAGTTAAGCACCTATGCATTACAATGATGAACAGCAGATGACCACATTCCCTGTATGGATTTAGACGAGCTTCAGGAGCTAATGTCCGAGATGGGCAAGAATCTAGATGACAGCATTCCATTTACTGGGTATAAGAAGGTAGAAAAAATAATTCCCAGGTGCTCAGGGTCAGTAAGTGAGAGTGTATAAGACCAACTCAAATGACCTGAATTGGGTTTAGGTGCTCAATACCTGAGAAAATCTATACACAAACATTACAGAATTCCTATGATAATAGTTCAAAACAGTGTTTCATCATTATGCAGACCTTTTGGTTTCTAGAACTGTAGCTTACTGTTATAAAAGAAGATTATTTTACTACTGATTCTTTCCTTGAGAATATTTTCTGTTTCTCATTTTAAAAATCTTTTCATAGCTTCTCACTTCAGGATGGTAAAGCTAACAGCCCAATAGCCTAATCATTTCAGTAGGTCTGTTGCACAGACAAGAGAAGAGGTTTTCATCCTATGTATGTCAAAATGGCAGAAGAAAATGAGTTATAATTATGTAGGGACACACTCTCATTTTCAAATACAGATTGCCATCTCAGGTTTCACTCTTCAATTCCCATGTGTGCTAAGTTATGCTGCTTTTCCAGTTCTACATAATCTTGCAGTATTGCACAATCAATCAGAAGCTTTCTTACAAAGATAAGTGAGAGTCCTTGTGAAAAGCTTATCTGCTGCAGAAGATGATTTAATTGTAGAGAATTAAAATATTGGTTTCATAGCAAAACCCTTTGTTACTGTTAGTTTGCTGATCTGCACAGATAAATAAATGGAGACAAAGACATGAACGTAGTTCTGTGATAGGTGTGCTCCTTTGTTACAATACACAGCTTTATATTCATAGTCTTATAATATTTTTTAATAACTGCAACACATTCTGTTCTAAGCACCCTTTATAGCAGTATTTGTGCAGTATTTGACATACACACACTACTTCATTAGCAGACAGATGATTACATGAAGTTATTGATGTCTGACATTGTCTGACTTCTCCTCTTACCTATATACACAAGAGACAGGAAACAATTTTCAAATGGAAGATCTAAAGTTTAGGCCATGTCATGCTTTGGGAGGAATTTAGGGGCCACTAAGCTTTTGGAGAATTTTCAGTTTGTTGTTTGATTTTTTGTAAAGCAAAAAGCCAGCCTGTAGAATGGAGTAGAGTTTTTAATTTTACACAATGAAGCACAGAGCACAGTTGACATGCTGAGGTCCCTTTAACCACTCTTCTCTTCTAAGGTATAATCAAGTGTACCAAAGTAATTTATAAATAATATTTCCCTAACCTGTTCTCAAAGATAGCTAGTAATAGAGGTTCTATATTTCCAAGCAATGTTGCAGACAGTATCCCCTTCTTGAAAAAGCCTGCCTTTTAATATGATTTTAAGGCATTCGATACAGACATTTACAGTTGAAATTGTTTATCTTAAATTATTGCACCCAATACTTAAATATATAGTCTACATATCTATGTACTTAATTCACAGGCATAGGGAAGTACGTATCTATGTCAATTTGTAAGTCTACTTTTACAAGTGTAATATGCAAATGAAGAGCAATCCGCAGAAAATCTGCATTTTTACCTATACAGAACTGCTCTCATTCATCATTTGTGGCTTAAGTACATGAATTCATTGTCTGGAGTAATCTATTTAAAATGGTTCAGAAATAATGCCATGGAAAATATCTTTACTACTAGTTAGTACTGGTGGGAGCTCTCATTCAAATCCTGGTATTACTAGGCTATAATACTGCCTTGCCACACTTTGCCACACTTTGACAGTATGGCAATATATGAGGTCTGAATCATTGAATCATGGAATGGTTTGGGTTGTAAGGGGCCTTAATGATCATCTAGTTCCAACCCCACCATGGGCAGGGAATGTATGGTCTATGATGTATGTTAGTAGCACATTGTTGGTACTACCTCTGCCTATGGCAAATTCCTGATTGTGAGTTTTTGCTTTATTACATGATCCTTCCACCTATTTATCTTTCATATATCCTTGTTTCCTCACATAATCCTTGTATACTTAATAACAAATCTTGTTATCAACAAGGTTATTAAAAGTGATCAAATTTTCACCTTTTTGCTTTGATCAGTACTAAGTGGTTTACAACTTCTGTACACCCAATTCTGCCATCACTGAAAACCGAAAAACCCAAACACGCCCTGGGCAGAATTCTGAGTGAAACAATCTGAACACTGAGTAAACATAGGGAAAAACATTAGGCCTTGCGGAAAAAACAAGGCTAAAGCACACTAGAAAATATGTAAAAGCACAAAAATAAAGACAGATGATACCTGTGCTCTTTAGTATACAGTCTAAGATAACCACAACTGTTTAGAATATTGCAGGTGGTACTCACTGCATTTCTGTGGACAACAGCAATTTTTGCTGCATTTTACTTTATTTTCTGCTTTGAGTCAAGACATTTAAGATATTGTACAGAAAATTTTACTGGATATTTTTATTATATAAAAAAAGTCAATTGTGTCAAAACAAAAGAGAGACATTGCACTATGACTTGAAATAAGCAGGGAAAAATAAGGGGGGCTTCTCATAATCTAGGAATGATGCTAAAGGAAGTAAAATTTGATGTAGGAAAATGAAGACCAAAACATTATATACCTTCAAATATTGAAAAACTTTCGCCAGTGCTTCTACTGAATTTTGAACTTTACCCTAAGAATCATAGAAAACAGGGTCAGAAACAGCCCTAAGACAGCATCGCATCTCTCCAATACTAAAGCTCTTTCTCATTCCTGAAAGACATTTTTTGTAACCTACTTTTAGTGATTCAGTGATGGATTTCAGCATTCTGCCAAGAAATCCACATTTTTTTTTTAAAAAATCTGCCTTCTCCGTAACCTTCCTAAATTCTCTCTTGAAAGTCCTCTCATTTTCTTGGCCTTCTCCTAAGTGGCAGGGGACAGGACAAGGGGGAATGGCCTCAAGCTCCGCCAGGGGAGGTTCAGGCTGGACATCAGGAAAAAATTTTTCACAGAAAGCGTCATTGGGCACTGGCAGAGGCTGCCCAGTGAGGTGGTTGAGTCACCTTCCCTGGAGGTGTTTAAGGGACGGGTTGATGATGTGCTAAGGGGTATGGTTTAGGGAGTGTTAGGAATGGTTGGACTTGATGACCCAGTGGGTCCTTTCTAACTTGGTGATTCTATGATTCTATGATTCTATATCACCTCTTCTGTAATTTGGAACTATTACTGTTCTGATGGTGTACCACAGACAGAGAACAGATTAACCTGTTCCTTTTTGCAGTGCTTTTAAGTATTTGAAAATCGTTATCATATTCCTCTGCTGTTGTCCTTCTATCTTATCTTCTCAAGATCAAATATTTCAAGATCTTGCCCTGTCCTAGATTTCTCTGGTTTTCTGACTAAGCTTGCTGCTTTCTTCTAGATTCTCTGAAATTACTCCACCTCTTCTTGAAAGAAAACACTCAAAGAATTAATGAAATACTTCAATTTAGCCATTAACATTGCTGAAGAGTTGAAGGAAAAATACAGATCTTATGACTTGTACCCCTCTTCATATCCAGCACAATTCTTGCCCTTTACACAAATCATAGTTCTTCCAAGTAACCGAGGAAGTAGCCCTATGTCTAACTTAGATAAGACACACTTATCTGTAACGAATAACTGAAATATAAGGCAAAACATAAAGTCTTTGTTTTGCAAACAAAACATGGTTTCAATGTGGAAATGGATTTCATATTCAGATACTTATGTGAAACACACCAGACAGTATGCAAAAGGCTTAACACTAGCTCAGCTTGGGATCTGCTGTAGTATATGGTTCTTTTTATTTTTTCAGAATTAGTATTTAGTTGTTCCCCATCCTATGGTTATTTTGTCTTACTTAGATGAATAAGTTTCCATCCTTTCTTGTTATATTGTCTCTTATTTTTTCATAACATGATTTCAATTTTTAAATTACCTACCATTGCAGCTCCACTACACCAGTTTTCTTTCAATTGTTTACTTTTTAAGTGAATGTTAAGTGATGTTAACAAAAATCCTGAATAGTACTGCATACGGGAGAGATGCATATAGAACCCCAATTGATACGGGCTTTTGATATTGGACCATTGATAGCTGTGTCTGGTTTGATATTCCATCTAGTTTGTTTTCAGCCTAACAGAAATTAATCTTAAGCATGCTTCCCTGCTAGCATGTGGTATAGCATTGAAAGCTTTATTAAAATCAAGATATGTAATATCTACTGTTTTTATTTCTATAAGGCCTGCTGCCCACTCACAGAGGGAAATCAAACTGGTTGGACATTATTTGTTCATTACAAAGCTGTCAAGTTACTCACCTCCTTGTTCCCCTCATGAAGTTTATGGGTAAGTACATTGAGTAGATTGTTCTATTTCTCTCCTTCAAAATGAAACTGACACCATTAGCTCTCCCTTTTGGTATCAATAGCATTCAGTAGCTCACTGAGGCTGACTTCTTTAATGAAAGCTAATTAAAATCTTCAGTCTTTCCACTTGTTAGAGAACTAAAATTTTCTTGGTCTTTCTGTTATTTATTGTACCAGAGAGATAGTTCACATTTTCCAAATTGTTCCTCTTTAGTTACACCTTATTTCCTGTCTTGTTCTTGGGAAAGCCAACAACTTTGGTTTGTAAGAAAAGCAAGAGCTTATGCTACTAGTAAGTCAAGAGAAACTCACTCCTATACAAAGGATTTAAACAGGCACTACACCCAGGAAGACAAATGTGCTGTATTAAAATGATCCTTCGAGTGAAATGATAGGCAAGGTATGTAAAGATCTCCTTAAGGAAAAGAAATATACTACACAGCAAAATGTGAAAAGACTCTCTGACAATATTTACTACAGTGACTAAAACAAGGTCAAGGCACAAGATCAAGTATTAGCATGTGTCTGACCATACTGTTTAACAGTTAGCTGGTCCACTTTTAGCTTGCCCAAATCAGTACTCCTCCTGAGGGTGCACAGGAGCATTTGGAAAGTAGCATGAATCAGTTATTGCTCACAATAGACAATGTGGGACAAGGCCGTACTGTTTTGGAGCGGGTTCAGCTATATGGATATGGAATGTTTGGTGCCACATGTTCCTATGGCTACAGGATTTTTCATTCATTTTGTGTACTGGTATAGACACAGCCACTAACTTCAGTCTAATTTATCAGTGGTCTGTTTTATTCTCATTGCTCCAAGTGTTCTGGACTTGTCTGAGTTTTTCTGGGTTTAATATGATTCTTTTCTATTCATCTGTTGCCATTTGACCTAGCTTCTGCTTTCTTTGCGCTTACTTCTTACATTTGAAGTCAAACAAGAACTTATAATATATTTGGTCTTTTGCTTTCTACATTGTATATCATCTGCTTTGGAGGAACGTGTAATTGGTATAACAGTATATACTGTATTTAAGGTGATACCTCTTTTCCTTTAGTCTTTTCTTAGAATTACCTCCTGTGAAATACTACATACTAATTTTCAGAGCTGAATTCTGCTAATTTGGAATCTGATGGTTTTAATTTGCTGTATTCCTTTCATCAAAGCTATCAGGGTAGTTAAAATCCTTTACTATCACTAGCAATGGTAGACGATTCTACTAGTGGCTCATTAAGAAGTTTTTTTTCTTAATCTTTCTAGGTTATTGTGTTTACTAGACCATCACCATAACTGCCTATGTTTTTATCCCCTTTAAAAACTATCCAGAAATTTCAGTACATTTATTTGCCAGTGTATTACAGACTCCAGACCAACAGTCCAAGCAAACATCACTGAGCCTCTCCTATATCTATTTATATAGTCAGTACAGAAAGTACAATCAGCCTGTTATGAACTGATGTAGCAGAGAATCAGTAGGACAATTAATATGTATTACTATAAAACAGCATAGTAATGCAGCAAAATCCAGATGGTTTTAAAATATTTTAAGTATAAAAGAAACATGAAAGCACATTCTGTACATATACATAAAATAAAGTATACAGTTGGAGAATTTACCAAAATAAAAAATAGTTTGAAAACCATAAGGAAGAAACAGCTAGAACAGAAAAAAAACATGAAAAGGAAAGGACTCTGATCAATATCTCTCGGTAAACCTCTCAATGAATTGTATGCTGCCTGCTTGCAGCATTAACTCTTCAGCACAGAGATCTCTGTCTCTGCATGTCTAAAAAATTCATAAACTATATCAGTAAATTATACTTCCATGTTTTTAAAGTGGTTCTTGATGCTGTGATGGAATCCTGCTGGCTCTTGAACCAGAAAAATAACTATTTTCAGAGTTGTAGTTATTTTCCATTACAGATCAACCAAAATGATTGGCCCAGAATTGAATTATTTTACAGGAACATTACTTGGAGGCTGATAGGTATCTATCCTTTACTAAATCATGACTGGTATTACTTACAACATTGCTTTGTACATTTACTTTGGTAATGTACATATCTAAAATAAGCAGTGCAAAATTCAGAGGTCTTGTTTTGTTTCTCAGTCATGATTCCACAGAGATTGTGATACAGTATTCAACTGCTGAGATGATGATGAAAATGAAACATTTCATAATATATTTGCTAATATACTAGAAAGCATAATTGATTGGTAAGTAATTCACACCCACTGAAACGGAAAAGGACATTAAAAAATTTAGGAAAATGTTGTTTTCTAAATGTCCCTGTAAAAGTAGTCAAACTGATTCATGTTGAAAGTAGATGAAATACATGATATTCCTTTTTCCTCAAATCCTGAAGTTATTGCAGAATTCAACAGAGAGGACAACAGCATTCAAGAAGTGCACATTAGTGGTGATTTAAAACCACATTCCATATTACTCAGATGCTAACAATGTCCTATCAAATTTTGCACTATATATTAGCTGAATATGTCCACACTTGTAAAAAGTGTGTACTTAGGAACGTGTGTACTTAGGAACATTCCTGGACACTGGAACCTGATTGCCTATACCGTTAAATTGTTGGAGTGGGCCCTGACACAGATTTGGTCCAAGTTTTCTATTAGTCTCTCAAAGAACTGCATAACTGGATATAAATCTGAAGTTCGCATGAGGGACTAATCACAGTAGGTAGTCTGCCTGCAACTACAGTGTTTTGCAGCACAAGACCATTTGGAAGTATGGACAAAGAATATTTCATGTAAGTTGGCTTCCGAGCCAGTATTCCTGAGCACACTTAATTTACTAAAAAAGATGCAGCCATAATGACTGCCTGGCAGAAAGAAATTATGACACTTTTCAGTCACAGGAAGCCTATTGATTTTGTACATAAAGTACACGTAAGAAAGAATAAACAAGTATTTCACTTCTGTAAGAATATGTTATGACTAGTAAGCTGTAAGTGGTGTTTTATACAACATAAAGCTGCATATGCTAATAAAGTATGATAATTTGTAAGACATGATACTCAACTGCCTGTTGCTTAGGGACACGGTTTAGTAGTGTAATTGGCAGTGTTAGGTTAAGGGTTGGACTTAATGGTTTTAAAGGTCTTTTCCAACCTAAACAATTACGTGATTCTTTGATTCTGTTATTTTACACATTTCAAGAAGGTAACCTTCCTAACTGTCCAAATGCTTATTTGGTAAAATTGAGCTAAACAATTAAGAGGGCAGCAGAGAATACTGTGTGAATTTTAAGAATGTCACTGTTTGGTTTTCTTCTTTTCCCTTTGTACGCTTAAGCAAAGTCTCTTTAATTCTAAAGCTGCAGAGGTGGGGGATGGAGAGGAAGGGACTATTCCTTGAGCCTTATGTTCATTCCTGCTATTTGCAGTTTGCATTTGACTGCATGCTAAAGGGATGAGATTAAGAGAATACCCTCAGTGCTCTAATATGTACTCTAATACGGTCGAACCTAATAATCTGATTATAGAATGAGCTGTGCACTTCTCAGGACTCATACAGTAAATACTGCATGCAAACATGCACATATATGCATATCACTATAAGAAAAACTTTGCCTCAGTACTTCTGATACCTTTAATTGACAGGCAAAAGTATTACTACTATATTCTTAGTAATCCCTAAAATTTTTGGGGTCTGACAAACATACCACATTGTCCCTCAGATAAAGACCCTGATTGATTCCATCTAACTTTAGTCATATAACACAGACATATACATTGTAAGTATACACTTTTTAAGAGTGAAGTGGGCAAATTATTTAAAGGAGCTGAGCCATCCTTAGCACCCTTTAAAATCATTCCAAGCACCATTCAATGTTTATTTACATTTATGTAAGGGAAATCTGATTAATTTTTCTCAGAAGAAAACCACTCTTTCCTGAAAAGCCTCCTTATCAAATACACAACTTGTTTGGGTATTAAATAAAACAACAGGAAAGGCCACAGAAAATGCTAAATCTATAATGTATGCATAATAGGTCAGTCTATTAACAGCTGCAGTGTTGATATAACTGGTATCTGGACTTCTTTACCTACATCACTGTGTCTCTAAGAGCTGGATTTTATGGTATTTTGTAAAAGGAAAAAGATTTGGGATTGGATTTTTTTAGCTCTTAAAGAATTATTGAGGAATTCAGAAGTTCTGTTCTTCTAGCTTCATGTTAAAGGTAAAATTGCAGGCAGTCTCAAACGACACTTGCAAATGATGATATTGCATGAGATAAGGCAATGAAAGTCAGGGAACTGAAAGAAAACGTGTTTGTCTTTTGACATTAGGAGAGCTGGTGATTTTTAAAGAAACCCAGCCTGATGTATTAGCTGACATATGCTAGACAACGTGTCATTTAACACGTATTAACTAATTAAGATAAACACCAGGGAGCTTTGGCTTCAACAAGATTACTTCAAAGGTTAAAGTCTTTCTCAGTGGAGTCAAAACTTTCAGTAAAGTCATCTTTGTTTGGATAAAAAAACACCCTCAATTCAAATCTGACAATATAAATACATGTCTGAGATTGATTTACATTTTTATTAAAGTAACTTCTTATTTCTGCTAGAAAACAGAAATAGAAAAATACCTTTAAAATTACTAGTGCAGAGTCTAATTCAGATTGTGTTTTAGAAATGTTAACTGTTAGCTTGTTGGAACAGAGAAATGCGTAGAAAGATTATAAATGCAAGATCTTGAGATACATTCAACCCTAACACCAAACAAAGAAATAAAAAGGGAAGTTTTGATTTTGGCTTTTTATTATACTTTCTTCATTTGTAGTCTATTTTTATACTTCTATTTGGGCATTCAATTGTTCATAAAGTTCTAATATCTTAATATAGGCAAGATAATGCCTCTAGTGTGGGAAATAAGAGGAATTAGAGATGTATTTATGCCTTCAGGGCTATGGTCTTATTGGCATCACAGAGACATGGTGGTATGGATCCTGTGATTGGAGTGTTGGGATGGAGGGATACTGGCCATTTAGGAAAGACAGCAGGGGAGATGAGGAGGGTGTGTTGCCCTCTATGTCAATGGCCAGTTGGAGTGCATGAAGCTCCACCTGGGGATGGATGAAGAGCTGACTAAGACCTTATGGGTCAGCATTTAAGGGAGGGCAGAGACGAGTGATATTATAGTGACGGTCTGCTACAGGCCACTGGATCAGGAAGAGCAAGTAGATAAGACCTTCAGTAACCAGATAGGAGCAGCCTCATGTTCACAAGCCCTGGTCCTCATGGGAACTTCAACCACCCTGATATCTGTTGCAGGGACGACACAGCAGGGCATAAGCTGTCCAGCAGATTCCTCTGATGCGTTGATGATAACTTCTTTCTCCACGCAATAGAGGAGCCAAAGAGGAGAAGTGCTATGCTGGACCTTATTTTCACTATTAAGGAAGGGCTGGTGGGGAATGTGAAGTTCAAGCGAAACCTTGGCTGCAGTGACCACGACATTGTGGACTTCAAGATCTCTAGGGCAATGAGGAGGGCACACAGCAAGCTCATCATCCCAGACTTCAGGAGAGCAGATTTTGGCCTCTTCAGGGATCTGCTTGATACGGTAACATGAGATAAAGGTCTGGAGGGGAGAAGGGCCCAAGAAAGCTGGTCAATATTCAAGAATCACCTCCTCCAAGCTCAAGAGTGATGCATCCCAACAAAGAAGAAGTCAAGCAAAATGCCAGGAGGCCTGCACAAAAAAAGACTGCAGAGCATGGAAGCAAGGGCAGGTAGCCTCGGAGGGATAAAGAGTTGCCTGAGCAGCCAGGGATCTGCTTAAGAAAGCTAAAGCCCTGATAGAATTCAATCTGGCCAACGATGTCAGACAGCAAGAAAAGCTTCTCTAGGTACTTTGGTGATAAAAGGAAGACTAGGGAAAATGTGGATCCTCTGTGGAAGGTAAAGGGAGACCGAGTTGCCCAGATATGGAGAAGGCTGAAGGTACTCAATGACTTTTTGGCCTCAGTTTACACTGGAAAAGGCTCAAGCCACATTGCCCAGGTCACAGAAGGCAAAGGCAGGGACTGGGAGATAGAAGAACAGCCCAGTGTAGCAGAGGATCATATTCAAGACCATTTAAGGAACCTGAAGGTGCACAAGTCTCTGGTGCCTCATAAAATGCAACTGTGGGTGCTGAAGGAATGGGTGGATGAAGTTACTAAGTCAATGTCAATCCTATTTGAGAAATTGTGTCAGTTTGATGGGTTTCCACTTACTGGAAAAGGAGAAACATAATACTAATTTTTAAAAAAGAAAAAAAAGGAGGATCTGGGGAATTACAGGCCACTCAGTCTGACCTCTGTGCCTGGCAAGACCTCAGAGCAGATCCTCCTGGTATCTACAGCAAGGCATTTGGAAAATAAGGAGGTGGTTGGTGACAGTCAGCATGGCTTCACTAAAGGAAAATAATGCCTGACAAATTTAGTGGCCTTCTAAGATGAGGCTACAGCATTGGTGGATAAGGGAAGAGCAACTGATGTCATCTAGCTGGACTGTGCATAGCACTTGATGCTGTCCCGCAGGACATTCTAGTCTCCAAACTGGAGAGACATGGATCTGATGGATGGACCACATAGGGGATAAGGAATTGGCTGGATGATTGTACTCAAAGAGCTGTGGTCAATGGCTTGCTGCCTCAGTGGTGACAACAGATGACTGTTGTTCCCAGTATTGAGACTGCTGCTGTTTAACATCTTCATAAGTGACACGGACAGTGGGGTTGAGGGGACTCTCAGCAAACTTGCTGATGACACTGAGTGGTGTGATCAATACATTGGAGGGAAGGGACGCCATCCAGAGGGGGCCTGACAGGCTTGAGAGGTGGGCCTGCATGAACCTCATGAAGTGTAAGTTCCTGCACAAAGAAATCTGGTTGGAGAATTGCTTGAGAGCAGCTCTGAGAAGGAATTGGGGGTATTGGTTGATGAACTTAACATCGCCTAGCAATGTGTGCTCGCAGCCCAGAAAGCCAACCATATCCTGGGCTGCATCAAAAGAAGCATGACCAGCAGGTCAAGGGAGATGATTCTTCATTTCTACTCCACTCTTGTGAGACCCTATCTGGAGTACTGCATCCAACTCAGCATTCCACAACATAAGAAGGATGTGGAGTTGTGGAAGCAAGACATGAGGAAGGCCACAAAGACGATCAGTGGGCTGCAGCACTCCTCCTGTCAAGACAGGCCCAAGAGAGATGGGAATTACCCCAAGGAATGACCCCAAGAGAGTTGGGGTTGTTGGAAGAGAAAGCTTCAGGGAGACCTTAGAGCAACCTTCCAGTACCTAAAGGAAGCCTACAAGAAAGGCAGAGAGGGACTTTTTACAATGGCATGCAGTGGTAGAACAAAGGGCAGTGGCTTTAAAATGAAAGAGTGCATGTGTAGATTCGGTAGAAGGAAGAAACTCTACACTACGAGGGTGGTGAGGCACTAGAACAGGTTGTCCGCAGAAGCTGTGGATGCCTTATTCCTGGAGGTATTCAAGGGAAAGCTGGATGGGGCTTTGAGCAACCTGGCATAGAGGAAGGTGTCCCTGCTGATGGCAGGGGGATTGGAACTGGATGATCTTTAAGGCCCTTTCTGGCTCAAACTGTTCTATGTTTCTATTAAAATAAGAATAACAATTCACCTTAAATGTGTAGCACTCTCAAAAGAAAAGTAATAACAAATCCAGTAAATGAGTTGTATATGAATATGGGAATTGGAGGAAGTTAGGTGACAGTTTCTACTTTAGTGAACAACTGTCACTAAGGGACAACTAATCACAGATAATTTAGTTCCAGGCAAAAGCTGATTGTGCCACCTGGCCTCTTGTATTGTAGGTCAAGCAGCTGGCAGCTAATAAAGTAACCCTGACTGAACCAAAAATGTAACAGGAAAATGAGCAGCTGTCACGGTGATTTATGACTTCTTAAACAAGACTGGAGGAGATAAAGAAAACAGCATAATAGCTCAGCAAAATAAAACAACTGCTGAATTATATGAAAACAGAACAAGCAAGAACTGGGAAAATGACAACATGTGACCAGAATAGCCAATCTGTGAACACCCACAATGAAGAAAAGTACAACCATTTCCCCGTTCTCCAAACTCCAGCACAGTTAAAGAACAGATGTAAGATCTTGCTAACAGTATTTACTCATCACTGGTGAGTTTTGCATAAATATGTATGCAGACAGTAAACATCCATTATGTCATGGATGGCCCTTCAGTCACTGGGTGATCAACTACCCAATCCCCAGAGTGACAGGTGAGACAATGGATTTGACATCAAAGGTTAACTGACCAAAGGAAGGTTTTTTTTTTTCTTGAAAGACTATGCCCTCCCAGCTTTCACTGATCTCAAAATCACTTTTTAATGGGGCCTATAAAGCCAATTCTATGTGGTTTAAAAAATAACTCACTTTGTCTAGGAAGGAATGACCCTGAAACACCAATTCACATGTATTCTTATTTCAGAACTTTCTGTGCACAACAGTTCTCATTCACACTTGATTCTTAGGATTGCATGATATGCTCTTTTGAAAAAGAAAATTGAGTTATGATCTTGATACTTAAAAAACTGAGCGCTGTGCTCATCCAACCTTGCTCAGACATAATTATTCATTAGCAGTTATTGACAATATCTCAAGAGCATTTAAATGCCATCATCTTCTCATCAACATACTGGCTGGATTTTAATTACAATCAATCATAAAATTATTGAATTAAAATTAAATGGTGAACTCTTGAGTTTTGCTGCAGCTCCAAGTACCATTCTATCTATCTAATTTTCCATATACTTAGCTTACTTCTCTGAGCATAACTGTGCTTATAAGAATATGTATGCCCTCTCTGTGTCAGACTGTGCATTGAATGCTTTCCAAACTTGTTTCTTTTCCTTGCCTGCAGCCATTCATCCTCCCTTACAACTTTGGTTATTTGAGTCCAATGGGCAGTCTCACTCCTTGTGAGCAGTACAAATGAGTTCAAATCAGAGGAATTCCTACCAAGCATGGCTGATATGCATGAGTGACAGAAGCTCTAACTTTCATTTTTCTGTCATGACAGATTGGTGTGTTCTCTAAAGCCTGTTTTCCAGAGAATGTGCTTTTGCAGGAGGAATACTCTGGCACAGGCCCCTGGGCTACTGTATGTCAATTTCATTTTAAGCCTTCTCATATTTTTCTGTTTCAGCGTTCCCATGCAGACATTTAAGGTGCCGCTTGGCCAGGTTTTCTAAAACCTCTATCAAAACAGGAATCTCTGTTGAATTCTTTTCAATTTTTGAGCATGCAGGTTCAAATGACTGACACAGCTAATGAGAGTATAAAAGTATGTCCCAGTAATCCATCTAAACTGTAGGTATAGTAGAAAGGACCAAGAGCTAAAAAAGCAGGCTCTGGGATGGAAAAATCTCAGGAACAGAAAAGGCTGGGAGGATGTAATATTCAGCTACCTACTTCCACCAATCCTTATTTTAGCTGTTGGATATACAATAGCCCTACAATCCCAGATGAGAAACATAGAGTGGAAAATCTCTTCTCTGCATTAATAACTACAGTCTGCACCACAAAGGCATGAGAGCAGACAGGTTTCTCCACAGGAATATATACTGTCATAGCTGATTTCAACCACCCCTTTAATATGCTCGTGTATATTTCTGATTATACAAAGGAATTAGCACTATATCCATGGATCTCTTTAAGTGTTCCATTTCTGTATGTTGTTTAATTGCGAAACCAAAGTGCCTCATAAAACAAAGGAAAAAGAAATCTATCAGAAGAGACTAAATGAAGTGGAAATAACTGACACGTACATCTTGGAATTTCTTTTCATCCCCAACAAATAAATATTATCTTTTCTCTTGGACTCTGTTGCCACTTTCCGTATTTTCTTGGTTTTGGTTAACTGCTCTGTTCTGTTTCTCTCACAACTAGTTAGAATAAATACGTTTTCCATGAATTAAGTTACATGCATGCAGTTTCTGGACAGATAAGAAGTGGAATCAATTTGAACCAGCTCTAACTCACTAGTATCACTGTAGCCAAGTTTCCTGTTTGCATCACCAAGCAAGACCACTAATGAACCCAGAAATTACAGTGCTAAAGGGGGCAGGAAAATGAACACTTCCTTTTCTCTTTTCAGATCAAAGCCTTAGCAAGCCTGAAAATTTGTTACTGTGGAAAACACACTGCTTTTTCACTTTTATGACCATTGATAGTGTCCAGAGATAGAAACAGAAATAAAAGACATCTTTAGCTTCTTTGATATCTGAAAATAGTTCTGTACAAATATTTCATTACCCACAGTCACTGTTACCTAACTTCATAATGCTCTCTATTTTTTCACAGTGGTGAAACTGGAATTGGAAATTACAAGTGTAGAACTTTAAGCAAATCAGATGTGCTAGAAAAGCTTGCTCAGACAAAATCCTGTGCAAAGACCTAGCACCAAATGCAAATCCTTTATTCTCCAATAAATGCAAAAAAAAAATTATAAGTATTTCTTTGTAATTTCTTATTGTCAATGTTTATTTCTAAACAGGTTAATATTTTGGCTCTAGGTAGATTCAGCCTAATGCCATGCAAAGTAGCATACCTTGGTTTGGTTTTCTTCTTCTAACATGCCGTTTATTCTGGCTGAAAATTAAAGAGAGTTTTGGTGACAGAAAATACTGCTAATCTACTGAAGTCATGCCAAAGAAGAAACATCCAGAGTAGCACATAAAAGAAGAAACATCCAGAGTAGCATATAAAAGAATACCTGGGCATTTAAGGATTCCAGTGAGAAGGAATTTTCCATGTCAACCGCACAATGTGTGGGGAAGAACTGGTTTTGTGATCAGAAATACTTATTTCTTTGTTGACATTTACAAAGTTTAAAATGTAAACATAAAAATCACCCAAAAAAGCAATGAAAGAAGTTTTACAATCATATCCTTCCAGAAAGACAATGTGCTATAAGTCATCATAATCACAGCAAAAAAATATTTCCACTGACTTTTAGATACATCTTTCAGTTTTTGAACTTTAGTCATCATCAGCTTGGAGACTGAAATGTCCTACTTATCCATAAAATATATAGAAAGCTGGCATCAGTCATTTAGAAAGGACATAGAATCTCATAAAGCACACCTGAAATAAGAACTCAGGCAGGCTAAGCCACATGTATGCATCCTGACAGCAGACTAAGGAACCACAAATCACGGCAAAATGAACTTCCAATATTCTGTTTAGTGAAGAGCAGCTGCATTAAATCTGGAGATGACAGTTCTCTTTACAAGTAGAACAAATCAGCAGCTTGACAGTCCTGAAAGGGAGGTCTTGCTTTCTTGCTTTTTTGCTGTTCCTCTTGCTTTTGGTACAGTTCCTCCCTTCCCACTCTTGGTAATAACTTTTCCCCACCCTGTCTTACCATGCAGGATACAACATCCACATGATCTCAAGATTAAAGATTTGACGAGTTAAACAGCTTCTGGTTCTCCCAATCAGGTTTTCTGACATTTCAGTGAGCTGGCTATGCTTGCATGTAAGGTAAGCAACAGACATTTGTGGCCAGAACTGGAGAAAGAAACAAGATTTTCCACAGGGAAATCGGGGAATAGGGGATTTCCCATTGTGCCCTAGAGAGTTGTTAATGTTTCTACATTTCAAGTAACTGCATCTCATTACCATATTTTGAAGAGGAAATATACTGTTCATTCATTAACTGATACCTGATCTATTAATATCTGCAGGGAAAGAAAAATAAAGGCAAAACATCTTCTATTCAATAAGTGTAAAAAATGGTGAACCTGAAAATTTAAACAAATTGTTAGTTGAACGAAGCAATCCTGGAGGGCTATAGGCACAGCTAGAGGATGGCAAAACAGTCAACTTTGTCAAGTCAAATACATCTAGAAAGGTCACTGTGAGTTGCCCATCTTGGAACAAGGAAGTAATATTCCCCCTTTAACGAGTTTGACTGAGCTGAACTTTGAGTAGATTGTGTGCTCCCTAAGAGATAATATTTTCAGGATGACAAACCAGGATTCACCTAACTTAACCAGATGGCTATAGCTGAGCTTCTGGCTGAGCTATATAGGGTCCTTTAAAGGCAATGAAGAAATACAGGTTCTTAAAGAATGTGACTCATTTTATCTGTTTTGGCTAAAGGATAAAACAAAATAATTTGAGAAGTGCCTGTTTCTTCACTGACTAAGAACAGGGAATCTACACAGGCAGTTGTAAGGATCAACACTTAAAAAGAATTGCAATTGCAGTAACGTGTGGGAAGGAGGTTAGACACAGACAGCTGAAAACATCCTCTAGGGGCATATCTTTGGAGGCTGGAGACTTCATAGAATCATAGACTAGTTAGGGTTGGAAGGAACCTTAAAGATCATCCAGTTCCACCCACTCTGCAATGGGCAGGGATGCCTTTCACTATATCACGCTGCCCAAAGCCACATCCAACCTGGCCTTGAACACTATGTCCAACGTCAGCGATGTCAAGTATGATACCCAGCCTTTTTTCTGTGAGACCTCGCTCTTCCCCACCAACTAGCATAAAATAATGGGATGAAATTATGACTTGGGCCTAAAGCCTGAATGAGATGTGGGGTTACACTTTCTTTTAATAAAATAGTAATTAAAGATCGATGGATGAAAAGAGCATATACTGCAGTAGGAAGTAAATAGAAGCTGTAAGGCCAACACACTTTTTATGGTTTATGTGGGAGTCTTCAAAGAACACAAAAAAGAGAAAGGGAAGTTCAAATAAAAATTAAATAAGTCAATGCTAGGCAATACTGCCTGAAAACCCTACACATCACATGTGAAAACAATCTTATTTTTGCTGCCAATTTTTATTAATAGTTTTTGGCAACTTCTGTTCAATTTTGCTTCCCTAATCAAGTTCATAATCTGCAATGTGGAATGCTCACACCAGAGGATGAAACAGCAACCTTCTTCTTTATGACTTGAAGGCTGGAAAAAGATGAGACAGAGTAAAGTTGGGTTTAGAAGAAGCAGCTTAGCAAGCATGGAGAGCAGAACCAGTAATACTTAGTACTTGTAGCCAAATAAAAATAAACTCCAACAGCAGGCACAAAATATACTGACGTATACCTTTATAATCTGTAAAAACAACTAAAATTTTTCCTTCTAATTATAGTATGTAAAATACTGACAGAAAAGAAATAATTTCATATCATTTAGTAAACTGTTTGCTGTAAAATGGCATACATGATGCTTTTTATAATTAAAATATTAGTTAAGCTATTAATTCATTTAATATCCCTAACTACTCATCTCACTGATGTGTGGAAAGAAATACTAAGAACATGATTTTTAACTTCCTTTGTCAATCAGGCCAAGGTCAGGGACATATATAACATATTTTTCTTCACAGAGTCATCGGGCACTGGCAGAGGTTGCCCAGGGAGGTGGTGGAGTCAGCTTCCCTGGAGGTGTTTAAGGAACGGGTTGATGAAGTGCTTAGGGACATGGTTTAAGGGAGTGTTAGGAATGGTTGGACTCGATGATCCAGTGGGTCCTTTCCAACCTGGTGATTCTATGATTCTATGATTCTATAACTGTGAAAACACACAGATGAAGAGGCTAGGGGTGAGAGACACAGTTACAGTTTTAATTCCAAGGAGTGACTAGAACAATGGTCACTTTTGAGAAATTCTTATAATTGTTTCATTTGAGAAAAGAACAGCAATTTTCACTTTCTCTTATTTCTGCATGTAGAAACTATTATAGTATAGTCAGAGTTGGAAAGGACCTTAAAGATCATCTAGTTCCATTCCCCCTGCCATGGGCAGAGATGCGTCCCGGTAGATCATGCTGCCCAAGGCCCCATCCAACCTGGCCTTGAATACCTCCAAGGACGGAGCATCCACAACTTCCCTGGGCAACCTGTTCCAGTGTCTCACCACTTTCATGGTGGACGCAAAAAATTTCCTTACTAAACCTAGGATACAATTTTATGTGAAAGATGGACAAATTTAATGTCCTGGCTCTGCCATAATTTTGTTTCCTGAAGTGCTTTAGGACAGAAATTATGGCTTTTTCATTATGGTAATGACATACAGATTTTTTGAATATGTGTAATTATGTAAATTTTGCGTTTGACACAAGCAAGAGCTATTGCATTGTAATTGGACATCAAATTCACATCATTTGGTTTTTTTCTATCTCTCTCAACATCTACTGTTTTTTATTGACATTTTCTTTTCTTATTACATAGACCACAAAACACAACCAAAACCCCTTTTCTAAACTCCCTTACCTTCCCACTCAATAAAGAAAACAAAGCAAAATAATTTCCAGATGGTTGCAATCAAATCAAAAAAAGTGCTATATTAAAGGGAACTTCCCGCATGAACATACTGGAAAAGGGGTGTTCCATGCATTCAGCACCAGGCTAAAATCTGGCCTTTACCAGATATGCTGAGTTTAAAATAGCAGAACAGTGTCGCATGGTTGATCATTACTACAAATCTCTAGTATAGACAAGCAGCTAAATAAGACTAAGCATGAAAATCACTGTAACATTTAATGTAAATAGTCTTATACTGCAAAAGGAATTGGATGTTATAGTATCTAGATAATCAGAGAAGACTTAAAGTTGGAATTAATATTTGCCAAACATTTCCTGCACTTCCTTCTAGCTTTTTGTGCAGACCTTTTAATATTTAAAACTGGAAATCCTATTCTTTCACAGTGTCCTCAGTTTCTTGATAATGTAGAACAGTGCCTCAAGATACCAGCAAAAAAAAATGTAGAAATATGTATGATCTATTGCATAATTACATTTCTTAATGTGCCTACAAATATAATACTAATTTGTCCCTAAAGTGCATGATGAAAATTGCAGCCTCCTCCCACAAAACATACGTCAATCCATAAATATTTCATATTCATACCTATGCGGCTCTCCACTTAAACTTTAGAATTCTGATCTAACTGCTCTCCTTTAATCTTTGTATTTGCTTTTCTTACATCCATCAAATATGCAGTAATTTTGTCATAGATTTAATTTAAAGAGAGTAGTATCAAAGAGTTTATGTTGTAGTGGTAGAAGTGAAGGACAAGTAAAGAGGTTAAGAATAAAAGAAAAGATTTATGTGAATTGTTCTGTATATGTGTGAGAATGGAGTTTATAAGTTAGTTAACAATGTAGTCCCATTTAAACAGGATACAGTAACTCAAAAATACCAAGGAATGTATGAAAACACACAAGTGTAAAAATAATTCAGAAGGAAAATAGGGGAAACAGAATGACTGGTCTTAAATTAGCTTAATAACCGTGTACACTGTTGGTGGAAAAAAAAATAGGTGGAATACTGTAGTTCAGTACACAAAACAAAGGGAAAACTGTTGTTCACTCCGACTGAGGAGTAGTGTTAAATGCTAAAACATCTGAATCAAATCAGATAAGCAAGTTCACTGCATTAATAAGGAAAATAGGAACAGTATGAATTAGGATTCCTCACCTAAGTAGGAAAGCATAGGATTTTTAAGACTGATAGTGGTACTAGGATGATGACAGCAACCATGACATACCGTGGGAGACCACAAAACCTGAGAACTAGAAGCAAACAGTAATGTAATACCAGGTAAACTCCACAGGAGTGCATTGGTGAGGCAAAAATTTATAATAGAATAGTGGATTACTTCAGTGAATTCAGTCAGGAAACCCAGAAAAGCAGAAATCAATCTCGAGTTAGCCCACCACAAAGTATAGAACATGATTCAAAACTATATTATCAAAGAGCTAATCTGTAACTGTGTCCACCACATTCTTCATTTCACGAGCAACATAAAGCCCTCAGCTGCCATCCACCAATCTATGGTTTAATTTAAAAAATAGGAATATTTTTTAAATGAGTGGCCCTGTTAAAAATAAAACAAAAAAGGATTTTTTAGATCTTATCTGCTTGTAAGTGCCATAAAGTCTTTTTAGTGGCACCGCAAGAGGGTTTCAGGAAGAAAAAACACAAAACAGAAAGCTTTCCTTACATGGGATATACTGGAAAACATGTTCCAAATGTAACAAAATGAACTGTTCAAAATTGCCAAAACTGAAGGAAAACTGATCAGTAGTTTTAGAGGGACACAATTCCAAAGTAACTAAATTATTAATGTAGATATGTAACCTCTCTTAATTCCAGTGTTTTCCAAAGTAGGTTGCTAGGGTAAATGCCACGGTTCCCCTCCTTTTGCCCTAAATATAAGCTAAGTGTTAACTCCATTTCCCCACTCATTTGCAGTCTGACAACACCGCAAATGAATTCATTTCACTGTGGGAAAAGCTGTGGAATAGAACAGTCACAGCAACAAAAGGTAAGTGAAAATCAAACACAGACAATTTGATTAAAATATGATTCCTGCAGTATCTTAGAAAAATATCATACTGTAAAAAAAGAAACAAACAGAATCGATGGCATCCTGAGATTTGGTTATTTTATTCTCTCACAGCTATTGCTTTTGCTGTTGGTTCAGACTGAATGAATATTGTGCCTCTTACTTAACCACTAAAATCAATTTAATAGCATTGTATTTACTTCTTGCATCAGTAGCAAGATTTGAACTATCATTCATCAATAGATTTCCAAGAGGAAGCTCAGACAGCTTCACAAACAACATCATGTGTATTGCTTCTGGATAGCTGAGAAGAGATTAAAAAAAATGGAGTGCTTAACTTTGGTCACTTAAACTTCAAAACTGCACAGTCAACAGTATTCTAGGTCACAAAAATGGAAAAGTTCAAAACACAGATTTTTTTATCAAGCAAAAGAATGCAAAAAATATTATAAATATAGTTGGACAAAGAATACATAATTAGCCTCTAAAGCCTTAGTCAAGGCTTTTATTAGCCTTGAGTAGGAAGTCAAGAAGAAATCACAATAACAAATACTAAATTTGTAACAGAAGTTTATTTTATTAAATATATCTGGTTTTCATACCATAGGAAGCAGAATATTTTCTATTTAAATATCTTCCAAATATAGACATGTTTTTGGTAATTTTTTTTTAACGTAAAAAACCATTTTGTCTGCACTGACTCAAGGTGAATTATATTGACTTAAACAGTTGAAAGTGCAGACCAATAAATTTCTGCTGTCTTCGAATTATACGCCCCATTAGAAAAAAGCAATGAAATAACAGTAATCCTCGTATGCTCATTCTTTCCTTGACAGCAGAATTTTTAATCATATCCTCTCAAGACTCATGGAGTCATTAAAAAAAGGACCACAAACCAGAAGCCTTTCCAATTCCATTTCTTCAGAAAAATAAAATTCATTTTGATTTTTAATCATATTCAGTACAAATTGGTTATCTATTATTATTAGGCTCCATATGAATTGTAACTTATCACTAAAAAATTGCATTGTAAAGGGTAAACAAATAGGTATGATCAGTAGATGGTTCACACTTAAAGAAAAAATCACCGAAACCCAATGAAGAGATTTCATAGGGACACGGGAACCGTTTAAGAGTCAGAAGAACAGGAATCAGTCTTGAATGATCACTGTAGTTCCCTTCCGATTGCACAACTGATGCTGTTCTACTCTACTCTACCAAACAATATTCTGCCCATGGATTGGCAAAGATTTGCAGCCTAGCATGAAATTGATATCCTACCCTTCTTTCACTAAGCTACTGTACTGGGAAAATTAACTGCAGACATGCCAGTAAGAAGAAAATTTAGAAGGAGTTTTTATCTGGACTAAAATAATCAGAGACATGAACTTTCCTGTATGGATAAGCAGAGTGGAATACTACTATTAAAAAAAAAGAAACACCACAATAAAATTGATTAGAACGTTTATTTAAAAAGTCCTGTAATACTTGTTTCTCAAGCTGCCAAAATGCCAGCGAAATGATGAGCTATTTGTTGTTAAGAAAATGTGATATAGTAGAGACATGTAGATATGCCAAGTTATATTAAAGGTTTATGTGAGGCTCACATCGTCAGCAAAACAGGAGCTACATATCTAATGCCTGTCATTCTTGCAGACCTACTAGCTGTCATAACTAGTGAAAGTTACTGTCTTAGCCAAAATTGTAGCCCGATATTTGAAAGGATTTTTAGGAAAAGCACACATTTAAGCTGCAGAGATAAGACAGGTACTGCTTATGTCTAGTGCAGTGTAAAATACACAAGTAATAAGTTTTCTTCTGTTCAGTTCTGCTGAAGCTTAAATATAAATATATTTTTAGAAGATTTAGAGATAAGTAATTTGAAATTTCCTGGAAAAAAGTTCAAGCAGAATGTTTAGCCTGCAGGTAATGAATGCTCGCTGTTAAACAATGTTGGGCTTATAAAAAAATACCCAATATCATGGCTAAGGAATTCAGCATTACTTAAGAAGGGAGCTACAGTCCATCAAATCCACAATCCTGAACACTCAAGAATATACCAGTCATCTGACTAAAGGTATCAGTGGAAGAAAGTGTTTGCCCTGTGATTTTGGTTGTCCAGACACCGTACTGTTCTGTTAAATGTTTTCTCTGCTTTGACAAATAGAAGCTTGTAAGATAGACTCTTAAAAGTTGAAAGAGAAATTCTTAAAAATAAAAGAAGTGTGCATGAAAGAATAACATATTCTTCTTATCTCAGGCTGAAAGGAATACAGTGGGAGAAACAGATATGAGATAAAAGCTGGGACGTCTAGTTCCGCCTCCACAACCTTCAGTGTCTGAGAGATGCAAGTTGTCTGTGTTTTGAGATTTACTCTACAACCAAGAGAACATGGTCAGACTTAATTTCCACTTTGAAAATCACATTAGCAAATACCGTTTCCTTGACAGCTACAAATCCGGTGGGCACCGACAGCGAAAAAAAGAAACTGCTTGTGTTGTACGTATAAGGTTCACTCCGACATGAGAAACCTGAACATTTATAAGTCTATGGGAACTGATGAGATGCATCCCAGAGTCCTGAGGGAATTGGCTGATGTGATTGCCAAGCCACTCTTCACGACACTTGAAAAGTCATGGCAGCCAGGAGAAGTCCCTGGTGCCTGGAAGAAGGGTAATGTTGTGCCCATTTTTAAAAAGGGTAAAAAAGATGAACCTAGGAACTACTGACCAGTCAGCCTCACCTCTGTGCCGGGGAAGATCATGGAACAGATCCTCCTAGAAGCTATGCGAAAGCCCATGGAGGACAGGGAGGTGATTAATGGCAGCCAGCAAGGCTTCACCAAACCTTCACCAAGGGCAAGTCCCGCCTGACCAACTTAGTGGCCTTCTATGATGGGGTAACCACAGCAGTGGAGATGGGAAAACTGTTGGTTGGATAGATGTGATCTATCTGGACTTCTGTAAAGCCTTTGACACAGTTCCCCACAACAGCCTACTCTGTAACTTGGAAAGATATGGATTTGATAGATGGGCTGTTCAGTGAATAAGGAAATGGTTGGATGGTTGCATTCAGAGAGTAGTGATCAATAGCTTGATGTCCAGATGAAGATTTGTGAGAAGTGGTGTCCCTCAGGGGTCCATACTGGGACCACTGCTGTTTAATATCTTCATCAATGATACAGACTGTGAGACTGAGTGCACCCTCAGTGAGTCTGCAGATGACACCAAGCTGAGTGGTGCAGTGGCCACACTGGAAGGACGGGATGTCATCCAGAGGGACCTGGACAAGCTCCTACACCTGGAGCAAGTCGTACATCTGGGTCAGGGCAATTCGCAGTTTTGATACACAATGGGGATGATACAATTGAGAGTTGCCCTACAGAGAGGACTTGGGGATGCAGACTGGTGAGAAACAAGTTTACTTTACATCCAAGCCTATCCCTGATTTCAGGATGGGGGATGACGTGATTGGGAGCTGCCCTGCAGAGAAGGACTTGGGAGTGCTGGCTGATGAGAAGCTTGACATGAGCTGGCAATGTGCGCTTGCAGCCCAGAAGGCCAACCGTGTCCTGGGCTGCATCAAAAGAAGCGTGGCCAGCAGGGCGAGGGAGGTGACTTTGCCTCTCTATTCCTCTCTTGTGAGACCACATCTGCAGTATTGTGTCCAGTTCTGGAATCCTCAACATGAGAAGGATATGGAACTGTTGGAACAGGTCCAGAGGAGGGCTACAAAAATGATCAGAGGGCTGGAGCACCTCTGCTATGAGGGTAGGCTGAGAGAATTGGGGTTGTTCAGCCTGGAGAAGGGAAGGCTCTGAGAAGACCTTACAGTAAACTTGCAGTACCTGAAGGGCCTACATGAAAGCTGAGGAAGGACTTTTTACAAGGGCAGGTAGTGATAGGATGATGGGTAATGGCTTTAAACTGGACAGAGGAAGATTTAGACTAGACATTAGGAAGAAATTCTTCATGATGAGGGTGGTGTGGCACCAGCACAGGTTGCCCAGGGAAGTTTTGGCTGTTCTCTCGCTGGAAGTGTTCAAGGTCAGGTTGCATGGAGCCTTGAGCAGCCAGATCTAGTGGGAGATCATGCCTGCCCATGGTAGGGGGTTTGAATTGGATGATCTTTAAGGTCTCTTCCAACCCAAACAGTTCTATGGTTCTATGATTCTATGATTCTGCTCAGAAGCCACTGTCAACTACCTGTGTCATTGTTAGCTACTAGGTCTCTATCTTTCCTTTTTCTTCTATCATCTTTCTTACTGTTCTCCTTTACCCAGCAGCACTAAAAAATATCTTTCACCTTTCCTTTGTTTTCTCCATCCAACTCAACAAAGCAGAGTCTTTGCATATACTCTCCCATGTCCTGGGAGAACCTGACATGAAATTTTCTTTATTAAGCTGATTATTCTGTAAATGCAACAGATTCTTGCCTTTTTCTCTGAGTAATGGGTTATCAAGTCCAATCACAGGCTCAATATCAAAAAAATGTACAGCTTTGATCCTGTATAGTCATTTCTATCTAGTCTTCCGTCTGAAAGGATTTAAATTCTTCCTAAGGAGCCACAACTGTTTTGTGTTAGCAGCCATGTGCCTCAGTATAAATCCTAAGCAGCAGGCACCGAAATAATCATCTTCTTGGATGTGGGCCTGTTAGAAAAATAGAACTGGTAATCCAAATGATCCTTTGCGGTTTTTTTCCCAGCCAACCTGAAGGTCTGTTAATAGGAGGAACATTATTACTTCCAAAAGAATGTTATATCTCTCAGTGGAAGCATCACCAAAATTTACCTGAGTTTTATCAAAATTGCAGACTAGAAGTGGAGGTACCAAAGAATGTGAGCAAATCAGTGGAATTTTCTATTACTCATTTTCTGGATTCAGTTCTACTTGTAAAACATCAAACTGAAATACTGGTGCCTTAAATAGAAGTAGTAATGCATGTTATATTGAATAAATTCAGTCTAACACTATATTAAATAATGTGGAAAAGTGCACAATACTTATCAAGAGGTCAAAAAACGCAATAGGCATTGAGGCTTCCCTAAAGACCCCCTTCTTAAGGCGTTTGACAATGAAATAATGAGGTAGTAAGTTGTGCATTGCTGTACTACACAACTTCCCCAAGTTATTAAGCCAAGCTACCTTGACTCTGAAATGAAACACCTTCCCTATTAATAGACAGAAGATAGTCGTGAAAGCCATTCTTTGTTTTCTTCCAATGCAAATCTACAGCTTCACAGTTCTATACCTCTGCAGCTCTCTGAGCTGAGATGTGAATAGGCAGAGGACAAGGCACTTGGCTACTCCTCACAGCTGGAAAGCTATTTGCTGTCTCCTGGAAGATGCAGTGAGCCATAGAGGATCATCCTTAAGCACAGTGCAGCTTGTATGCTGCTTGTTGAATCACAGTAAGCCTTAGTAAAATTATCTTTAACACGATTAACCATTGCTGCTGCCAAAACAATTTGAATTTAGGAAGCATATGGACTCGAACATAGTGGTAAGTCTTATAACTGAAGTATCAGTTTGGTTCTCTGAATTTAAACTGGGGTGTAAATTAAAAATCAGTGTGTAGACCACATACACTTATGAAAAAAACACACTCACAGTGAACTGATTTTTAAAAATATCCATAGATCTTAAAGTCTACCACTGGCTATTTTTCTATTTGTTTTGGTTTTTTATAGAAGTGACACATCATATAAATAGTAAAGGAACAAACAAACAAACAAGAAGTGCAGTGCAGTATATAGAGGAATAAAAAAATATCGATGTAATCATTTTGCATTATTTTCTATAGAACAAATGTCAAGTAGCTTAAGGAAAACAGGACAAGCAATTTGTGAAGGCATGAGATACTTCTAGCTAGTTGTTAAGAGCAGTACCTTCAATTTCTGTAAGGATTATTTATTGCTACCTATTATTGCAGTGATACAAAGTATCACAGAATCAGTAGGTTGGAAAAGACCTCTAGGAATGTCAAGTCCAACCATTCCTATCAAACAATAAACCATGCCATGGTTTAGTGGTTGGTAGGAATGGTTGTACATCTACTACACCTGCTACAAATGTCTCTAGTTGTCAGCTGGTGCAGCTGACAGTCTTTGACTTAAAACTGATAGGTGACAACAGACTGTTATATGTTACGTTTTTGAAGAAAGCACACATCTATTGACTAATTTATCCACAAAAAAAAAAAGTCTGGATTTCGTAACCTGAACAAGCGTGTTCAAACTTGAATACTTCACTCATCAAAACCTGTTCAGACAGTGATTTATCACTACAAAGTTACTCTCATGAGAACCTTACTTTTAAATGTGCAAATCAGATCACAAGTCTAAAGGTAAATTAGTAAAAAAGGCCTCTAACGTACAGATTTGTAAATATGTGTTATGAACAGTACATAAAATTCAAAATATTACAATACAGTGCAAAGATAATACAATACAGTTTACTCCTAAAACCACATAATCACATAACAATGGAATTAATGCACCATAATCTAAGGGGATATAATCAGGAGATTAGAGAAGAACATAGGACTGAATTAATTTGATTTGCACATTACGCTTCTTTTTATTTCTGTTGAAACTACAGTTCTCTGTTCAGCCTTTTAACAATAGCAGCCTAAACACTTGAGGTCTTCCACAGCCTCATTTTTCATTGGTGTTTCCTTGTCAAAGTAGAGTACTGTTGCTCTGGTTCTGGTTTACTCCATACTGATATTATAGAAATTATCTGATTTCACAGTAATATGTTTCCAATGAGTGTTCCTGAATTCATGTCTGATTTTGCTCAAATAAATTAAATCTCCTTGGTACAAAGCATTTAGAATAGATGGACCAAAGTTAGACCAATAATTTAAAATGCATTAAGAAAGTCATACTCGCCAGCATTTCACATGGAAGAAAAAAGACCTGCTACACAAGCTGGAACACCTGAACCCATGGTTTTGGGACTTGCACAGATGGCTTGCTGTTAATTACAGCATCGGAAATATCTTAAGACTTGTTGTGCACAAACAGATCAGTCGCACAGCACATGCATGGGAGGATGACATCTTCTGGATGCATCTAACTCCCTTACTTCATGGGCTGGGAAAGGCCCATCTGTCTATTTGACCACAAATAACCCAACTGAAAACTCTGCTGCTGCTCTTCCTATTGTTCAGATTATCCTAGAAAGTGGCAAGGCAGTAGATAACTTGAAGTAATACTTACTGGCACACTGTTAAAGCAGCTCATTGGGTTAAAAAAAAAAAAGTTGGATTCTACTTGTTGTTCCCTAAATTATTGGTAACTGGTCAAGGTCACTAGCAAGTTCTTGATTAAATATTAAATTTAATTCACATCAAACTCCTTACAGACAATTTATCAGAAGCATGGATTTTAGTGAATGAAAAACAAAGCAAAAATGACCACAAACCTATGGATGTAGAAGATGGACGAAGAGAGGGTAAATACATATATTTTTACAAAATAAGGAAAATGCAAGGAGGGGGGAAAAAGGCCGGGATAAAGACAATAAATTAGGTAAAATATCCAGCTCTGTACCTAACCTTGAAAATAATTATTAGACACAAAGGAATAAACAGAATAATGAAAAGATGAAATCATGTGATACTGAAAGGACTAGATATGAGAGTAGTACAAAACCATCTGGAAACTGGAAGTAAAAACTTAATAAGGAAAGAAAGAAGGGGAATAAGAAACTTTTGGGGATGTACAACACATTTCCTAATAATTTTGTTTTGAATATTCTGTTTCTCTATGTATTGGGATCATGGTGGACTTTTCTCCAAGGACCTAAGTCACAGTCTTTTAATCTAACTGCTCCATGTATTTTAACAACTTTGATGTAATGCTCTTAAAGATTAAAGCATTAAAAATGCTCTCATCCGTAACTTTTCTATTGTAGATTTTACACATTTAAGACAACTGACTTCATTCATATTCAGCTCACAGAAGTAGACATGTCATCCCTGTTCCGTTTGCTTCATTTCTTCTCCTGGTGTTCTGATAGAAAATCTTATGAGGAGAGTGGCAACCCTCAGAAATGAAGCAATGAAATCAGGTTAATTTCAAGTCTTCTATAATGGCCTTAAAATTGCTACAAGAAGTCTGAGCTGTCTTGAACAGTAAACATACAGAGAATTTTTCTGTAACTTGGGTAAAATGGAAAAAACAGCAATTCTGGAAAAAAATCAGATACCTTAAATAATCAGATACTTTGAAAAAAACCACTAAGAAAGAAAATAAATCCCATGATAATGTTAGAAGCAGTATCACTTTGAGTGATTTGAGTGACTGATATCTCATTTCACAGTTTGCTTCAGTTCCTCCTTCTGTACAAGACACCAGTCAGTTTTACTACTGAGAAAGGTTAATCTAGCATTACTTACAGATAAAGTAACATTGGTTTTCCTTTTTCAAATAGGCATGTAACACCCCACAAGAAATAGTGAAACAAGAAAAATACAATAGTTAATACATCTAGACTAACAATTAGAGCAGAGGGCTGTTTAAGAAAGACATTTAATCACCTTTGATGGTACAATTTAAAAAAGAAAAGCGTAATAAATTCCAGTGATCCTGTTAAAGTACATGAAATTTAGTTGCTTATTCATTAATTCATTCATTCTTATTTATTATAAAACTTCAACTAAAGTGTAACATCCCATTTTGCTTTAGAAATAAAGAGGAAAGTTTAAGCAGAAAGCAATTAACTTCTGACAGCAACTTAGAACACTATTTCAGTTTCCCTCCTCACCCAGCAAAAAACAATCAGATATTTTTTTCTTGCACTTATATATCTCAGGTTCATTTGGTTTTGTTTTCTTTTAGGTCCAAAAAGTTGGGATGAAGTAATACATGTATGTTGTAGTGTGAGTCAACTTCAGTGAAACATGCATTAATTCTTCCTACTAAAGAAGAACACTGTGCTTGAAACTGTTTAGAACTAGGCTGCATCTCACTGTTCTATAAACTTTATTTCTTATCACTGGGAAATTAAAATATTTTTTATAGTGGCATAATTGTGTGTGCATTTTAGCCTGATTATAAAGCTACATCAAAGATCAAAAAGACTTCCAGAGTTCATCATACTTCAATTATCTCTTCTTCATTTCACAGCCTACAGAAAAACATGTAATTTTATTTTCTATTATTTTATTTTATTTTATATAAACGTTTTACTTACACAAATGGAGTCTTTTAATCCATCTAACTGGGAAATGCATTCACTTGTTAGAATAATCCAGGTCTGACATTTAAATAAGGTATATTGCATATATGTTTTTGCCTGTGCATATCTCCCTCACTCCTGAGGGACACCTGCACAGTGAAGAGCAGACAGATCTTGTTGATCCTTTATAAGGTCACAGAGGCTTAGCTATAATATAGCCTTGCTTAATCCTCATTGGTTTTGCCTACTGAGCACAAGGCTGTTTCCTTGACAACACAGCTGCTGTTGCCACAGCATCCAGAGATACATGTGATGTCCAGGTTTAGGGTATGCCCCAGCTGAAAAACTATTACACAATGCTATTTTCTACTACAAGTCTTTGAAGGCCAAAAATAAGATCAGTGAAAAATCTTCCGTACATTCTATTTCTTCTGCTAATATTAATCCCCATGCCACTACTTACATTGCTATTACTTGTCCCATTGCCTGTATGGGACATATACTTCTGAAACTCAGTTATCACGGCAATTCTTCTCTTGGGGAGCACACAGTCTATGGGTATTTTTTATTCAAGGTATGTAATTTAGATGTGATATGCAAATAAGAATTAATCATCAGGTTGCTATATAAGAAGACAGACAATTAGGAAACATACAAAAATGCA
Organism: Cuculus canorus; assembly: GCF_017976375.1. NCBI lineage: Eukaryota > Metazoa > Chordata > Aves > Cuculiformes > Cuculidae > Cuculus > Cuculus canorus. The sequence goes on along the minus strand of NC_071441.1, from coordinate 65,673,874 downwards.
GTAGTAATATGTAAAGTGGAAATATAACTAATGAAATCAAAAATGGGGATGATTTTCTTTTTTTTTTTTTACTTTCGCAAATGCTTTTTTCACAAAGTGAATGTACATTACACCCAGTGAACTAGTTTTGAAGTTGAGAATCATGCAAGACCATGCAAGACCTAACTTGTGCTTTTGTTTAATGAATTCCAAATATTCCTGGAGCTCTTACCCATGACGGTAAATCATCCAGATTTAAGTATTTCATGCAAATTTCAGGGATTAGTTGAAACTGGTATTTTTTTATGTATATAACTGCTGAAAACCATCTTAATTTTCCCATGGGAAGTGGATACTGAGCAATACACAAAGATTTCAAAAGTATGATTAGGTTCTCTAGTTACAAGTTGAAGGTAGAAAAGTTCAGGATAGAAGTAAGGTGTAGAATTTCAACATTCTTGACAACAAAGCATTGAAATAACTCCTGGAGGGCTGTGTGGAATATTCCATGAATTCTGGATGATTTTCTAGGATGTATGTCCTACTTCAAAAACAATAAACACACAGAAATTCTACAGCCCTGTACTACACATAAAAGCTGATCAGATGATGCTAGCATTATAATCTATAACTCATTACTGGGGAAAAGAAGTGTTCAGAATAAATGAACATTCAGTGATCTGTCACACTGGCAATTTTAAGAATGCAGATATTCTTGAGTTTCATGGAAATAGAGCAGACTAGACCAAGAACTATACATGCAAAGTTCCAGTGATCAGCTAATTAGATGTACTTCATTTCCATGAAATGCAAAACCACCAAAAATCTGTCTTCCACTGAACGAAATGCTTAACAAGATACATAAACATTGGTACTTGGAATTTACAGCTTTTAACTGCCCAGTACTCTGGCACTCAGACTAACTGCCCTGGAGCAGAAGTCCATAATATTAAACTCTATCAATCTTCCAAAACAGGTTGACTACAAGCAAAGTGCCAACTGGGAATGGTCCACAGCCTATACAAACTCCCAAACTTGAGGAATTTTTACCAATGTCCTAGTCAAAACTCTAGTCACTTGTACAAATAATAAAATTGGACAATTGACTTCCAGTGAATGTGAAAATTCTCTGGCACTGTGTAACTTACTAACATGCACATAACCAAGGAAGTGGGACCCCATGTGGCAATAGTCTCTGGACCTCAGAGCCTCGGAGGTTGTTGTGATATTGCATTTTCCTGTGAATGAAGCAATATCTCACCATTATGAACAGCAGGACCACCAACTTCCATTGAATTTGGAAGTAATACGAAATGCAGCCTCTTTCAAACACTGGAAGTAAAAATAATAATAGTAATGAACTACAGTGTTTAGTTCTATCCAGAAACTGCAGCATAAAACAGATCAGGCTGAATTTAAAACTAAGAATCAAACAAAAAAATCATACCCGGAAATACGTGACTGACACATGTAGAAGCCAGAAATCTTCAAATCCTTCATTATTTCATAAGCCATGTGTCCAAACTAGTACTCTAAGTCTGATGGATGAATTGAATCTTCTCTAGTAAAACAAACTGAGAATTATGAATATCCTGAAATATGAAGATTTCAAGGGAACATCTTCTTCCCCAAGGAGAAGGAGCATTACTGCTATAGTACATCAATATTGCTACTAAGCCTCTGATAGTTGTCCTAAAAATATTTCAGAATGAGTATAAGTGAGGGTCAGCAAAAAGGAGCTGAGATTGTGATAGCTGATCCATAATGCTATTTGTACTTCTTGAAAATGCATGGCTGGGAACGATAAATTAAATGTATCAAATCAAGAACAACATGGAAAGCTAGAAAGATAGCAGTTAATGCCTGACGAGTCACAGCCATAGAATACTAACTGATAAGCACAAGATGTTGCAGGCTGTGACCATAATGTACTACCAGTTTCACTAAATACAATTCCAATCTTCTTCGGGTTGTTCTGAATGGTTAGATTTAGATATACGCCTAAAATTCTAGTTTCATATAAATAAAGAGCAAAACTACTGTGAAAGACTAGAAATGGAAAAGCAGACGGAGAAAAAAAAAATGACTACAGTAATCAGTATTACAGGCTGTAATCTCAGCAAAACCTTGGTTTAAACATTATGAACTTTGTGCAGCTAGCAGAGAAAAAGTGATAGTAAGGAGCAGCGGGATATAAGGGAATTACCGAATGTTTACACAAATTCCTGTCAAGTGAAAAAAAAAATATATATATCTCAAGACTATATATACATAAAGACAATATAAGGGAGGGCAAAAAAATTACCATTTGTGGCTGGCATAGAAAGGGAGGGAGGGAGCATTTGAGGTCCAAATGAAAGGTTTAGAGACAAGTTTAAAGGTGGATATAGAAACGAGACTGTGACAAACTACACACTGCAGCAATACTTCAGACAAATACACATGGAATAAGGCTATGCTTTTCAAACTTCAGAAAAAGGATTTTACAATAATTAATATAAGTGATGAAGCAAGAGAAAACAAATGTTACAACTTTGTAGCTGAATAAGAAACGTGCTACTTTAGAAATATTTATATTATATTTCAAAAAAATTATAACTCTAGCCAGATAATAATTCCTTGTACTAGATCAAAATTATGTAGAACTATGATGCATAGAATAGATCCTATGTAACATTATTTTATTAGTTTAAATTTCTTCAAACAATGCAGACAAGTTAACTTTGTGTTGGCAGGTTTTTATCTGACCATTTATCAACTAACCTAATATAAAACCAAAAAGCTGCTAAAAATCTTTGCTTGTTTGCACTGGCTAATTTGACAGAAATGCACACACTTGACAAAAGTTTTGGTTTGCCCCTTGTTGAACTGGAACTTTACCCTAAATGTTCACAGAGAAGTGTCTGAGTGATTTCAGTTTAGATGAAGCAAGACTGGAGAAAGTAAAGAACCAGATAATAGTTTGGCTCCATGGTTAATGGCCCTGAGATATCCAAGACTGAACAGGCAGTGCAATGTTCCTTGTGGTAAAAACACTTAGACGATAAGGATTTAATCAATTGAGAACACAGCAGCTTGTCTCTTAGCAACACAGTTCACCCAAAATACATGATTCTACTTATACAATCCTTTTTCCTATTGAATATGGTTAAATTTAAGCCTTCAGTATTTCCTCTCAAATATCTCAAGTGTACAAGTTTATGTGACAAGAAATGGTCAGGTTAACACAACTATAAACAAAACCTCCAGTGACGATGATCTTCCACCTTCAAGAACAGTGGAGCTGAAAGTGTAAAGAAAATTATTGTGTGGTTTGGGATATTTTGTGGGGCTTTTTGTTTACAAACATTTAATATACAATAGAAAGTGTTCTCCATCTGTCTGGTCTATATTTGTCAATTTAGCCCTGGGAAGTCATAAAAACTGAATTGTCCTACTTTCAAAAGAAAATGTAGAATAATCTGACTTGTCTTCCTACAGACTATATACTAAATAAATAACTGAGGGCAAGTCCTGCCTGACCAACCTAGTGGCCTTCTATGATGGAGTGACTACATCTGTGGACAAGGGAAGAGCTACTGATGTCATCTCTCTGGATTTCTGTAAGGCCTTTGACATAGTCCTCCACAACATCCTTCTCTCTAAACTGGAAAGAGATGGATTTGATAGGTGGACTACTTGTTGGATCAGGAATTGGTTGGATTATCACATCCAAAGACTAGTGGTCAATGGTTCAATGTCCAATTGGAACACAGTGATGAGTGGCGTTCCTCTGGGGTCCATACTGGGACCAGTACTGTTTAGTATCTTCATCAGTGACATAGACAGTGGGATCAAGTGCACTGTCAGCAGGTTTTCAGATGACACCAAGCTGAGTGCTGCAGTTGACAGGCCTGAGGGACAGAATGCCATCCAGAGCGACCTGGACAACTTCAAGAAGTGGGCTTGTGTGAGTCTCATGATTTCAAGAAGGCTAAGTGCAAGGTCTTGCACCTTGGTTGGAGCAACTCTCAGTATCAATCTGAGGTATCAAACCAAATCTTTGACTGCATCAAAAGATGCATAGACGGTAGGTTGTGGGAGGAGAGTCTGCCCCTCTGCTCTGCTCTGGTGAGACTCCACCTGCAGTATTGTGCCCAGCTCTGGAGCCCTCAGCATGAGAAATTCATGGATGCATTTGAGCGGGTCCAGAGCAGGGCCACAAAATGACCAGAGGGATGGAATACGTTTCCTACGAGGAAAGGCTCTGGGGAGACCTGATTGCAGCTTTTCAGTATTTAAAAGGGGCTTATAAGAAAGCTGGGGACAAAATAAAGAGGGTTCAGACTAGATATAAGGAAGAAAGTTTTTACAGTGAGGGGTGGTGAAACACTGGAACAGGTTGCGCAGAGAGGTGGTAGATGCTCCATCCCCGGAAACATTCATGACCAGGATTCACGGGGCTCTGAGCAACCTGATCTAGATGAAGATGTCCCTGCTCGTTGCAGGGGCTAGGGCATGGACTAGGTGACCTTTAAAGGTCCCTTCCAACACAAACTGTCCCACGATTCTATTAAGACGGTACAAATGCTTTAAAAAGAATAATCCCTAATGTGACAAATCTAATTCTAAAAATCTTTAAAAAGAATGACTATTGAATAAACAACATAGATTTCAAATTCATGTTACTAGTTCATGTTTACACCCTTTATAAGAACCCCAAATCCTTAAGTTCTTACAAAAATATTTACATAAGAATAAAACTATAAATGCTGTTAAAATATATTTACACTAATGTTAATGTATGGAAATAACACTAAAAAAACAAGTTATAAATAAAAATACATACTGATCACAACTGCTATTTTATTACAGACAGGATGGTAAGGGAATGGCTTTCTTATCACACATAGTAGTAATCAGCATCTTGCCAGCTACCTGATGGAGTCATTACATCTACAAATGCCTCTTTCAAATATGAGCTACTAAGGGTTCCAAATCCATTCCCCTGTCCTTGTCTGTAAAGAACATAGTTATGTCCTGTCTACTGCAGAGTAAGCTTTACCACCCTAGCTCACCAAGAAATTCCTCTGAAGACTATGTTATCTATTTCCTTAAGTCATTATGAATGTATGTTCACCAGAGTGTAACACAGATCAGTTGAAAAATACTGATATTCTATATGCAAGAAAGATCCTCTGCTAATACTGTGTTAACACCAACAATGAACTGAAACTTGTCACTCTTTTCTGATCCACACAGAGAATTAAGTGTTTTTCTCCTAAGAATTCCGTATTTGCTGTTTCTCTATATTCTTTATATCTTCTATCTTGGCTCTCTTCTGCTAGATCACTTCTTTTGTTGGATTCACTGGTGAACAGAATGCCTCCTGGATTATTTGGTCTTAAATATTCAAATCATAGTTCAACAGCTCCAAAATAAATAAATTTTTAAACCAGAATGAAGCACACTTCAGGATTATAAAACTGCATCAAATAACAACACTTACTTGTTACACAAGTACATATACAAAATTCTGAAATTCTCAAACTATTGTAAAGCCATTAAGCAACAGTTTAAGAAGAGTAAGTAATAAGAAGCAAACTCACATGTGTGAGGCTTAGGTCAGATGAAATTATTTGCAAAAGTATTGCAGATCTGATGTATAGTTCTAGCTGGAAAAGTAATGAAGTAAGGTTTCATTTTATATTTTATTTAAATAACTTTTCTGCACTAAATTAACTTCAATTTTAAAATAAATAGAAAATTGTAATCACAATTGATAGGGAATTTAATCAAAACAAAGCATTTCTGAAAATACAGGAGGCAGTACATTTTCACCATCTAAAAAGAAAAGGCAGAGGTAAAATGATTAAATGACTTACAGCATGTTACCCAGTCAGGAGCTTGGGCAGAAGGACTTCACAATTATTATTTCAAAAATTCTATGAATTCTTTCAGTCTCCAGTGTCTGAAAGGAGAGTTAAACACAGGTTAAAAAAAGGGGCAGCAATACAGGCACTAAAATCAGACAGAACATTTTCCATTTCCTAAAAACCAATGTAGCTTTCAGCTTTATAGAATGTATCTTTTAATGTGATGGTGATAGATTTTTCTTTTTGTCACACTTAATGATGCCTTGTCAAGTGTGTTCAGGTAATTACCAGACATCTAATAGCAAAATGAAGCAACCCAAATTGCCAGCATCTCTGCCTATCTGTCATACAAATTTTCAACCACTGCAGCTCCAATTTTGATTTCTTTATCATAACTATCCTTCATTACAACAACAATGCTAAGACATGCAAGTAATCTCCACTAATCTTAATTGTTTTACAGTAGTAATTCGTGCTTAACTACCTGTTTGTCTCTATATTCCTTGTTTATACTTTTCCTACATGATGACATCTTTTTTTTTGGATATCACATTGTTAGAAAAACATGGCATAATGCATCTCTTTTCATTAGGAGAATGAAGTTGTAAGAAAACAGACATTTAGTGGTATCTTTTGACCTCATCTTTCTCCCAGAAAAATTATCTTCTAAAAACAGCACAGAGCAACAAACTCTCAGTGATGGCACAATCCATTTAAAATTCCTAAATTTTCAGACTCCTTCTAGATACAAATGGAGAAATAAAAATCTACACAAAGTCTTGCATAGTATGCAAATTGTTACAGATCAAGAGATTATCTCAGGTTTTGATGCAATTCCTGATTTTAGAAAACATTACTGACTCAGAGTAACTCAACTGATTTAAAACAAAGTGTTCTTTGTACAGCAACACATTTTAACACAGTGAAGCAAATCTCTTACGATTTCCTGTTACAAATAAGAACACTTCAAAAGTATTAAACATCTTGCATATTTTATTCTTTTTCAGAATTAATCAAGCCATTAAATCATAAAGACATTCCACAACAGAAAATTTATCCTCATAGCAATTTCAGTGCTGCTAACTTAAAAAACAAATAGGTTGTCTTAACACTTTTAGTTAAGCAGTATCCAGTTTGGAAATTCCAGGAATGTAGTGTCATATGCATCAACCAACTCTCTTTATCAGGCAGTATATTATTACATGAATACACCCAAAGAATCATTAGTCATAACAAATTTGAGGTTAAAGTCTGCCAAAATTATCAAGAAAGAAAGAAAAGAATGGGGGTTTTATTTCTTTTTTAACTCTAGGAATGTTAAGCAAAACAAGCTAGTAGCCTGATAATCACTGAACATGAGTTTGCTGGTCAGAAGCTTTCACATAAGTTGCGATGAGAAATAAGATATATTACCAAGAATGAAAAATACTTGAAAAGAACTATTTAACATTACATTCTGCTTATTTTCCAGAATACTTAAACTCTGGTAAACCAGTGTATTAACTACACACCACTTTATACATTCCAGCTTTTCAAGAGGTAGTGACAGCTGATGCAACTCAGTGTTCATTCACTTGCATGTAACAACCAACAATTTTTTACCTCATTTTTTTGTATATTTCTATTGCCCGGCTTATTATTGACTTCTAGGTTCATAATTTCTATGTTATTTCCTTTTCAGCTTCTCAGAAATGTTGAAGATTTCATTAACAATTTACACTTGTAGTTCAATGATCTTAAATGATATAAAATACCTCTTAATGAAAAATACAAGCTCAGATGAATGATTTAAAAAGAAAAAAAAAGGAAACCACAAACAAGTTTTTTTTCTATATTGCTGAGTGTTTAGTGACTGGATATTTGTAATCTCAATGTTGTTATTGTCTGTAAAAATCCGAAAGCAACAGGATCAGAAAGACTGGAGCTAATGTTATCGTCCAGCAATACATTTGTTTCCTACTTCAGTCTTGTCCAGATTATTAGACAGAGAAGAACACTCCTTCCCTAGCAGATGGATAAAAATGTTTACGTTCAGTAATTATGTAAGCTATAAGAAGTAGAGGGGACCTAGAGGCAAGACACATGGTGATAAAGTATACAATGTAATAAGAAATTACAGTACTCTAAACATGAGGAAATAATTCCATTTTAAGAACATTTAGGAAAAAAGAAAATATTATTACTGTCATAAGTTAATCACAATAGACATCATAAGAATATATGTTATTTTCAGTGTCTCTTTGCCTATGCTATTCTATTTCAAACTCCACAACCAATACAAATCTGTTCCTTATCCCCTTTCCTCTGTTCTTCCACCTCAGTTAGCATTGTCTACATCCTTTCACTCTGTCTAGTAAACTTTGGCTTCTCCATTTTTCAACTTCTTTCAACACTCTCTCATATAGTCTCTACCATTCTCTGTTTTTTCCTGTCCCCTGCACGGCTCCCAATCCTACTCTCCTCATTAATTTTTTCTTGAATATAAAACCATCTTCCCAGTTGCATGGAACCTTTTTTAGCAGACAGAAATGATACACTTTTAATGGAAAGTGGCGTAACCTTCACTTTTTTATTATAAAGTGGAAGGATTCCTCCTGTCTTGTTCATTAACCTTAGTATGTGAAATCATACTGTCTCAGTCAAGGTCCTTTTCACATTTTTTATTTTTTCCTTTAATAATAAGAAGTGAATAAATTAAGTTTTTAGCAGGCCTGAATCTTGCAAAGGTTTGCAGCAATGTCAAGTCAACAAAATCGCACTTCCAGAAGCATGCAAAGATGTGGCTTCCCTTTCACGGGGACAATTTTACTGGAATTTGCACTGACTACCTTGAAGGAGGGATGGAAAATGTTAACAGAAAAGGATACAGTAATGGAAAAGTTCAAAGAAGAAGCAAGAAAAGCAAGAAAGGAACAAGCTGCTCCTCATATCACTTTTTTGCAAAGGGTACAAACCAGCATAATTACCATTCCTTATTGCTGTATAAAGTAACTAATTATCTGTCTTATCAAGTGACTAGAACATACCTTGAGTCTTCTATTCCCTTGGGAAAGAAAATTTTGATTCAATCAGTTTGCTTCAGGCTTGATCATGCTACCTAAGCCATGTCACTCTGATGGCTATCAGCCAAATTCCTACCCCAGTCATATGCTTTGAAGTTTAACAATGACCAACATGCTGTGTAATTCACTCACAAAATGTACCTATTTTGTTTTTCTACTGTGACATAATTATGAGTACAAATCATACTATCTGCAAGGACAAAGATGCACAGTTTTATTCATTTCTGTCTTAAACACAGCAAAAGCTTAAGCAGAATTAACGGACAACAAATAAGCAAAAGGTTTTGTGATTTGAGGTGCAAAATTTCTGGTTAATCTGGCTGACGCAGAAAACCTTTGCTGCATCTCAAGATTGAGTGGCTGGCAGACCTAAAGTAGCCTCTCTTCTTTGGACCACATACACCAGTATCGTCAGTCCCCAAAGGAAATGATACAGGGATTTGAAGCATATCCACTCAACCATACTTCAAAATAACTGTGCTTTCCATATTTATGATATCAGCTTCCAAACAACCACATTCACTAATTCTGTAGGTCAATAACTTATCTGCTTTCATGGCAAAACCACAACAAAAGTTTAAGCAATTCTGCTGCCTTGCAGTTTGGTCCTCAATAACTGCTCCACAAGAAAAGGGCATATGTGTAAATTTCCATGAAATTCTTGACATGTCACTCAAGTTTCCGTTTTAGATCCCTATGCTTGGGCCAATATTTATAATCAATTTTTGTAAGGTCTCAAAAACTGATGTCGCATATTCTCAGTAAATTTTCTTGCGAAATATTGCCCAGATTGTATCAATCAGCAACTGGTTAGAGATTCAAGATTCAATGGTAATCAGATTTGTTTCAACGATTTTAAGAATGCGGCTTGCAAATTATATGTGTTGTTCTGTGTGAGATGTTCCAATTAATTTCTACTATCTTGAGCCAAGATATGCAAGCCAAATGGGTTACTGCAAACAGTAACGAAAACAGTAATGTCATTAATGTGGTTAGATGAAAAAGCTGCACTAGCTCAACAAAGAATTAGGCCAGGTGGCAGGTGAGATATAAAACACAGACAAGACAAGACAAGTTTTGAAATACTTTGTGGGGATGCAGAGAAGCTTAATTCATTCAGATGGCAGACTGCCACAGCTGATGGAAAAGATGCAGCTGTTCGTATCATAGGCAAATCTATAATTAAATGCAATTAAGGATTTAAGCTAATATGAATCAGTTCTGATATTAACTGCTACAAAGCTTTAGACTAATTAATATATGAACAGCAATTGGGATTGTCTACAGATCAGTACTGATATGATTAGCATATCAATAACTTGTACTAAAATGGCTAGAGAAGATCAGTTAAATTGCATAATTACTCCATGTTCCTGCCTAATTGCTCCATGTTCCCTTTTTTGTTCTGTTGTTACTCCACATGGAGTTGAAGAAGGTAAAAGGAAGGAGTTGAATTTAGGAAGAAAACTATGGTTACACAAAGTAAGACATAATTACATAGAATGTGCATCATACATGCCAAAACCATCATCGGTTTTACACACACCTATTCAGGCTTTCATGGTTTATAAAATAACTCTTGGTACATTCAGTCAATCATCTAGATGATACTCCAAAATGCTTTATGAGTTCCCAGAGGCAGCTGCTCAAGACATAGTGTACCCATATTTTGACACGTCTTTTTAATATCTAAATCAAATACTTCAGTGATTGAAGTCACAATGATGCTTTCCTATTTTCAAGTTTGTTTTTGACTGCAACAATTGCAAATACAACTCCTTCAGCTCACTGAATCTCAGCTGATTCCAAAAAAAAGTTCTGACTCATCACATACAGTGAACAGACTGAAGTGCAGTAGAACTCCTCTTACCCGTCTATACCTTATTCACAGACCCAGATCTGTCTGTTGATCCTCTATTAATAATCAGTGATAAAAAAGGCAGTCCTGACCAGAACTTGATTCACATCACAGGCCACCAAAATGCTCTATAAACAGAACAACACTCAAAGCCATTTAGACCTGACCACAGAGTATCAAATCACATCCAGACTGTTCATGCGCATAAGGAGTGAAGTCAATATAAATTCCTTGTACTGACTTATATTTCTGTACTCAACTATTTATCTTTATGTTCTGGGACTGCATGGCTTTGTATGTCTAACAGGCATACTACTTCCAACGATTGGGGGAGTGTGGGCATAAAGGGCAGGATACACACAATCTGCTTAGTATATAAGAAGTACTAATTCTGCCTTTCAGGCTCACAGGAGGTAATCTGAGTCTTACAGGTATAGTATTAATCACAAATTTAGAAAAGGCTCATTTTTCATAGCTATGTCTGCAGCAAGCTTTCCCTTGATTTCAGAATTCACAGTATCAAGTAATCTACCATACCAGCTCAGTAACTCAAGTTAAATATTTAAAAGACAGTAGAGGACATTATTTCTTTCCTAGTATCAATACAATACTACTAAAAAACAAAGTTAGAAAGTAAACACTTTTATGTCAGTTCAAAATGAGCAATATCATTGCTCTTTCCACTTTTGACAATGACTAATGTTAAAGTGAAGATAAAGATTTTCCCCAGATCCCAGAAAAGTGATTGCAAGTTGCATCATTTCAATCCCATTTTAATTTAAAAAATGTACTTTTTGAAGTATGTCTTTCTTATGCACTATGCAAAAGCCATTAAGCCACTAATGATGAATATTTTCTCACAGCTGTAAGGTACAGATTTAAAAAGAGATAGCTTCACATATAAGGGGTAATACTATGTATTCATATACACTAGTTATATATGTTTATACACATATGTATACATTTACACAGTATATATATATATTAATTAACTTTATGCTGAAATATAAGTAAAAAAATCTATATATATGATCTATCAGTGTTTAAAAAAACCCACTAGGCTGCAACTACACATTCACTGTTATGATCATATCCCCTGCTTCCAATATTTAAAGTTATGTGCTCAATGAAGAAAATATTCTTGCAGACACCAAACAGTTCGTGCACTTCCCATGACAGAAAATCAAGCAATAAGGAAACAAAAAAACCCACACAAAGACTATGTAAAAACATGTCCATTCATAACAACATTTAATTTAGTACTTCATCTAAAACATTCAAAGGAAATTCAGAAACTTAAGGTATATACAATAATTAACTTAACAGCAAAAGTACAGGTAATATGTTAAAGGCAGTCTAATGAAAAAATCCTCTTCAACTGACTGCTCCAGGATCAAAGTGAGGAATAGATAATATACAAGAAGGGAAAAACAGGAGAGCATTAGACCAACAATTTCTCTTATAGTTTGATTTCTGTTAAGAAAACATCTTACAGTCTAATGTAGAATTATAGAGTATTGCTTTAAAAGTCTGCAACACCAGATCCACTTTCAATGCTGTAAGACAATTTAAAATTGGATATTAAATAAGTATTCAGAAAACATGTCTGAATTATGAAAAACTTGGCATTCATTGTATCTACCAAAAAAGACAAAGAATTTTGATGAAACTATAACAAAATTTAAAGTTAAGACTGAGAAAAAGGTTGTTGGGCAACATTAAACCCAGCAAATCAGAACAGTTTGCGGAGCAACCAATATGGTTTACATCTGCTAGCTCAAGCTGTGTTGATTTCAAGAAACTGATGTCAACTAAATGATGGCCTATAGCATATTTTCATTTGGACAATAAAGTAAGAGGACAGCTCAGTATCCAGCTGTAGATAACACACTGAGAGTTAAATTATATTAACTGATGAGCGGCTACATATTAAAGTAAAGTGCTAAACTAAGAAAGAAAGAAGGAAAAAAACCCAAAGTAGAAAATAGTATTTTAATCTTCACCTCATACACGTTCTCAGGCATCATCATCTCTTGAGTTTAAATCCTATCATAAATGAATTTCTGAGTCATGCGTAAACAATAAACAGAAATCACTGGCAGTCACTATAAATTGCAAATGTATGATTTTCTACTCCACTTAAACAGACAGCCTGCCTATACAAGCCGTCAAAGGACCACACCTGTCACAAATGAAAACCAGTATACTGATCATAATGTCAAGTCAGACTGGTTCCTCATGATTTAGCAGGCTGCTATTTTGTTGCGACGACTAGTGTTTTGTGACCCGGGCTTTCTTTAAAAAATAAGCGTAAGGCTTTCTTTAAAAAATAAGCATAAAATGGATCTACTCTAAAGTGGATTAAAAAAACCAGCAAGTTCACAAACTAGAAAAAAAATCATAGTACACCTAATCAAGAATTGCAAATAAGAAATACTAAACCATGTAAGAACAGAAGTAAAACTGTTCACAAAGGAAAACAATTACCAAGTTTCCAACTTGATTAAAAGTAAATTTCAAATTAAAAAAAAAAAAAACAGTGATACAGTATTCTAGCCAAAATATTAAAGGAAAAGATAATCCTAAATCCTTTAAGTAGATTTCACTGTATCTTAAAAATAAATTACTATATAAGTGTTCTGGCCAGAAGCTATAACAGCATAATATAGGAGTCTTCAAGGGCCTGAAAAACTTAGCCAAGTTAAGCATCTGAGTGTGTGACTGAGATATATGAAAGGTAAACTTAGTCATCTTTCCATTAAAAGTTACTTACCATCAAATCCTGTCTTAGATTTTTAAATTGCAAAAATTTTAAGGACTGAGCAAGGAAATGTATCAGCGCTTTCCAGCTAAGCAAATAGCCTCCAGCTTCTTTAATTTTCTTATATCTCACTAAACACTTAATTTTGTTATTGTTTTTGAGTGGGCTCTAAATTAAAAGGCCTATGAGTCACTTATTTTATCATTCTATTGATTTGTTTGTTCTATTTAAGATTCAAGGCAAAACAGTCTTCCTCATTTTTTTTGCACATTCCAGTTTACCAGTAAGACAGGTTCAGCACAACATTGTAAAAAACAGGGTAACTGAAGCCTTCTCCTGAGGGTAACTGGTAAACAACAAAGACTCCAGATGGGATTAATATCTAAAAATGTCAAAAAGGGTTTACCATCGCAAGCCATCATAAATTTCTAACTGGAACACGTAAAATTTATGGCCAGTACACCTAAACTGACTCCCCAGTTAACCCAGGCCGTTACGTAGTGGGCAAGCAACTGAACTCTCAACAGATTCTATGAGAATTTCTGCTAAGCATTATCTTTCTCTCTTACTTTTCCAATACATGTATTTTACTGAATACTGAACACATATTTTGACTAAAACCAAAATGCTCCTCACCTCCAAAGTGTTTTTTCCTTTAAGTGACACTCATACCACCTTGCTAGCGCTAATTCTTATTATAAACTCTTTATACAGATTTTACACCTCCGTTAATTTGCAATTACATCAGTTATGCATCCATCATTTATCCTCAATTTCTTGTAGCCTATTACCTTGCAAAATCTGCATTTATTTCTGCTTGTTAAATTTCTACATTACAGACTTGTCTCATAAACCACAGATGAACCACACCTGCATACTCTGAACACTGTAAGGGATCCTCCTTGAAAATGAATGATCAACAATTAAGTCTTCTTCACTAGCAAGATTATCTTCATCGTAAACAAAACACAAGATATAAAATAAATATTCATCATCACATTCAGCTCATTCAAATAATGGGAAAAGGTTAACCACACTTAAAAGGTGCTGTTTGCTGCAGACATAGAGCATAATACATTACAAAGCAGAACAAAACAAAATACAAATACAGTTATTCAAATCTACACCTCTTTAGCAGTTGCTGTTCTATATGCTGACATGTTATACACAGGATGGAAAAAGCTACTTTTAATCTTACAAAAAAATCTGTAAACAGTAGATTACAAAATGCAGAAGTGATGTGGACAATAGAAACCAGTTATCTAAATATCAAAAACTACAAGGAAAGCAGTTACCTACTCTACTTCATAAAGAGTGAGCCAGAGATCACTACAAAAAGCAGCTGGTGGATGCTAAATTCAAAAGGCAAATGTTTGAAGAAGTTGTATTTCTATAATTACTCAAATTTCAAAAATTCATCACAGAGGAAGAAAATATTATTAATACAGTGACTTACATATAGAATTAAAAAAATTATTTTCATTTAAGTAAACAACCTTATGGGAAAGAAAATACATGGCTGCAGTAAAAAAGCAATCACTATTTTTTGTTTGTTAGTGATCTGAGACACTGAATTTTGTGCTTGCAGAAGAGCTTTCAAAGTCATTGGATGTTTTTAAAAATATTTAAAAGCATATGCCATGCTTGCACATCGACACACCATCTATACATAATTTTTCTTAGGAATCTTACAGCTTTCTATAAATCTGGGTGTCATGAGATGGATGGAATAGAGCATGACTTCCCAAAATGTCCATTAATTTTCTCCCTGACTTGCTTTGGGATGGTTGCAACCACCAAAATCCATTCCCACTAGTAAATGGTTTTCTATATTAACATATCAAGCAAAGAAACACTTAATTTCTTAGCTTTAGACACAAATAATAATATGAACAAATCTAGAAACAATTGAACAAAAAATCATATGAATTGAAGTGCTGCACTGTATGATTTTGTTTATATGAATGGGTGTGTAAGAAAGCAATTAAAATATCAGAATTTCATTTCTTTGCTTTTTGAGTATGTTTGCCATTCCATATGTGATTCTTCTTTCACTATGAACAGAAACTGTTAAAAACATTTCTTTAAGGCTACTGTTGAACAGAGGTTCCCAAGGCAGCTAATCACAGGAGGCAGCTGCATCATTCCAGAAACAAAATTCTATGAATCATAGAATGGTTTAGGTTGGAAGGGACTTTTAAAGGTGATCTAGTTCAGCTCTCACATAATGAGCAGAGACATCTTCACCTAGATCAGGCTGCTCAACTCAGAGCCCAATCCAATCTGACCCTGAATGTTTTACAGGGATGAGGCATCCACCACCTTTCTGGTCAACCTGCTCGAGTGTTTCTCCACATTCGCTGTAAAAAAATTCTTCCTTGTATCTAGTCAGAGTCTCCTCTTTTTTCAGTTTGAAACCATTACCCCTTGTCCTATCACTACAGGCCCTGCTAAAAAGTTTGTCCCAATCTTTCTTAGAGGCTCCCTCTAAGCATTGAAAGTCCCCAGTAAGGTCTCCCTGTGGTGCCAGCACAATTCTCTGTGGCGAATTCTCCACAGGACACCTCTACAAAGCTGACTTTCCACAGGGACAATTCTGTGCAGTGACAGGGACTAATGGTTCCCACATTCCCAGACACCTAGGGCTGAGGAGGATACTGACATGGTGGGACGCTGTGCTTGTATTTCCTCAATTTAAAAAACAGTAGCATCCCATTCCCCAAAAGACAACCAACCAATCCAGCCCTTGGGGCTCCCTGCAGACAGTTGTCCCCATAGACGTTCGGCCATCATGGAGAGTTGTCCCTTTCTGCTCCCTGGAGCCTTCTCTTCTTGAGGCTGCATAACCCCAACTCTGTCTTTCTTCATAGGGAGATATTCACCCCTTTGATCATTTTTGTGGCCCTGGTCTGGACCTGCTCCAACAGGTTCACGTCCTTCTTATGCTGGGGCCCCAGAGCTCTGTCAGAAGTCATCAGTGAGAAGAAGATATGGCATACCATCTGTTCCCTGACAATGAAGACAAATCTACTGACTACATACCTAGACTAATGCTACTTCAAATTCAGTGAGGTTTTCAGAACATGGTGCATTCTGGATATCATTAATGATTTAGTCTGACAGATGCTGCTACTGTGCTGCTAAAATTGAACTTGTCGTTGAAATAATTTCTTTGGGAGCATTAACTCTAATAATAAAAATTTTAAAAAAACTGAACACAATGACAACTATGTGATTGTAACTGGAACAAGCAGCTTGTGATACCCAAGAGCAGAATATGATGTGCCAGACTTTGCACATAAAATGTGATAAGACAAAGCAGAACTTACATCATAAGTTTATAATAAAGTACAATATATATATGAACACACACATAACTATGCAAATCTGGGGATACATGACCAATGGTTTCCCATGATACCTGGGAAACAGATATTCTGTCCAATCTTTAGGGTGTTTTTAAAACTGGCACATTCACCAGCTGGCTTTGTGGATACCTTACAGTGCAACCATGATTTGTTTGTTTTAAATTTAAATCTCATTCATACAACACTTTAACAATTTAAAAACTGGAATTTGCAATGCCACTAAGCTGTCTGGACAGACATGTGTCAAACATCCATACACCAAATAGCTTACAAAGTACTTGTACAAAAGGAAGAGCTGAAGGGTTCTTCAGCCTCTACCACTCTCTAGATGGCTCAAATGGTCAAAAGGGACAAACTCTTGCCATTGAGCCTAAAAAGCAATTTTAACAGTTTCTACTGTCATTTTGGAGAGTGAGGAAAAAAGAGAATGATCAACTA
The DNA here is from genome assembly GCF_017976375.1 of Cuculus canorus. Lineage (NCBI taxonomy): Eukaryota > Metazoa > Chordata > Aves > Cuculiformes > Cuculidae > Cuculus > Cuculus canorus. The sequence continues at coordinate 65,656,553 of NC_071441.1, read as the reverse complement.
AAAGTTTGACATGATGTGTCATTCAGGATGTGTATACACTACTTCAAAAATAAACTGAGCCGTGGTGGGAAAGAAGGCTTTAGAGTAGTATATGAAACTGAGAAGAAAGACACACCATCAAATGTGAAGACCTGACAAATATAAACAAGGAAATAATAGGAATTATGTAGGTAAGAATAATTCTGATTATTGGAGACAGTAAGAATTGATAGAGCAGAAAGGGTCGGAGATGGGATAATAAGTAATAGTATGGCAGTCACTGCTCCACCACAGAAGTTCCCAACAGTCATAATTTCTGTCACTTCTTTAAAATGCTGATTTCTGCCACAACTGAAAGCATGAATAGCCAGATGGTTTTTTGCATCTTTCACTAACGCCATGGTTGGTCTTTCTATACTAAACTTTTTTACAGAATTTCAGTTACTTCAAGGCAGACTGTTTATTCTCAATTAAATCTTCTAGGCAGATTGCATGTAGTAAAAAAAGAAATTGTTTGAATAAGACATACATATTGTAAAACAAAATAGTATTTCAGTACAATTAAGCACAAGCACAAAACAGTTCCTATCATTATCAGCAACTTTAAAGTCCAAGAAGAAAAGAAAACATCTACTGGAATCTGCCTGAGAACAAGTTTATTCTGTCTTTTAACAAAAATATGCAACTTGAAAGATAGATTACTATTGTAGAAAAGAAAGTCTACACTCACGTTCTCATTATAAAATTAAATTCTTCAGTACTAGCATTATCATGCCCTGATTTATCACTAATTTGTTGTTAAAAGGAGCAACTGGGCATGTTAGCCCATAGTCTCTCCTTTGTCTATTTACAAGAACACCAATTTAATTTTTTGTTTAACTATTTCCATAATCAGTTTTACTCTAATTAGCTAACTGTGGATCAAAGAACAATTGTGAAAGCCTAATACTCCATTAAGAACACTTCCAATGTACAGTATGCTTGACCAATGTTCTCATTCAACATAATGAGAAAGAACAAGTATGCAGGGCTTTTAACTGCTAGCATTCTCTGCTAGGATGCTAGCTGAATTCCAGATCACTTAGTTACATTACACTTACTTTCATTCCCTCTCCACTCCAGAATAGACACAATAGTCTTCATTTTATGCCTTAAAAAGATAATTGAACAGAACTGTTAGTGAACAACAGCATTGCTGTTTGTAAAAAAAAAAAAAGCAGTTGCATTTCTGTTACAGCCAAGAGGATTCTAGCTACACTAGATACATTCTTTAATACAGCTAAACAAGAGCTACAGTGAACGAACATAAGACAAATGGTGCACAGTTAATGAGCATTTATTGAATTATAAAGACAAAATAATAACTGATGAAGCCTTGCGAGCATTCCAAATACTATTCAAAATATATCAGGCCATTGTAAATAAAGTAATGCATCTATAAAATGATAAACACATACTTTGTAACTGTTTGGAAAAGTCTGGTTTCATTTACTTGATTTGTATCTTGCAGAAACTGTATGCCAGAGACTGAATTCAACTGGGCATGATAAAAATGAACCATTTGAGCTTTACTTAATACTTAGCTGCGTTTTTGTTTTAGTTTTAACAATCAGCTGGAGAGAACTTTCATTCATGCACAGCAAGCACACAACCATTCTGTGCATGACAGAATGTTCACGTAATTTAAGTTCTAACTGTATTATGACACAGATGTGTGTGTGGATATGGGTAATTACTAAGACTGACGAGAAACATCCAGACAGTATCTTTTACATACCATTTCTTAAGGTAGACAAATAGTGAGACAGAACTTCAAGGCTCTGTTTAAGCCAATTGAAGGCAATTTCTGTTGCCTTGATCCTCTGTGTTCCATCCCTAATGGAACCCTCAACTTGGCTAGCTATTTGTATGTCACTTTCCTTTATGAATCTTTATCCAATTTCAGTCTCTAATTTTCAACTTTTTTACCCTTTGCCTACTGCCTTTCCTAACTACTTCTAGCATCCCACCAAGGGATCACAGTCAGCATCCCAGAATCTCCACCTTTCTGGCAAAGAATTACTAGACATGTATTAAGGGAAAGATATCAGTAATAAAAATGGAAAGAAACTATTAAGAAGAATGACATGCTCAGAAATAGAAAATCAATTCAGTGGCACCACAGTGAACTCTTTAAAACACAAATGTCCTTAAATCCTCATTTATTTATTTTACACTCTTGCTTAAAGTTGTATCTACATGCCAGTCTCTAATTTCCAATAATTTACTGTTTCCTTAAAATATATATGTACTCATTATTCAGACAGGTTCTAACGAGCCTTCTACTTTCTTTTCTTTTGCTTATGTGAATTTTCATTCTGTCAGGCAGTTTGATTCTTTATTTCCATCACTTCCACTTTCTGCACTGGAGGTGTTGGTCGACAACCGGAAGAACATGACCCAGCAGTGTGCTCAAGCAGCAAGAAGGCCAAAAGCATCCTGGCTTGCATCAGAAATAGTCTGGCCAGCAGGAGTCGGGAAGTGATCATCAGTGGTGAGGCTGCACCTCAAAACCTGTCTTCGGTTTTGGGACCCTTACTACAAGGTGCTGAAACATGTCCAGAGAAGGGCAACAAAGCTGAGGAAGGCTCTGGAGAACAAGTCCTACAAGAAGCAACTGAGAGAGGTGGGGTTGTTTAGCATTTAGAATAGGAGGCTGACAGGAGACCTTATCACCCTCTACAACTATCTGAAATGAGGTTGTAGTGAGGCAGGAGTCGCTCTCTTCTCCCAAGCAACAAGTGACAGGATGAGAGGAAAGAGCCTCAAGTTGTGCCAGGGGAGGTCTAGACAAGGTATTTAGAAAGGTGAATATTACTTCACCAAAAGTGTTGTCAAGCACTGGAACAGGCTGCCCAGGGAAGTAGTTGAGTCCCCATCCCTAGAGGTATTTAACATACATGTAGATGTGGTGTGTAGGGACGTGGTTTAATGGGGCCCTGGCACTATTAGATAATGGTTGGACTCGATCTTACAAGTCTTTTCCAATCAAAATGATTCCGTGATTCTGTGAAGTGTTCCTTTGCTCTTGAAATGCTTGAGAAACACTGTCTACTTTAAAGCCACAGAAACTCTTCCAGAACTTTCAATGGAAGTCAGTAATTCTAGACACTCATCAAAAAACAAACTAACCAAACTTTTTAGTGTCTAAGTATTCTTACAAATGAAACCAAACAGCATCAATATTTCAAACATTATTCAGTATTTCAAATATTATTCAATATTTCAAACATTCATTACTCAACATTATATGCCACTATCCACCACAGCAGACATTGATTCCTGACAAACACATTGGAGACACTGAATTCTGATTTGAAGATGGAAAATTCCTCAGACCTCGGCTTAAATGTGGGAATGCTATAGCTTAAGTAAACTAAACCATACCGTCTTCAGTACAACAAGCAGTTGCGCAATAAGTTACATTACTTTCTTGCTTGCTTGTTAATCAGTATGGAAAACAAAAAAAAAAAAATCCCTCAAACATAGCTCCACAATTGTTTCTTATACTGAAAGCATTTTTTTTCTGTTTCTTCTTCATATTGTTTTAACTTCTCTGCAGTTATCTTGCCTTAAACCTGCCTAGTAATTCACAGAGATTTATTCAAGTTGAACCTATATACTAATAATCCACTTCGCAGTACAGAAAACATTGCATCCAGTTACAATATTTTCCTGCATACAGTATACCTGTAATTTTCCAGAATGCATCATATATTCTCATCAGTGTTTGAACACAGGTGACACACTTACTTAAAATGTAAAGAGGCTACTTAGGCAGTAACTGCAGTTCTTGGACGTATATCGTACATAGCCACAGTAGCCTTGACAAGTTTTTGTTCTGCAACTACTTGAAGTGGAGGACCTTTTTCTTTTTACAGTACTCGTACAGCATGCTCACACCTTAGCAGTCTTCACGCACATAATAGAAAGAGCAGAATATGCCATAGGCACCACAGTTCCTCTCCAGGGACACAACACCCTAATCCAGAACAGGGAAGGAGAGAGAATAAAGATGGACAATAAATGCACATATAAAACACATGGAAGCAAGATAGCACTTGAAACATCAGTTCAACCTGCAAGTCAGATGCCTGATGTTGTTGTTTATAAATTACAGAACAACTAGAATGCTGAAAGGAATGGGCAGAGAACTCAGAGAATACACAAAACAATGTACTGCTTCACTACTTCACATATTGAAGGGTAATGAAATTTGTTGATATAAATCCAGGTTAAGCTATGGCTTTTTTTTTTTCTTTTTACTACAGCACAGACTACTGTCAATGTTAGACATTTACACACATTCAAGACTGTCTGCATGCATTCACAGAAGCAAAAGTCGACTGTACTAGTTTATGCGGACACAGAAAAGTCGTCCACCACAATCAATGGTGGCTGGAAGAATGTTCTGTAGGGCATCTTAGGATACACAAAAAAGTCTCAGTATATGCTTTTCCCTTATTTCTTCCCCAGAATATCTTATTGATCATTGTCATAGACAGGAGACAGAACTAGACAAACATCTGGCATGAAACAATACAGCAGTTGTCTTCTGGCAACAGAGAAAACCAAGGCAGGAGTCAGGACACGGTTCCAGAGTCATAGTGCTGTAAATGTCGATATGGGCAACAGAATTGAGAGCTGTAGCTAGCAAACTGCTGTGGTAATGTCTTGCAAGCATAAACCTCAAGACCACGAATTGGTCTAGGGCATGATCCTATTCTGTCCCCAGTACAGGCATTTAGGAGGATCCAGAAGTGACAGGAGGAGAGTGTCTGTGCAGGATGAACATAGTCGAAACTAAGTTTCAAAGAGCACTCATACATTTAATCATGCCAGAGGGAATAAATAGCATTAAGTGAAACGAATAATCAAACAATAAAAGGAAAAGCAGAAAAAATGCTTTATAAGAAGTGGAGGCTACTTAGCCTCTTTGTGACTTCCCAAGAAGGAGACAATGCAAGCAAACCATAAAGATCATAAAATTACAAAAAAAATTATCCTTAAGTATTTTTAAAAACACTTAGTGACAGCAACAAATTCTAGCTCCAGAACCCACACACTCTTTAATAACTCTGTATCTGTTCAGTGATACTACTATCTGCACGGCTTCAGCCTAAATACAATCTAATAATTCAGGCACTTTACTTAACTTTTCTTAATCTTAACTGTATTAAAATAAAATAATTCCTGCTAATTAATTCCCCCTTCAGTCTAGAATCTTTAACCTGTAAAAGTTTATTGATAATAACCTTAAAAAATGGATTTTGCCCTTTTATTCTTTGTGCTTTCCCTTATTGTGTCTGTTACATTATTCAAAACTAACATCCACAAAAGCTGTTTATGATTATATCATAAACTTTTTTTTTTTTTTTCAGTTCTTCATAGTCTTTTTTAGTTTCTTTCAGAAGGGCAAAGGGAATTAAATGTTACAGATAATCCCTGACACTGTGCTCAACAGATCACTGTTTAATGTCTTGTATTCCTTTAAACATTATTAAACACAACCTTTGGACAGTTCTCTCCTCCTTCAAAGAAAGGAGCAAGATGCATGAAGTCTGAAATAAACATAGAATTTTACGCAAAAAAATCAGATGCATTCTACAGGCCAGTATTACTGTATAGATGCTACATTATGCAAAGTACAATGTCCTGTGGAAAATCAGTCTGGAATTTCCAGGATGTTCCACTGGCATTCCAAGCAGAGAAGTAAAAAATAAACAGAACACAAACTATATAACTATATGATTTAAAAATACTGGTATTTTCAACAAGGTTATAATTAGGGAAAGTTACCTTACTTGTTTGCAAATAATTTCCCTTAAACACCCTCTGGATCCAGCTTTCACAGTGCAGGACACAGACATCTTTCCAAGTTCCTAGATTCAGGGAAAGAATGAAGTAAAAATCGATTACTATGTTATTCCATTGTTATTTAAAACGCTGAAAGAAAGCCATATTAATTTGTTAAGAGCTAAGATATACTTAAACAGCAACCCACTACTGAATTTAAATGAGACAAATTCCCCGTCTTTCTCACAATCCTGGCTTATGTCAGTAAGATTTTATTGTGTCCATCTAAGCAGACAGAACAAACAATGTAACTTTAAAACAAAACTAGCTGTTTTAAATTGAATATTTAAAACCTAGTGAATATGACAATGAGCTTGAAAGAATAAATTTCACAAAAAAATGCTAAAGATACAGAAGTATCAGCTTTTCAAAGCCAGAGGTGGTATGGAGAGAAGTTCCAAACTTAATATAAATCAGTCTGTATTGCATTTTTTAAATCAACATAAACTTCATGAAGATGATCCGAGGGCTGGAGCACCTCTGCTACGAGGACAGGCTGAGAGAGATGGAGCTGTTCAGCCTGGAGAAGAGAAGGTTGAAGAGAAGAGAAGTAGACCTTAGAGCAGCTACCAGTACCTGAAGGGGCTACAAAAAAGCTGGGTAGGGACTTTTTGCAAGGGCATGGAGTGATAGGACAAGGGAGAATGGCATTAGATTGGAAGGTAGAAGATTTACATTAGACATTAGGAAGAAATTCTTTACTATGAGGGTGGTGAGGCCCTGGCCCAGGTTGCCCAGGGAAGCTGTGGCTGCCCCATCCCTGGAGGTGTTGAAGGCCAGGTTGGATGGGGCCCGGGGCAGCCTGGTCTGGTGAGATGTCCCTGCCCATGGCAGGGGCGTTGGAACTGGATGATCAATGATTCTATGATTCTATGACTCTGCTAATGACTACTTACAGCAACATTAACTATATATAAATGTAAATACATTTACATTGATTTCTGGAGCTGAAGAAAAGAAGTCATGAGGAAGCTAAAGTATGTTTGTTCTCTGGATTCTGACACATGAGAAACACACTGTGATAGCAGAGAGTCCCACTGGCAACACCGCAATTAAAAAAAAATAAAAATCCAAGGAGGTCTTCTCCATTGTAGGTATTTTTACAGCTTAACATAGACATAGAACTTTAAACATGCTCACACACACACTCACATGCACAGAGACACACTCACTCGCCCACACACGCTCACACACCTGTGCTCACTTAAACACACATAAACATGCACACATGCACACTCTCACACAGACACACACAGAGGCTCACACACGCACTCACTCTCACACACACACGGTCACACACACGCACACACATGCTCAAACACGCACATACACACCCGCACACACACATGCACGCTCACAGTCACACAGACACACATGTGCTCACACACGTTCTCTCTCACACACACACTCACACACACTTCCACACACATTCGTGCACACACAGACTCACACACTGGCACTCATACACACTCACACACACTTCCACACACACTCGTGCACACACAGACTCACACACTGGCACTCATACACACTCACACACACTCGCACACACACACAGGCACTCACACTCACACAAACACTCACAGGCACTCACACACACTGTCTCATACACATGCACTCACACACACTTGCACACACACCCTCACACACTTTCGCACACGCTCACACACACGCTCAAACACACACATGCACACCCACACTCACACACATGTGCACGGTCACACACTCACACAGACACACACATGCGCACACACACACGCACTCTCACACACACACACTCTCATACACACACACAAGGGCTCTCTCTCTCTCTCACACACACACACACACACTCACACACACAGACTGGCCGTCACACACAGTCTCTCACACACACACACACACACACACACTCTCAAACACTGGTACTCAAACACACACACTCACTCACACACACACACAACCAACCACATGCACTTACACACATGCGTGCGTGCGCCCCTGGGTTTGGGGGGTGTCTCTCACACAGACCCACACATGTTCACATAAACAGACACACACATACACACACATGCTCACACACTCACACACACTGGTGCTCACACACACGCACACACTCACACACTCGCGCACACTCACACACACTCACACACGCACACTCACACTCACACACACTCACACACTTCCGCACACTCACACACACTCACACGCGCACACTCACACTCGCGCACACTCACACACTTCCGCACACACTCACACGCGCACACTCACACTCGCGCACACTCACACACGCTCGCGCACACACACTCACACACACACACACACGCTCGCGCACACACACACTCACACACACACACACACAATCGCGCACACACACTCTCGCGCGCTGACACACAACCGCGCGCGCTCACACACACGCACGAGCACGCTCCGGGGGTTTGAGGGGGGTGGGGGGTGTCTCTGCCGGGCCGGACCCGCACGGGCACGCGCTCACCTTCCCTCGCGTCCGCCCGCCTCCCTCCCCGCCCCCTCTCCGTGCCCCGCCCCCTCTCCGTGCCCCGCCCCTCTCCGTGCCCCGCCCCTCCCCCTGCCCGGGCGGGAGGGGTCGCTTTGGCGCCGGATTGGGGCCGCCTCCCCTCCACCCCCGCCGGGAGCGCGCACGGCGCGGTCGCCGCGGCAACGGGACGCGGTGCGGGGGGCGGTGGCCATGTCGGAGATCCTGTGCGAGTGGCTGAACGGGGACGTGAAGCTCTCCCGCATCGTGGGTGAGCGGGGGGCGATGGGGGCGAGCGGGGCCGAGCCTCCCCTACAGGGTTCGAGGTCTCGTGGGGCGCTGCGGGCCGGACTGCCGGAGCACCGGGTCAGGCCTCCCGCACAGGGTTCGGGGCGGCCGCAGGCCGGGCCTCCCCACAGGCTCCCCAGGGTTCGGGGGCTGTTAGCACCGGGGCTGTTCAGGCCAGGCCTCCCCCACGCCGGGGTCCCCCAGGCCGAGTTCCTGCCCGCCTTCCGAAGTGCCGCCCCGCTTCCTTGGATCATAGAATGAGCAGGTAGAAAAGACCTCTTACATCATTGAGTCCAACCATTCCTATCTGCCACTAAACCATGCCCCTGAGCACCTCATCTACCCGTCTTTTAAATACCTGCAGGGGTGCGGACTCCAGCCCCTCCCTGGGCAGCCTGTTCTAGTGCCCCATGACCCTTTCTATGAAAATTTTTTTCCCCGATATCCAGTCTGAACCTCTCCTGATGCAGGGGAGTCCAGGTACCTCACCTCCTCAGGTGCACTTTTGATGTTCAAGTGTGGGACAGTGATTTCCAAGGCAAGTTTGGTTTCCCTCAAGGCACTGGTGCTCTTAAGAGGCTGAGGAGCTGAGGCTTCACCTGTTAATAAGGACTCCGGGGGATAATTATAATAAATATGTTTGCAAAACACTGCTTTGCTTTGAATGCAAGTGTCGAGCCCGCTTTGGAGAGGCATTTGTCCCACAAGGAGAATGGAGAAGCACATTATATCTAGCTTTGCTATCACTGGCATATTTTTTTAAAAGGAAAATGTAGTACTTGTCATTTAAAGATATTACCATGATCTTAATGGCAGTTATAGAATCATAGAATCATTAGCTTGGAAAAGAACTTGGAGATCATCAACTCCAACTGTACCTGCCTACTACTAAATAATGTCCTTGAGCACCTCATCTACCTGCCTTTTAAACACCTCCCGGGATGGTGGCTCAACCGCCCCCTTGGGCAGCCTGTTCAAGTGCTTGATAACCCTTTCTGTGAATCAGTTGTTCCTAATGTCCAATCTAAGCTTCCCCTGATGCAACTTGAGGTCACTCCTTCTTGTCCTGTCCCCTGTTACTTGGGAAAAGAGACCAATACCCACCTCTCTGTAACCTCCTTTCAAGTAGTTGTAGAGAGCGATAAGGCCTCCCCTCAGCCTCCTCTTCTGCAGGCTAAACAACCCCAGTTCCCTCAGCCTCATAAGACTTGTTCTCCAGCCCCTTCACCAGTTTCATTGCTCTTCTCTGGACACGCTCCAGAGCCTCAATGTCCTTGTAGTGAGGGAACCAAAACTGAACACAGGGTTCAGGGTGCGGCCTCACCAGTGCTGAGTACAGGGGCAGCATCATCTCCCTGGTCCTGCTAGCCAAGCTGTTTCTGATACAAGCCAAGATGCTGTTGGCCTTCTTGGCCACATGAGCACACAATTGGCTGTTGATCAACACCCCTAAGTCTCTCTCTGCCAGGCAGCTCTCCAGCCTGTAGCATTGCATGGGGATTTTGTGTCCCAGAGGCAGGACTCTGCACTTGGCCTTGTTAAACCTCATCCCATTGGTTTCAGCTCATCGATCCAGACTGTTCAGATCCTTCTGTAGAGCCTCCCTATCCCCAAGCAGATCAACACTTCCTCCCAGTTTAGTGTCATCCACAAACTTGCTAAGAGTTCGCTCAGTCTACTCATCCTGGTCCTCCTGGTAACTCCATTTACCACTACTCTTTGGGTACAGACATCCAGCCAGTTTTAAACCAGCACAGGGTGCGCCTTTCCAGGCCAGAGGAAGCCAGTTTCTCAAGCAGAATACTGTCTGTGTCAAAGGCTGTATTAAAGTCCAGGAACACTACATCCACATCCTTTCCTTTCTACAAGTACATTAACAGGAAAAGGAGGACGAGGGAAAATATCCAGTCTCTATTGGATGCAGAAGGAATAACAGTGACAGGGGATAAGGACAAGGCTGAGGTACTTAATGCCTTCTTCGCCTCAGTCTTTAATAGCAAAGAAAGTTGTTCCTTCTGTTTACAAATCCAAGAGTTAGAGGGGCAGATTGAGGCTCCCATGACCCAAGAGGAGGCGGTTAGAGACTTGCTTGCCCAGCTAGACGCCCACAAGTCTATGGGGCCGGACGGGATCCACCCAAGAGTATTGAAGGAGCTGGCGGATGTCCTTTCCAAACCCCTATCCATCATCTTCCAGAGGTCCTGGCTGACTGGGGAAGTTCCACTAGACTGGAGGCTGGCTGATGTTGTGCCCATATACAAGAAGGGTTGCAGAGAGGATCCGGGGAACTACAGGCCTGTCAGTCTGACCTCAGTGCCAGGCAAAGTCATGGAACAGGTGATCTTGAGTGCTATCATGAAGCACATGCAAGAGAACCGGGTGATCAGGCCCAGTCAACATGGGTTTACAAAAGGCAGATCTTGCCAAACTAACCTGATCACCTTCTATGACAAAATCACTCGACTACTGGATGGGGGGAAAGGCTGTGGATGTAGTCTTCTTGGACTTCAGTAAAGCCTTTGACACAGTTTCTCACAGCATTCTGCTGCAGAAACTGTCAGCCTCTGGCCTGGACAGGCGCACACTCTTCTGGGTTGAAAACTGGTTGAATGGCCGGGCCCAGAGAGTGGTGGTCAATGGAGTTAACTCCAGCTGGAGGCCAGTCACAAGTGGAGTTCCTCAGGGCTCAGTACTGGGTCCAGCTCTGTTCAATGTCTTTATCAATGACCTGGATGAAGGCATTGAGTGCACCCTCAGCAAGTTTGCAGATGACACCAAGCTGGGAGGAAGTGTGGATCTGCTGGAGGGTAGGGAGGCTCTGCAAAGGGATCTGAACAGGCTGGACTGCTGGGCCGAGACCAATGGGATGAGGTTTAACAAGGCCAAATGCCGGGTCCTGCACTTGGGGCACAACAACCCTATGCAGCGCTACAGACTGGGGGAAGAATGGCTGGAGAGCTGCACGGAAGAGAAGGACCTGGGGGTGCTGGTTGACAGCCGACTGAACATGAGGCAGCAGTGTGCCCAGGTGGCCAAGAAGGCCAACGGCATCTTGGCTTGTATCAGAAATGGGGTCACCAGCAGGTCCAGGGAGGTTATTCTCCCTCTGTACTCAGCACTGGTGAGACCGCACCTCGAATACTGTGTTCAGTTCTGGACCCCTCACCACAAGAAGGATGTTGAGGCTCTGGAGCGTGTCCAGAGAAGAGCAACGAAGCTGGTGAAGGGGCTGGAGAACAAGTCTTACGAGGAGCGGCTGAGAGAGCTGGGGTTGTTTAGCCTGGAGAAGAGGAGGCTGAGGGGAGACCTTATTACTCTCTACAACTACCTGAAAGGAGGTTGTGGAGAGGAGGGAGCTGGCCTCTTCTCCCAAGTGACAGGGGACAGGACAAGAGGGAATGGCCTGAAGCTCCGTCAGGGGAGGTTCAGGTTGGATATCAGAAAAAAATTCTTCACAGTAAGAGTCATTGGGTACTGGAACAGGCTGCCCAGGGAGGTGGTCGAGTCGCCTTCCCTGGAGGTGTTTAAGGAATGGGTGGATGAAGTGCTGAGGGACATGGTTTAGGGAGTGCTAGGAATGGTTGGACTCGATGATCCAATGGGTCCTTTCCAACCTTGTGATTCTGTGATTCTGTGATTCCCTCGTCCATCAAGTGGGTCACCTTGCCATAGAAGGTGAGAAGATTAGTTTGGCAGGACCTGCCTTCATAAACCCATGCTGAGTTATAATAATGATGTTTACTTTTTGACACTAAAGATGAGAATTAAATGACTACCAAAAGCTTATGTTGCAAAATAACCACACTGAAAGCAGATTTATTAGTGACTTGAAAACTAATTACTGGTACATTAACCTCCTAAAATTCCTTTTGAATTCCTTTTAATAAAGTTTTGACTTACTACAACTTATTTTTATTAGAAGATTAAGATCAGTGTATGAATGCTTCTAATTATCTTATTATTTTTTCAAAAAAAACCAACCAACAACAATACAACAAAAAAATCCAACTTAGTTCCAGAGTCACTTTCAGAAGAATTTTCTACTGGCTACCTCCTGGGAGAACTTCTGCACAAATACGGCCTTCAGGATGACTTTAATCAGTTTTCACAGAGCAGGTTAGTAACATGGGTAACGAGTCTGTTACAGAAATTAGTCAAAATATTTGTTTTTCAGTTAGGGTTTGGGTAAAACATCTAGAACTTACCAAGATTTCATGAATTTATCAGTAGGTCAAAAGCTACTTGTATTTGACGCATGGATTAGCTTCATGTTTCCAGAGAGATTGATCATACTACTTCATGAAAACTATGTATTTTAATTGTAACTAAGATAGTTACAGTGGCTGGCTCAGCCAAAAGTTCAGCAAGGCCTTCAAGAGTGTCTTTAGGAGTGGAGGTACTGACACTAGCCCCTTGAGCAGTGTAAAGCCAAGGAAATCCAGAAGTCTGGATTGATGGTGTTCATTACACCTTCACTAAAATGAGAATGATGGAGATGCATTGTGAGGCTCTGAGTGAAGCCCCAGTGGAAGATTATATAAGAATTTATAAGTTTACAAGTGAACTGGTGTGGTGTCCACAATGAAGACAGAGAAAACACAAACAGGCAGTTGAAAAATCTTCTGCAGATCTCTGACTGTTGGTACGTTCATGATACGGTTCACTCAGTTCCTTGGCTTATGCTCCATTTTAGCAAGAGGTAGACCTTAGTACACCTGTATTTCAAGTGTGCCAGGTTGTACATCCTATTTCTTCTGAACTGTTTTTTTTTTTTAATGTTCTTTGCAGTTCCTGTTCATTTATACACTTTCCTATCTAAGTCCCATCAACTTATAGGAGAGCAGTTTGAGTCCTGCTAACAGGGGCAGTCAAACAGTGGTTTTGTGCAACAGTTTTTGGGCCCTGTTTCTGGGACTTCTAGATTTCTCAGGAATTTCTGGGATTGTCAGAGAAGTCCTGGTTACTCTTCAGGACACTTTAGGGTGCCTGCTATTGCTGGGAAACAATAGCTTCAGGAGGCTTTCACTTCTAGCAAGCTCTAGCAGCTTTTGACAAATTCTGTCAACTCTTCCCAATAAAAGAGTGCTTTAACCTGTCTCCACCTGACTGCTGATTAGGGAGGTGCAGTTTGTGAAGATGCACTTAAGCAGGTGCAAGGAGAGGTTAGGAGCTCTGACGAGACAGCGTATGTGAGGTCAGCAAAGGGGGTGATGCTTGACAAGAACAACTACTTAGAATGTCAGATGCCTCAACTCATCGTGTTCTCCAGAGAAACGGAATGTCCATAAAGATGTGACTTTACCTGCAGATGTATATGCTTGGGAAGGATCTGCGTCACCATGTAAAGCTGCTGCAGGAGGAGGTCAGTAGACTGTTCATCATCATAGATGATGAAGAGGAGATTGATTGGATCTTCTCTGAGATGCTGCAGATACAGGAGCCTGAACCCACTGCTGTACTGAAGAAGGGCAGGCAGAATCTGTTCTTTTTGGGTTGGGAAAAGGAAATGACTGGCAGCTCGTGACTTCTGGGATGAGAAGGAATGTTTCTGTTCCATCTGCTGATCTACAGCTGCAGAACCAGTTCTTTGCCTTGGTAGTAGATGAAGGGCTGGTGCCTCTGTGCAACAATGCATCTGGGCTGCCTAAGTCAGAACCACAGAGGAACACCAGGAAGAGAAGGTGCGTGATAATAGTGGGAGACTTTCTCCTATAGGAGGTGGAGGTCCCTGTCTACTGGCCTGACGTACTAGCTAGAGAGGTTTGCTTTTTGGTGGGGGCTCAAGTCCAGGACTGCAGAGGTTCATCCGACCCTTGCAATATTACTGCTGCTGCTCTTGTATGTGGGCATCAAGGATGCTGCCGGAATAGCTATATGGCTCTAGGGGCAAAAGTCAAAAGGCATATGGCATATGTATTCAAGATTTTACTTCTTCAGTACTGCTGGTGAGGTGGAAAGGCTCAGTGAGGACTGGGTAGATTCTACAGGTTAACAAGTGGCCGTGCAGTTGCTGTCTACAGAAGGGCTTTGTGTTTCACAGTCAGGGGATCCTCTGTGAAGATGGAGGTCTGCTAGGAAGAGACAAAAAGTTTGATGAAAGCATCTTTCAAACCCAGTGGAGATAGCTTTATACTATGAATGAGTGAGGAAGGACATGATGACTCTTAAGCAAGTGAAGAACTGATGGACTAGAGTTGCAAGCAAGAGGTGGAGTATGATGCAAATAAGAGGGGCAAAGTAGTGCAGAAGGCTGTGCCCCCTAAATGTATATGTGCAGTTAAGGAGGTGCTGAGAAGACAGGGTTATGGGTGAAGCACTCACACATTTTCTGAGAAAGCAACTCAGCTAGTTGCCTCACTGAAGTGCCTGTATATAGGGAACAAACAGAAGGAGTTAGAGGCCTATGTACATATCATTGGAGTCACAGATAGGACAGTGGGGTAGCTTGCACAACTGGAGTGCTGCTATGTCTGGATATAGGCACTTACGAAGGACAGACCAGGAAGGTGAGAAGGAGTTGTGCTTTATGTGAAAGCACAGAGAAAATAGAGTTCTTGGGATGGATGATGAACCAGTTAAGATCTTATGGATCAGGATTAGGGGAAAGTTCAAACTGGGTGATGCTGCTGGCATTGTTTACCAAGACCACTTGACCAAGAAGAAGTTCATAAGGTTTTTTTGAGACAACTGGAAGAATTCTCATTTTCCCAGACCTTGGTCTGAATGGGAAACATTAACCAAGTTGCCAGCTGCTGGAAAAGCAACATTACCATGCAGAAGCAATCCAGGAGGTCACTGGAATTCATTCATGATAGCTTCATAAGAGACACGACTGAGGACCTGAAGAGGAGAGGTGTTCTACTAAACCTGGTACGTACGAACAAGGAAGGCTGTGGGCATCATTGACTGGGATAACCATGACACAGTGGAGTTCATGATCTTGAGACAAATGAGCATGCTAAAATGCAGCATCTGAACCCTAGACTTCAGAAGAGCAGGGTTCTGCTTGGAGAAGCCCATGTAGAATAGCCCTGGGGAGAAGAGTGTCCAGGTCAGCTGATTATTATTTTTTTTTTTTTAAAAAAAATTGTTTTCCCCCCATGGATCATCTCCTCCAAGCTCAAGAATGGTCCATTTCAATGTGAAGAAAACTTAGCAAAGCCAGAAAGAGGCATGAATAGATGAAAAAGGTGTTACTGACAGAACTCAAAAATAAAAAGGAAGCATACAAGATGTGGAAGCAGAGTCAGATTGTTCATGAGGAACACAGAGACACTGCCCGAGTGTGCAGGGATGGCTTTAGGAAAGCCAACAGCCATTTTTATTCAAAACTGCTGGGAGACTTGGAAGGCAATCAGAAGATGTTTTACAGGTAACTGCACAGCAGAAGGAAGGCTAGAGAAAACCTGAGCCTACTGCTGACTGGAGCAGAGGACCCAGTGAAAAAAAAAAAACCACCAATATACAAAAGACTGGGATACTTAATGCTCCCAAGCCCCTGAAAGTGTTAAGAAAGTCTGCACCAAAGAAGGGCTTACCCTTGGTGGAGCAGGATCAGCTGAAGGAACTTTTAAATAAACTGGAAATACTGAAGTCCAAGGGACCTGATAGTGTACAGCCACATATGCTGAGGGAGCTGCCTGATGTCATTGCTAGGCCTCTCTCAATTTTATCTTTCAAAGGTTATGCTGACAGGGGGAGATTCCTGAGGACTAGAAGAAAGCAGAGAAGTAAGGACTCAGAGTTGACTGGGAGTTGACAGCATGGATTTATGATAGGGAAATTATGCCTGACTAACCTGACAGCTTTCTACAATGAAGTGGTGATTCAGTGGTTGAGAGAAGATTGGCATATCTCGTTTGTCTTTATTTTTGACACTGTCTTCTTTAACGTCCTCATAGGCAAACTGATGAAGTATGGACTTGGCAAGTGGACATTTGGGTGGACTGAAACCTGGCTGAACTGCCAGGATCAAGGAGTTGTGATCAGCCTTGTAAAGTGCAGCTGAGGGCCAGTGGTAAATGGTGTAGCCCAAAGGCTGATTCTGAGATCAATACTGTTTAACATCTCAGTTAATGGCCTGGTGAGACAGGGTGTACCCCTCAGCAAGTTTGCAGGCAATACAAAACTGAAAAGGGTGGTTGATACACAGATGGTTGTGCTGCCATTCAGGGGGATCTTGATGGACTAGTGAAAAGGGCTGACAGGAATCTTTCGAAGTTCAGTGAAGGAAAATGCAAAGCTCTGCATCTGGGGAGGAGAAACTCCATGTCTCCATACCAGTTATTGAGTTTTGACCTGTATATCTGCTGATCTTGAATCCTCCCACAGGAGAATCTACATATCAAGAGAAACATAATCTGCAATCTGGTTTTTTTTTTAATATAAATTTTGCTCATGGAGAGCATTGTCTTTGTCTTCAGCACTAGTCCAACTAGCATCCATTTCTTTTAATTGGGAAAGAAGTATGACAAAGTTTTGCAAGGGTTAATAGATTATATAGATTTTTTTTTTATGTAATTTCCTGTATTTTGACCGATTAGACCTCAAGAAGGTTGATAAAGTTAATAAAGAAATCTCATTCTAATTCTTCACACTTTTAGTGGATGGTATACAATTAGCTGTAATTGAGGGTAAGCTTTTGCTGTCAGATGCACTTTGCGTGTGTAGCAAGATTTATATAAGCCAGCGTGGTCTCTATTTTTTTGCAAAAGTCATGCCTAGTAGACCAACCTAATTACAAGTACTGCAGTATAAAGCTGAAGCCTAAGTGTGTACTATATTGCTTTAAGGGAGTCCTCTGTTTTTTTTTTTTTTATTCTGTCCAGTGTTGGTATGAGATAAATGTCATTACCATGCTTGTGGCAGCAAGTTCGTATTGAAAATAAATTTGTGTTCTGATTTTGTTGTTGTTGTTGTTTTCAATCATATAGGGTTGCAAATGCAAAACTTAACAATTTTTCTCGCTTGGAGCCCACACTTCAACTCCTTGGTGTACGGTTTAATGAGAATGTAGCCCGAGACATAATGACAGGACAGCATGGGGCTGCTACAGAGCTTTTGTATGAATTATATATTGCTTTAGAAAAAAAGAGAAAGGCAAAGCTCACTGGGATAGCCTTGGAAGCAATGAGACCTGCAGCAACTGCAAAGCTTAAGTCTATTCAAAGTGCTTTGTATCAAGAGGTAAATAACTGTGCCTGTTTTGTATAAATATATAGGAAAAAAGGTAGCATACTCATACATGGGTGTCAAGTACGTTATGTGTTAAAATACGTATAGAAACAAAGTCTTGTAGTTGTTCAGCAGCTGCCATGTTACTCATTTGATCAGTACAGATTGCAGATTGCGTTGCAGTCTAGGCATCAACTTAGACTAATTTTCCCTCCAGGAAATTTACTTATACTGTGTTGCACTTCTTGCCACAGTGGTTTGATTCCTTCTGTTGCATTTCTCTCCATATATTTACACTAAACTCCAGCCTGCAATAACCATTTGCTGTGAAGAGGGAAAAACAAAAGGAAAAGAGAGTATATAGAAGCAAGTCAGTGTGGATGTGGTAGATTCTTTAGGGATGTTCTTGTCTTGAACAGGAATGTTCAGCATGTGCAAACCATGATTCATTATCTGGATGAACAACCTTTCAGAAACTTTATATAATGCATCATATTCAGCTTGGTGAAATTCTACATTTTTTTTCCCGCATAATTCCTGAAAAATAGTCTACAAGCAGAAAGTTTACCAATAAGCACAAGACAGTACCAAACAGTCAAAAAAATTCCTTCACCTATATGTGGATGGCTTAAAGAAGATAAATTGACTGAGTGACTAAAGCTCCTGTCAATAAGTAGGTTCTCATGACATTTGAATCATAAAATAGTTGAGGCTGGAAGTGGCCTCTGAAGGTCACTTAATCTATCTCCCTGCTCTAAGCAAAGTCAACTAGGGCAGATTACTCAGGACCTTGTTAAGTTGTGTTTTGAATATCTCCAAAGATAGAGAGCTTGTCTGGGCAAATTGTTTATCAGTCTTCCAGTATATATATATTTTTTTCCCTTATGCTTAAGTTGTATTTCCTGTATTTCAGTTTGATTATAATAGAATAGTGCAGTTGGGAAGGGCCTGCAACAATCATCTAGTCCAACTGCCTGGCCAGTCCAGGGCTGATTGAAAGTTAAAGCATGTTATTAAGGGCATTGTGGAAATACCTGTGAAACACTGACAGACTTGGAGCATTGACTGCTTCTCCAGGAATCGGGTTCCAAACCACATCTCCATAAAGAAATATCTAAATAAAAATGTCTAAACCTTCCTTGATGCAGCTTTGTGCTGTTTTCACATGTCCTTTCAGTAGATACCAAGAAGGCCCCAGCACCTCCCTCTCCACTTCCTCTCCTCAGAAAGCTCTGGAGAGCAATGAGGTAGCCACTCAGACTCCTTTTCTCCAAATCAGGCAAAATTTGGCATTGTTCAAGTTCAAATCTGCATCTTCTTTTCAATGGAGCTAGTCCTGTTTTCTGAAAAACAGTATACCATGTTTAGGTGTTGTTCTTTGTACGTTAACACGGGAAAACACAGTTTGAAATGGCTATTGCAAAATTATCATATTTAAATATATTTCTTATTGTTTCTGACTCTTCATTGTTTGACATTTAATTTTAGCGTTTGAAAACTTTACTGCCACGTGAGGCTGATTTGCAGCTGCAGCAAATTTCAGAGCATTTTGAAATAAAAGCTAAGGCAATAGAAAAAAAAATGGCTCGTATACATATTGCAGAACAACAGAAAATTCAGAAGCTCCAAGAAGAACAAATTGCTCAGGACGTTGAAAAGGTGACTACTTACTTCTTAGAGACTTCTGAAGAAGTGGTTTCTTAAGGTCATGCATTTAATCACTTAGAGCCAATGTGAATGCTTGTTAATTCTGTGCTACGCAGTCATGTTTATATAAAAACAAAGAAAGGGCATACACATGGCAGTAGTTATTATGTAGATATAAAGGCAGTATACTTATATAAGAGCCTTAAAAACTTCAATACTTAAAATCACTTATTTAATATTAAATTAAGAGTATTTGCCTATTGTTGTGCATGGAAGATATTTCTAGATTTGAAGACACTGTACATTTCACATCTGTGTATGTTTAAAATGTCCTTGTAAAAAGAGGTTTTTGACATTCTTCATTTGTGAAGCAAAAGCAGGAAAAAGGCACAGGAAAGTGAACCTAACAGTGGGTGTGGCTTCAGAACATCTTGTAGCTCTTTGTAGCTGTTCTGATATAGTGAAAAAGAGGAACTAATTTCAATTGTAGCTTGTAGTTTATATAGGGGAACTGGCCATATAGACGAGGGGTGCTGGACCACAATGAAATTAAGTTGAAGTGCATTTTGTATGACTAATCAAGGAGAGAGAGTCTTGCTGTGGTTATGGTCTGTTCCATTGCCACTGCATAAACAAGAATGAAAAAAAAAAGTCCCTTCATGTATCTAGAAAAGGAATATCCAAAACATTTTCAAAATAAAATTTTAAAAGATTTTTTATATCTTATATGATGTATTGCATATTTATTTTTTAATGTTCTTAGACTATTTGTAAAAAACTCTTTTTCCCAGTCGATTCCACCTTTAAATACATATATTGTAGTGCACTTTAACTAGTGTAATTTAAATGTTTGTTGCTTTGTGGTCATCTAAGACTTATCCTTCAGTGATAATATTACTTAACAGTATTCTCGTTTTCTGTAGCAGGAAACTGGTATTCTCAGTTTCTGTGCTGAATTCTGACCTGAAACAGGTACCATACTGGAGCTAGAATTTGATACAAGTGTTAAATGCCTATTAGCTGCTGAATGTGTGGTTTTTCTTTGCACATGTGCTTCTATTGCACTTCACTATTTGTTAATGCAGATGTAACATATATAGATGTAGCATTTTCTCATAGTGGTACTTAAAAACTATTTCTTCATCCTCAAATATTGAGAACTTCATGGTAAGGTAGTGATCCACTTTAAAAAAAGAGAAGTCATTTGCTCAGGCCTGGAGCCTGATATTGCCTTCTACTTTCTTCTTGGAAGATTTTTTTTATTTATGGCTTAATTACGTTTACATCATAGATACATAGGTAGTATATTAGAGCCATACAGTGTATATTTTTCAATTCAAGTATCTGAACACATCATGTTGAATATTCAGCATCGCATAGGAAGAAGGAGACAAAATGAAATAATGGCCAAGATTCAAGCAGCTGTCATACAGGTTCCAAAGGCACCACCAAACCGCACCGTAAAAGCTATTGAAACCAAAGCATTCTTGAAGAAGAAAAAAGAAGCAGAGGTAACTATCACTTATATTCTCTTGATGTTGATTATCTGACCTTGCAAAACATGTGATGTTCTGGGACCATTTACACACACAAGTACTGTACTTATATATCCAAAAGTTGCTGCTATAAATGTTAAAATGATATAGTAGACTCACCCAGTGAAAACTGGGGTAAATATGAAAATGATTACAATTCTGCGTTTCTTACTTAGGAAAAAATTGCTTTCATGTAGGAGAATGTAGGAAATACCGTAGCTGGGTACTAATTAAATTGTTGACAGTATTTTAGCTTCTAATCTTCTGATTAGAATATGTGAAGTAAAGCCATTGGTGTTTCCTTCTCATTTGTGCATGATGAAGTTTTGCTGTATAATCTGTGAACTCTAACACACTATAAAACTGCCTGCTCTATCAAAATTATTAGAAGCATTTGAAACTGGCAATAGTCTCAGATCAAATCAAGAGATGATGGCAATGCAGCAATCAACACCAACATTCTGTATTATCTAGTGCTGAGGAGTACTTGAATAGTAATCTTACAGTTCATGGGTCATATTGTCATCAGGAGTCCTAATATTGCCATTTCTTTAAACTGCGCAACCAAGACAGATGCATTTAAATGTAGAGCATGGGAGCATAGTTCCTTCAGTAATTATCAGGGATGCATTCAAGCTACTAAAAAAAGCAAAGCAGATCATAGCCCAGAATAACTTGTTTCAAAAACGTGAATGGTGGATGCTAGAGTCCTATATAAAATCAGAATTATCCTGGAGAGTGATCAGCTGTAAAAACTTATGGTTTTCTTCCTGGTGCACAGAGGTACAGCTAAGAAAATTAGAGAGGGAAAGAAATGAAAGGCGGAAAAAGAAAGTAGTCTTGTCTTTTTCCTTGATGTAGCTGATGGCTTAATATGTTTCCAGTGTAAACATTTCTATTGTACTAATATCACATAAAAATAATTCCGTAATACTTACTCTGTTAAACCTTCCTTAAGATGCTTTGTGAAGAGAAAAGAAACATTAAATTTTATGTTCCTCCTTTAGGAGACATACAAGGAGATTAAAAAGTTTGAGGAGTCTATGTCGGGAAATGCCCCTGCAGTACACAGCAAAATAACTGGAAGGTAATATTTGGGTATTAGATTGTTAAGTTTAGAAAGGATCCTACCTTAGGCATCTTCTATCTATCTATATATGAGTAATAGCCATTCTGTCCTCTTTAGTGATATACATACTATACTCAGAAGAGGTGGTACTCATGCATACTGCTGTGAAAACTCAGCATAAACAAGTTGTAGCTAATAATTCTGCAAAACTGCACTCAGTGAGTTTGGATATATTAAAGAGTGATATTCTGTGAGGTATCCTAATTTCCTATTTCTGCAGAATTTGTCTTCATATGGGCAAATGAACTAATGGACAGTTGGCTTAAGTCAGCTCAGCAGCCCTCTTCTGGACTTAGTAGTGATTGTAGGGCATGAAGGCATCAAAAAGTAGCCACAGTGCCTACAAAGAGTGCTGGCCAAAATAATTCCATTAGACATTTGTCAGACTTGCACATACCTACAGTAGGGATCTGTATGAAAACACCTCTAAGAACTGTAATTCCTATAAAGTTGGTAATCTTTTTGATCTTTTCAATCAGTGATATACAAGAATCATTGCAAACACAGAAGTTCCAAGCAGCAGACTCAGAGACTACAGCACGGACAGCGACTGAGCTGTTAAGTGTTTATTCAGATGATGAATATATAAGAAAAATTCAAAAACGTTTGGAGGAAGATACTTTTGCTAGAGAACAACGAGAAAAGAGACGACGAAAAATGCTAATGGAACAGTTAATAGCACATGAAGCACAAGAGGTGAGAAAATGTATGCTGAAGTATATGACCTATCTAGTTTATAACCTAAAATTGTGCTTACAAATATAAAAGAGCAGTATTTTTGGAAGGTTGAATAACATTTGGAGAGGATAAAGGAAGGTTTATATACTTATCTCTGGAAAAAGCTTTTTATGACAACTATTGTCTTTCTAGCTGTACTGGCTAGTAAGAAGGAGCAAAACATTTATTTTGCAGACTAGAGCTTTGATTTTTGATATGTTCTGGAATAAAATGTATATCTTCAGAGGATGTCTGTGTTGTGTCCAAAAATGGATATTGCAGGTTATTCTGTTTAAATCCTGTCTTGTAAAATGCAAGGCTTTTCACTCAAGGCTGAGTGAAATTAGTTTCCCCTAGCATGTTTTAGGTCTATGTGTATAAACCTTTACCAGACGAATCTTCTTCCATTTTTTGAGTTTTGGAACACTACAAGCTGCAGTACAAGTCAGAGCCTGAGATAAAAAATACTCTAAAATTGTGGCACTCCTCTGTGGGGAGCACAGGGTGATGCCAGTCAAATTTTCATAGACAGGGGCAGAAAGTGTTTGACGGTTACATGGCTTCATTCCAATTGAATCTTTGATCTCCAGCATTTCAACAAAGTCTTTGTTCCAAGTATTTGTTAATTTTAAATGTTCTGTTCAGATTTTGTCTCTCTGAATTAAAAAAGTTAATCAGGAAGATGTTACTGTCAGCAATAAGTGAGAAGATAAAAGTAGGAAGGCAAGTGAATTCTTATCATAGAAGCATAGAATCATAGAATAGTTAGGGTTGGAAGTGACCTTAAAGATCATCTTGTTCCAACGCCCCTGCTGTAGGCAGGGACATCCCACTAAATCAGGCTGCCCAGGGCCCCATCCAGCCTGGCCTTGAACACCTCCAGGAATGGGGCAGCCACAACCTCCCTGAGCAACCCGTTCCAGTGTCTCACACTCTCATGGTGAAGAAATTCTTCCTAATGTCTGGTCTAAATCTGCCCCTCTCCAGTTAATACCTGTTCCCTCTGGTTCTGTCCCCACAAGTCTTTATGAATAGCCCCTTTCCAGCTTTCCTGTAGGCCCCCTTCAGGTACTAGAAGGTTGCTATAAGATCTCCTCTGAGCCTTCTCGTCTCCAGGCTGAACAAGCCCAACTCTCTCAGCGTGTCCTCATAGGGAAGGTGCTCCAGCCCTCCCATGATCTTTGTAGCCCTCCTCTGGACCTGTTCATCTTTTCTACCCTTTTTAAAAATGGGCACAACATCACCCTTCTTCCAGTCACCAGGGACTTCTCCTGATTGCCATGACTTTTCAAATATCATGGAGAGTGGCTTGGCAACCACATCAGCCAATTCCCTCAGGACTCTGGGATGCATCTCCTCAGGTCCCATGGATTTATATATGTTCAGGTTCCTCAGCTGTTCATGAACATGATCCTCCTCTACTGTGGGAGGGGTTTTACGCCCCTGGTCACCATCTTGCTGTCCCATGACACAGGAGGGGTGAGGAGAGCAGTTATCAGTGAAGTCTGAGCCAAAAAAGTTGTTGAGTACCTCAGCCTTTTCCTTATCTGTTGATACCTAATCCCCATTTCCAATCATCAGTGAGGGTATGTTCCATTTCATCTTCCTCTTTTGACTGATGTACCTGTAAGAGCCCTTCTGGTTAGTCTTCACTTCCCTTGCCAAGTTCAGCTCCAGCTGCACCTCGGCCTTCCTGACTTCATCCCTACACAACTGGGCAGCATCTCTATATACGTCCCAGGTTCCTTGTCCCTGCTTGCACTGCCTGCACAGTTCCTTCGTCTTTTTTAGTTTAACCAGCAGGTCTCAACTCAGCCATGCTAGTCTCTTCCCTTTTCTGCCTGATTTTCTACATACGGGGACTTAGCGCTTTCGCACCTTTTGGAAAGCTTCCTTAAATATTTTCCAGCTCTGTTCTGCTCCCTTGTCTCGAAGGACCTTGTTCCAGGGGGTCCTACCAAGTAATTCCTTGAAGAGCTGGAAGTCTGCTTTCCTGAAATTTAGTGTCCTGACTATACTCCTCACGCATCCCATATCCCTCTGGACCTTGAACTCCACCAGTTCATGATCACTGCAGCCCAGGCTGCCACCGATCCTAACATCACTGATGAGTTCGCTTTTATTGGTGACCATAAGGTCCAGTTCTTGCTGATTTTTGCCAGTTTATTGGTTGTCAACCAAATAGATTTGTGTATTCTAAGCTACAAGTTTTGGTCATAAAACTTATGACTACAAAACAGGACAAAAATGTTTCATTTTTATTTAAATTAAACAAGTAAACAGAAAGATATAAAGCTGTGATATAGTAGTTATGTATGAACAACGTGAAACATAAACGCATTAATACTTGGCCACTGGCCAAGTAGGTATACTGAAAAAAAAGTGCGTATTATGCTTTCTCAGTAGTACTTTTTCAAATGATTACTACGATGTCCCATTTGCAATATTTATGATTTGTTTGGACAGTTCACAGTCCTCTGTGAAGAAGTTAATGTAAGATGTGAGGTCAAAAAATTACACTGCCATTTTTATGTTGTCTCCTAGTATGCCCAGAACTTTCAAAACTTTTCAACATTAGGTTTTAGTACTGTGACTATTACTATTTGTTTGAAATACAAATAGCAATGCTTCACTTTGCTGTCTGACAGTTGACAGTTGGCTCAAGTCAGTGCTGGAGCCTTCCTCTGGATTTAATGATGATAGTGATGATTGAAATGATGCTTGGTGTTCTGAATCCTAATTTATCTGTTGTGTGGCTCTGAGCTAGTTGCCTTTTCAGATACTCTTGCTCCTCAAAAATTTTCTGTTGTGTCTTTTTAGACCTACATAGCATGTCCAAATATTTAATTACGTAGAATATTGAAGTTCTCTACCAGGTGACAAAGAAAGGGCTTCTTCTGGATGCACTGAAATGTTCGAAAGGACAGTCTTCTCATTTCCTTTATAAAGAGCTCATTCACCTATATGAGGTGCTTTAGTTTCCCACTGGGCTAACTATTTGCACCATGGATGTCAAACTAACACTTTATTAGGGTGGCTCCTTCTGTCCTCTGCAAATAAGGATTTAAAGATCCATTTTGCTCCAATGGAGTATTTGTTGCAGTACTAATCCATGGCTGGAGTTAAGCAGTTGCAACTAAAGAAAATGGTGGATATTTACTTGTAGTAGGAAGCAAAATCTGTACTTCTACTCTTCTTTGATATTTTCATGAAATACTGAGTCCGAAGAAGCACTGGGAAGAACTGAGGCAGCAGATGGCATCATGTCTCCTTTTATTGCCTTGGTTTCTTGAATGTAAGAGACAAATAGGCAGATTATCTCTTCAGTAGACAGTGCTGCTGGAAAATTTTGTCACCTAAACTATAGCAAATGACACATAGCATTAATATGAAAATAATGTGTTTCAAATTGTTGCTGTTGTATACTTTTCCATTTCTGTTGCATGCATGATGATAATTCCATGCATAGAAAAATAGTGTGTGAACAGTACAAGACAAATAGAGTACAAAAAACACACTCAAAATGGCATCCCCATTTTGTGATAAGCTTTGTAGGGAGACAGTACTGTGTGCAGGTGAAGCACTCTAGGATGAAAGCCTGAAATTATTACATCTTTGCCATTGGATCTATCATGGGATTCAGTGCTAAGAAAAGAGAGTGCAAAGCTCGTATTTTGGCTAAGATAAGAAGAATGCTGAGGGGTTTTTCTATCAGCTTAGTCTTTTCAAATAATTTGTAATTAATTGGAATGTATTTTATTCTTAACAGTCATAAGAGCAAAGGAACTTAGAAGTACAGGAAGATTTGTGTTTGAAAAATGTCAGCTTCTCCCTAACATCAACATTAAAGAACTCTTATTACAAATCTGTTATTCTCCTTATTGCAATTAGAGTAGCCATGTTTTGTAGTTTTGCTTTAGAAGTCTATTGCGGGTGTCTTGGTTGCATTGCGTAGCACAGAACTCCACCTCTTTGTGGAGTTCTTTCTTTCATAATAGCATGGTAGTATGTAATAAAGTTTTATTTTTCATTTATAGTTGGACTTATGTAATGCATTCTTCCCTGTCTCTGTCACAGATAGCTGATGGAAAAAAAACAAGATTAAAAGAAAATAGAAGTGATGCTTTATTTTGGTTTGGTTTTCATACTATGACTAACTGGCTTTTTTCTGTTCTTAGGAAATTAATTTTAACACTTGAGATTAGTTCCAGTTTAGGTCCTTAAATTTGAATTTATATTTCATAGCAGTTTTGCTGCATCTGAAAAAAATGTCCAGGGAATCGGAAATTTCCTCTAAAATTCTGCTTTAGGAGTGATAATTGTCGATGGAATTTGAAAGCTGATGCTTTTGCTTAGAACTCAGAGTAGTTATGGACTGTAAAAGTAGCATGGCAGAACTTTAGGTTATGTTAAGCATTAGGTTTGACACCAGGAGCAGTATAGAAAAGTGTAGTAGCGAGGAGGAGCTATTATGTTTCGTTAAGTACTTTGAAAAATAAGAGTCTGCAGCCTTCATAGTGTCTATGCCTACCAACCATGCTTCAAGCAATGATTCAGAATTATATTCTTATAATACTGAGTAGGGGATTCTATTCATTTCCCAGTGAGAGCACCAAGACTGTTTCCTAAAAGTCTTACAATTTCCTCTGTTCTAAATGCTTCCCTGTATTCCCTGTCTCCTGGGTAACGGAGGAAGTAATTACTTGAATCCTGAGAAAGAACAAAAAAGTTCAAAACTGTAGAAGAATAGACTGATAAGAATCCAGCAGACAATGGCTGAGAATAGGGACTGGTGAAGATCTAGGATAAGTAGGGGAAATTATGACTGGTTAATGATTTGAGGAAAGGATATATCTTAACATTCAGGGGCAATTATTTGAAATATGCTGCAGTTTTTTGCACACAGGCAATATCCAAGTTAAAATTGAGTTAATCTGAACAAATATATTTTTACTGAGTATCTCAGTTAAGACATATTTAGAATTCACTTTCATGGTTCTAGAATTCTTGTACAGTTTCAAAAGTAGTATTAGTAGATAAATATGTATATTGTTCTAGATTTAGGTACCAAATAAGCAGGTAATGCTGTTATATGAATACATACACATTTCTCATATCAGACACTGATGAGTTGTCTATGAAGTACTATCAAGCACAGCTTATAAGCTATTATTTTTTAACTTTTAGGAAGCTTACCGGGAGGAGCAACTTATCTACAGACTAATGAGACAATCTCAGCAGGAGCGGAGGATTGCTGTTCAGCTCATGCATGTTCGACATGAAAAAGATGTGTTAAGGCAAAATAGAATTTTCAGGGAAAAACAATATGAAGAAAGACGACTGAAAGATTTCCAGGAGGCTCTTGATAGAGAAGCGGTAAAAGATTATTTGCTTCTTGAATTGCTATAGGACTGTTGCAGTACTTTCCGGTTTTAAAATGGAACTTGTGTTTTCATCTGTTAGGATGTAGGACTTTTATAGGGACAGAATGATTTAATGATGAATATATTGTTTTCGTCTAGCTTCAAGGTTACAACTAAGTCAATAAGGGATAAAACTGAGTAACTTAGAGTCTAGTTTTGGTCTTTTCTTCCAGACTAATCTTAACTTTGTAGGGAAACATCTCTGTATACTGAAGTTAAAAGGCACAGTATTTCAGAGGCAAAATCACAGAAGGGTAGAAAATCTTATTTCAAGAATCATGTTTTCCACTTCCTTTAATCTGTTATCGTCCATTTTTTGACAACTGTTGGAGGAGTTTCACTCATGAGTGCCAATTTTGATCTGAGAGCTTGGAGCTGATTAATAAATCAAAAGAATTCATAATCCTATGCAAACTGCCAAGTGCTATTCCCATAGTAGGCTACAATGTGATGGCACCAATCTGACTTTCTCCTGCCAAACAAAATTAGCAGCTTCAGATCTTCCACACAGCTGGTGTTCTATGTAATTAGCAGCTATAGCTATTGAGCACAACATGTTTTTTACCTGTGCTTTTGGCCAAGAGGAACACAACATCACAGGAACTAGTGATAATTTTCTACCATGGCCAGAGATGTTTTTAAAAAATTAAACAGCATCAATAATATAATATTAGTTGCAGATCAGAATCTTGTAAGTTAAATTACTCGTCATATATTCTAAAGGCGTATTTCGTTGTGGGTTTCAGTGGAACTAAACTGTTGTCAATGCATATGCTAGTTGTTCCTCAGGAAGAGTAGGCAGCATCTTTTAGTGTTTGTCTGCTCCCCAAGCACTGAAGGTATTCTGATTCAATGTATATTAACAATTAGAAAGCAAGCAAACTGGAACTTATAGAATTACTAGAAATTTTAGATTTCTGTGTGTGTTAATTTGCTTGATGGCTATTCAACTCCAGTGAGAATCCAGCTGTTTTAATTTCTTTAGTTAAATAAGCAAATGGATTTTTGTTTCCAGGATTTTGCATTCTGCACTTTCATTTTTTTTGCAATCTCAAGTTTACTCTTCTGAAAAACTTCTAGGCTCTGGCAAAACAAGAAAAAATTGATTATGAAGAACAAATTATCAAAGAAAGAGAATGCCATGAGAAAATTGCTGTTGAAAGAGCTCAGGCTCGTTATAAAAAGCATTATTCTATATGTCGGGAAATAATCGACCATATCATTGATTTGTCAACAAAAGTAGGAGAATATCGTATACTGACAAACAAGTAAGTATGTAGTTAGGCGAAACTAATAGCTGTTAGTCCTAATTATTCAGACTGGTTTAAGCACCAGAACCATTTAATCTAAATTATAAGATGTCTTACAAGACAGCTCCATTTTGTTTGCATGGGAAAATGATATTACTTTCATGTGATGATTCACTGATGTGTAATACAGGGTGAATTAATGCTAAAGCCTTAGCATAATTTCTTGAAAAATCAACTAACTTGAATCTTTAGGAGACCAAGTTTCACTATTTCTGCTGTTTGTGGAACTACTGACTACCTTCATAAAAATGAACAAATTGTTATTTTAAAAGTTAAAAACTGAGTGGTGCTCATCTCATTCTAGATTGCTTAACTAGCTGAGTGCTTCCTCAGTGTAGGATAAACAGAATTAATTTCTCAAGATATATCAACCTGCCTGGACTGCCTTGAGACAAGCAGTTCAGTTCAGAATCTTCCAAGTCTTACATGCTGTCATTCCCTCTTCTGATGTGCCCTAACTGGACAGCATTTCTGAGAAGGTCCTAAAAAGGCAGCAACCTCCAAACTGCCTGTACTGTAGGAGTGTTTCCAAAATACAGAGCATTGTTGCTGTTGTTCTTTCGTTGGTATTCAGTGATTAGACTCCAGATTTTGGCATACTAGAAAATATGGCAAAATCTTGATTGCCTTTTAGTGTAATGGAGTGTTGAAATAATAAAGCAGCAAGTATATGAAATACATATGAATGTATTTTATGGAAATTATATAAACTTAGGCTCAATAGGTACTTCATAAAATCATAGAATCATAGAATCGCTAGGTTGGAAACGACCTACTGGATCATCAAGTCTGACCATTCCTAACAATCCCTAAACCATGCCCCTCAGCACCTCATCCACCCGTCCCTTAAACATCTCCAGGGAAGGTGACTCAACCACCTCATTGGGCAGTCTGTTCCAGTGCCCAATGACCCTTTCCGTGAAAACTTTTTTCCTGAAAAATAGTCAGTCTAGATGCAGTTTAGCAATGATTTGAGGATTTGCATGTCTGACATGGTCATGTCTCCAATGTAAACTAGTGTTACATTTGCTTGTACTGAGTAGTACAAAATGACATGTACAGATATCTGACATGTGTTCCAAAATATGCATACCAAGGTTGTATCTGCACATACTGCCTCTACAGGTATGCTTTGCTGTGTTTCTGTGCACTCTGTTGTGCAGGAGATGTACCATGTGTTCAATTATTTTTGAATAGTATATGCAGGGTTTATTTAAAGCTATAACACTCAGTTATCTACAATTATTATTAAGAAATGGAAAGTCAAGTCGATGTAATTTTAAGAAATAACGAAACCTTCATTTTAAACATACTTAGCAGCCATAGAATTTTAACGTGACAAATGTTAGCATCCTGTTTGTATTTAGCTTGCTACTGTGTGCAGGGTGTCTTGTTTCATATGAATGTTTCTTTCTTTCTTTTTTCTTTCTAAAAGAAAAAAAAGTTATATAATCCTGAACTAATTTTAGCTTCCAGGAAAAAGTTGTGTACATTTTTGGTGACTAGAGGCCATACCCCCCAAAAAGGGAAGACTATTTTGGAGCAGGGAAAAATAGCTATAGTGAAACCGTTACTGCATAGCCCTGCCAGCCAAACACTGTGTGATGACACATTTGTGAAAATGCTGAAGCCTGCAAGTGCGTACTGCTGTCATATAAGTGCTTATAAAAAACTGTAATAATTATGGAAAGCATTATAAACTATATCTGACTTAGCATATCCTTCTCTCATTATTGTGATTCTTGTAAATTTGGATCTACTATTCCCAAATAGGTAACTCCTTTAGTTTTTGTTTTGGAACTGATTCTTTTTCTTTGTCTTCTGCAGCAAAATTCCATTAAAACTGATGTGTGATTGGAAGGAATTTTTTGTTAATGGAAAACCAATATATGAACAAGGCTCAATTCAACCTTTGCCAAATGAACCAAGCCCAGAACAACTTGTAGAACTGAATAAAATTAGTCTATTAGATGAAAAAGATTACCATGAGTACAAGGTACATGAAGCTGATAAGACATAATGGAAGACAATACACCTTGACTTTTCATAATCATAAACATTGTGATGCGTTTTTTTCTTTTATTAGTTTCTGATATCAAAATTTGACATATATTTTCATTGCATGATGTTGTATATGGAATATGGCTATATGTTATGTTAGTAGCAGTGGAGAGCTGGTGCAATTTTAAAACACTATTATAATTTCATTCTTGTATATAGCATTGATTGTATTTTTTTCCTGAGTTCATTGGGCCAACATGTAAATTGCAATGCAATTAATTTTTACCTATTTGGAATCTGATAGTGTGGTTAATGCACATTGCTTTGTTAGCCTTATCATGTTGGTTTGGATGTTGGTAGCAGATGCCTACTGTAAGATCCCCCATGGAGATGACCTATAGGCATTCAATGAGGCTTCCACAACCACCGTAGTTTACTTGTACACATTCAGCATTCTCCTTAATATAAAGTGTGACTCCTTTTCTACTTCCTTGCCTGTTTTTACAAAACAGCCTATAGCCATCCATCATGATCCTCCATGTGAGTTGTCCCACCATGTTTCAGTTACTCCTATGATATCATAACTTTCTGACTGGGCATGGAGCTTCAATTCCTCCAGATTGCGTGCATTGGTATACTTACCCTTGAGGTGATTGGTCTTCTAGTTCTCACTTGTGAGTCAGCTACGAAACATTTGCTATTGCTCTGATTGGCCTGGCTTATTCTCCAGTTGAATGAAATGACAGGAGCATTACCATTTTTGACCCGGTCCCCCAAGTCCTTCAATTTATAGCCTGCCTCACCAAGCTGGCCATTCTGCTGCCAAAGATTCCCTTGCTTTTTGTAGACAGGAGGATCTCTCCCCTGTGTAACAGCTTATAGCCATCAAAGAATGTCCCATTGCCAAGGAAACCAAAATTCTCATGATGGCACCAGCCAGAAAGACCAAAGTTGATTTGTATTATATTAATACATGAAGTATTTTAACTCAAAACAGGTGCAGTCTAGCAGTCTTCTGATTAAAAAAACAGGAAATATGAAGGGTGTGTACTTTGAATGGAGAGCCCATTCTCGTTGGAATTTTTCCTGTGGGTCAGAAGGAATTTAAAAATACCGATACGTCTACTTATATGGTGAAGGAAGAATGGTTCAGATAAGACAAGGATTTGATTTTTTAAGCATGTCTTTTCAATTAATTATTAAGAAGTATGTTTCTGAGATACATTAGAGTGGCAATATTGTACAACTACAGAAGATTTTTCATTTGTGATTACTGATTAGAAATAGAGTATGTTTCCATTTAAAGTGATAATAAGCTATATTGTCTTAGTCTATCTAATGCATATATGTTCAAAGTCAACAGTGATCAGCTTCTGTCAGTCAAATATATGCTGTGGCAATCTGTCATTGATGATAGCAAGGTCAGAAAAAGATTACAATGGTGTCGGGTTTTCTCTATTGAATGCATGTTAAGCAGACATATTTGTTTGAAATCTTTGTCCATAAAATTTTTGAAGATTTGTATGTGATACTGGGCAATAATATTGCTCAGTTTTTAGAATCCTGAATGCTAGGATGCTGTGCTTCTGTTCAAAAGCTGCTACTGATTCCTCCTGTTGTCCTAGTGAAGTTACTTTTCATCTTTAAGGAGTTAGAAAAATCTATTCTAGCAATATACGAAAATGGTTGTAGGAACATTTGTGCCTTCCAATAAAGTATTAGTGAATATCAATAAGTGCTTAATGATTATATCATAATCATGGCTTTTAAGAAGAGTGTATTCTAAAAAATGTTTTACTATTTAGTACTATTGAGATTTGGTTCTTGTATATGTGTGTATGTATAAATACATGTATCTAAAAGGATAAAAGACAAGACACAACTATGTGGTAATTTGTCATTTATACAGAGTATGACAGGGGAATGGTGCCCAGCTGAAGACAACATTGAAAACGAACCTCCTCTTAACAATAACATATTGGGTCATGTGCTTCGTAGACTGATGGACCTTTTCTATCCTCCAAAACCCAAACCTTCACCACCTGTATTTCCTGCATTTCGTATCAAGGGATGTATTTTGGGGAAAGTTTTTAGTGGAAAAACTACCTGTGTAAAGTTTCTTGAAAAAGGTAGAGGTGTTTAGATTTTGTTTTGTTTTGGTTTGTTTTTCTAAAATTCTTAATGATGCTTATTTGTGTTAAAATCCAGCTGTTACAATGAAAATTGTTTGGGCAAATCTTCTAATTACTAGTACTTGAACCTCATCTGCATCTGTATTTTGCATGAGTTCGTTGCAAGTCATTCATTCATTATGTTCAAAAATAAGATTTAAAACATCTGAACTTTAATATAGTGTTAAAATAGTATTACTTCAGTACTGAGAATTTAAAAATGCTTTTGGCAAACTTCTCTGAGGGTGTTTGTTATAGAAGAGACTAGTAAGATGGCTATGTGATTGTGCATACATACTGTGCAGTAGTGACAGAGAAGAGACAGTGCAAACAACTTACGTCAAAATCCCAAATGAAAGGAACAGTGCATTGCTTTGCAAATAATAATGCTGTTTCCTCCTCATTAGTTTGATTGCCAGTAATAGTTTCTCTATATGTATGCTCTGCTCAAACTGTAAGATCATTTAATTTTGTCATGTATTAGTTTGCAGCATTCAGGTACTCTGTGTTGATACTCTGGTTCAGGAGGCCATCCAAGCTTCTCTTAAAAATGAAATGAAAGATGAACACGTGATTCCTCAGAAAATAGAGAATTATGGGAAACAAAATGAGGTAAGCATTTTTGTTAATTTTGGGTTTGGCTCGCATGGGGACATGAAGGTGAAATATATAAGGAAGAAAACAAAATTGTTTCAATTTTGTACTCGATTTCAAACTTAATTCTAAGTTTTGACTAACAAAACCTCAAGAGTCTGCTTCAATTGCCAGACTTTTCAGACTTTTTCTTCCTGTAATATGTAGTTTCGTTTCCAATCCGTTTCCTTTCTTAATTCGTACAAGGTCCAGAGAAACCTGTCAGAATCAGCAGTAGAAGTTCTACAGAAACTACAAACAGATGTATCTATCAATGGGATTGAAGGTGTGTGCATGTTTTATTTATAAATGTGCGTATATATATAAATTTTATACAATTTAATTTTAACTCTTATGTTATCTTAGATGGCAGTTCCTGTTTCTCCCATAGATTTGACATCTGAGTTTTCACAGTAGAATCATAGAATCACCAGGTTGGAAAGGACCTACTGGATCATCAAGTCCGACCATTCCTAACAATCCCTAAACCATGCCCCTCAGCACCTCATCCACCCGTCCCTTAAACATCTCCAGGGAAGGTGACTCAACCACCTCCCTGGGCAGTCTGTTCCAGTGCCCAATGACCCTTTCCGTGAAAACTTTCTTCCTGAAAAATAGTCAGTCTAGATGCAGTTTAGCAATGATTTGAGGATTTGCATGTCTGACATGGTCATGTCTCCAATGTAAACTAGTGTTACATTTGCTTGTACTGAGTAGTACAAAATGACATGTACAGATATCTGACATGTGTTCCAAAATATGCATACCAAGGTTGTATCTGCACATACTGCCTCTACAGGTATGCTTTGCTGTGTTTCTGTGCACTCTGTTGTGCAGGATATGTACCATGTGTTCAATTATTTTTGAATAGTATATGCAGGGTTTATTTAAAGCTATAACATTCAGTTATCTACAATTATTACTAAGAAAAAGGAAAGTCAAGTCAATGTAATTTTAAGAAATAACGAAACCTTCATTTTAAACATACTTAGCAGCCATAGAATTTTAACGTGACAAATGTTAGCATCCTGTTTGTATTTAGCTTGCTACTGTGTGCAGGGTGTCTTGTTTCATATGAATGTTTCTTTCTTTCTTTTTTCTTTCTAAAAGAAAAAAAAGTTATATAATCCTGAACTAATTTTAGCTTCCAGGAAAAAGTTGTGTACATTTTTGGTGACTAGAGGCCATACCCCCCAAAAAGGGAAGACTATTTTGGAGCAGGGAAAAATAGCTATAGTGAAACCGTTACTGCATAGCCCTGCCAGCCAAACACTGTGTGATGACACATTTGTGAAAATACTGAAGCCTGCAAGTGCGTACTGCTGTCAATTGCCTACTGCTGTCCAACCTGAATGTCCCCTGGTGGAGCTTGAGGCCATTCCCTCTTGTCCTGTCCCCTGTCACGTGGCCAGCTCCCTCCTGTCCACGACCTCCTTTCAGGTAGTTGTAGAGAATCATAAGGTCTCCCCTCAGCCTCCTCTTCTCCAGGCTAAAAAATCCCAGTTCCCTCAGCTGCTCCTTGTAAGACTTGTTCTCCAGCCCCTTCACCAGCTTCATTTCTCTTCTCTGGACACACTCCAGAGCCTCAACATACTTCTTGTGGTGAGGGGCCCAGAACTGAACACAGTACTCAAGATGCAGTCTCACCAGTGCTGAGTACAGAGGGAGAATAACCTCCCTGGACGTTCTGGCCACGCCGTTTCTCATACAGGCCAAGATGCCGTTGGCCTTCTTGGCCACCTGGGCACACTGCTGGCGCATGTTCAGTCGGCTGTCAACAAACACCCCTAGGTCCTTCTCCTTTAGGCAGCTTTCTAGCCAGACTTCTAGTCTGTAGCACTGCATAGGGTTGTTGTGCCCCAAGTGAAGGACCCGGCATTTGGCCTTGTTAAACCTCATCCCACTGGTCTCAACCCAGCGGTCCAGCCTGTTCAGATCCCTTTGCAGAGCCTCCCTACCCTCCAGCAGATCCACACTTCCACCCAGCTTAGTGTCATCTGCAAATTTGCTAAGGGTGCACTTGATGCCTTCATCCAATTCATTGATAAAGACATTGAACAGGGCTGGACCCAGTACCAAGCCCCGGGGAACCCCACTTGTAACTGGCTTCCAGCTGGAGTTAACTCCATTTTCCACCACTCTCTGGGCCCGGCCATCCAACCAGTTTTCAACCCAGGAGAGTGTGCGCCTGTCCAGGCCAGAGGCTGACAGTTTCTGAAGCAGAATGCTGTGAGAAACTGTGTCAAAGGCTTTACTGAAGTCCAAGAAGACTACATCCCCACAGCCTTTCCCCTATCCAGTAGTCGACTCACTTTGTCGTAGAAGGTGATCAGGTTAGTTTGGCAAGACCTGCCTTTCGTGAACCCGTGTTGACTGGGCCTGATCACCCGGTTCTCTTGCATGTGCTTCATGATAGCACTCAAGATCACCTGTTCCATGACTTTCCCTGGCACTGAGGTCAGGCTGACAGGCCTATAGTTCCCTGGATCCTCCCTGCAACCCTTCTTGTAGATGGGCACAACAATAGCCAGCCTCCAGTCCAGTGGAACTTCCCCAGTCAGCCAGAACTGCTGAAAGATGATGGAAAGGGATTTGGAAAGCAGATCCGCCAGCTCCTTCAATGTTCTTGGGTGGATCCCATCCGGCCCCATAGACTCGTGGGTGTCTAGGTGGGCAAGCAAGTCTCTAACCACCTCCTCTTGAATCATCATTCTGCTCCTCTAACTCCTGGGTTTGTACACAGAGGGAACAACTTTCCTTACTGTTAAAGATAGAGGCAAAGAAGGCATTTGGTACCTCAGCCTTGTCCTCATCTCCTGTTACTTTTGTTACTTCTGCATCCAGTGGGGACTGAATATTCTCCCTAGTCCTCCTTTTCTTGTTAATGCATTTGTAGAAATATTTTTTTATTATCTTTCACAGACTTAGCCAATTTGATTTCTAGTTGGGCCTTAGCCCTCCTGATTTTTTCCCTGCATGATCTCACTTCCTCACTGTAGTCCACCCAAGATGTCTGTCCCTTTTTCCAAAGCTCATAGACATTCCTCTTCTTTTTGATGCCTCTCAAGATCTCCTTACTCAACCAAGCTGGCTTTTTCCCCCGCTGGCTCCTTTTCCGGAACACAGGGATGGCTTGCTCCTGAGCTGCTAGGATTTCATTTTTGAAGAGCGCCCAGCCCTCGTGGGCTCCCTTGCCCTGAAGGACTGTCTCCCATGGGACTTTGCCAACCAGCCTTCTGAACACTCAAAAGTCTGCCCTCTGAAAGTTTAATGTGACTGTTTTGCTAATCCCCTTCTTCATCTCCCCTTGAACTGAAAACCTTATCATCTCATGGTTGCTTTGTGCCAACCCTTACATCCCCCACAAAGCCCTCTCTTTTCACAAACAGCAGGTCGAGGTAGTTTCCATAAAGAATTTCCTGTTTCCACACATTTCTGGTGTCTTGAAGCAGCAAGTGCAAGCTGCTCGATAGAGGAAGGAGAGCTAAATGATGAGGGTAAGTAGCACAGCAGAAAGCGCTGACATTCATCAACAAAGAGTGAGGATATTGACTGAAGTCCAGGTCACAACCAGGCTTAGAGACATGGATGAGTGTGAGCCTCAGTCTGGTGACAACCCAGCTATTCTGAGGTCAAGCCAGAAGCTCGAGACAGCAGGTGGGCATTGGGGTCAGAATCAAGAAGACAGAATACAGGGTGCAGATCTGGCTGCTACACAGCTGTAATGCATTATAGGTAGGGTACAGGATGAGAGCTTCATCTTGAAAGCAGCTTCCAAAGGAAGGAGAGGCAAGCCCTCACCTGCCCTCCCTTTACAACCGATCTTATCAACAGAGGAACTTGCACTGATCTCAGTCACCTAAACTCAGAGTCACAAAGTGATTGAGGGTGGGAGGGACCTGTGGAGATCATCTAGTTCAATTGTTCTCAAAGCAGGGTCACTACTGCGAATTGTTCAGGACCACGTTCAGTTGGCTGCTGAATGTCTCCAGGGATGGAGACTCCACAGTATCACTAAGCAGTGCGTTCCAATATTCTGTGACCCTTGCAGTTAACATTATTATGCTTAAATGGAATTTCCTGTGTTTCAGTGTGAGTCTGTTGCCTTTTGTCGTTCTACTTGGCACCACAAAGAAATGTCTGCCTGCTTTACTCCCCTGCCATGCCCCAGGTATTTCTATGCAATAAGATTCCCCTCGGTCCTTTTCATCTCCAAGCTGAACACTCTCAGGTCCCTCAGCCTCTCCTTGTTATGTCAGGTATTCCAAGACCTTAGTATTCATCAATGCTTTCTTTGGACCTGGCCCAATGTATCCATGTCTTTCTTGCCCTGGATGAGTCCTGAACTGGACGCAACACTCCAGATGTTCTGTCACCAGGGCCATATCTTCTTAAAGTAATCCAGGATGCTGTTAGTGTTCTTCCATGCAAGGGCACATTGCTGTGTCATGGTCAACTTGTTGTCCTCCAGGGCCTCCAGGCCTTTCTTTGCAAAGCTGCTTTCAAGACAATTGGCCTCCAGCTGATATTGAAAGCATGAAGGCACATAGCCACCATCTCATCGTAGAACACTGTGAGGTTAGTCAGGTATAATTTCTCCTTGCTCCTGGGAGTTCAGCCTTGTTTCAGTCCACCCCAGTGTCCACTTACCTAGTCCATACTGTATCAGTTTGTCTATGAGGATATTAAAGAAGACAGTGTCAGAAAATAAGATAAATAGTTATGTGCCGATCTTCTCTCAGCCGCTGAGCCACCACCTCATTGTAGAAAGCTGTTAGGTTAGTTGGGCATCATTTTCTCTTCACAAGTCCATGCTGACAACTCCCAGTCATCTCCTTACCCTTAGTGTGCTTGGAGATGGTTTCCATGTTTGTTTGCTCCATTGGTTCCCAGTTTTCCCTTCCACTGCAGTGAGGCTGATTAGGTGGTACCTCTCCAATTCCTCCTTCTTGCATTCCCTGAAAAGAAGAGTGACAGTTGCTTTCTTACAGTCCTCGAGAATCTCCCTCAATCAAGCATAACCTTTCAAAGATGACTGAGAGTGGCCTAGCAATGACATGGGCCAGCTCCCTTGACATGTGTGGGCTTATGCCATCAGGTCCCTTGGACTTGTGTATTTTCAGTTTATTCAAATGTTCGTTAGGCCGATCTTGCTCCACCAAGGGTAAGTCTTTTTTTGCTGCAGAATTTCCTGCCAGTCTCACGGGCTTGAGATTTTTGAGTGTGAGTTTCACTCTTCCCTTTGCTGTGGTGATACCTGTAAAACCCTTTCTTGTTGCCCTTCTCATCACACATAAGGCAAGGCCTTTCCCCTATGAGAACTGTCAAGCGTTGAAAGAGGTTGCCTGGAGAGAGAATGTAGTCTCTATCCTTGGATATTTTTCAAGCTCACACAGAGTAAACAACTGAGCAGCTTGACTTCTAACTGATACCAGTTTGAGCACAAGGTTGAACTTGACCTCGATGAGCTTCAGAAGTTGCTTCCTATCTGAACATATTGATGATCTTATGATTCTAACATTTGTATATGTCTTCCATATCGATTTGTTCAGAGAACAGCAGTGATGCAGGTACTTCTATTGTTTATCTGTAGTAATATAGTAATATAATTGTCAAACTTTATAATATACCTATTTCAGGCAATTGTCCTGTCAGAAAGGATCCATCTAAGCAAGAATTTAAATCAGATAACAGCCAGAATGGCCTATCCAAGGTTTGTAATCCAATTTTATCTTCTTTATAAAGACGCATTAGTTAAATGGTGACATTCTTCATTGTGAATTTATTTTTTAATTGACCTTAATGAAGACATTTTCTGATGAAATATGAGAACAGTTTATTATGGAGATCTATTGCTGCATATATTTGTTAAAGTGGTAGATATTGTTAAGGGTTTGTATTTTCCTGTTAAATCTCACATTCACATAAGGTATACTACTTCCTATGTCATTTATGACTTATAAAAAATGTATTCCTGATCTTCCTTCTGCCGAGCACATCATTCATACTCATGACAAGGTTTCTTTTTTACTTAATTACTGTAGAATTACTTAATTCTACAATGATCTCTCTTGCTGTCATTGGAAAATACTTCAAAAGCTAGGATATAAAAGGTTGTAGAACTAATGAAGTTAAATACTACTGTAGCAAACTGTCAGTTTAATCAGAATAAGCTTAGAGCCAGGTCACTTTATTTTTTATTTCTTGGCCTTCATATCCTTTGTTTCTCAATCTTGTTTCTTCCAGTCATTTTCATAGGTATAATAATGGAAATTAGTTGGAGATTTCAGTTAAAATGGGCCAGCTTTACATCAGTTGAGACTGTTTCTGCTTGATTCATAGCAATGAATACTGAATATAAATAAATAACACAATAAAACTTAAATTTAAATAAATAAATGTATAATATAGAAAGTAGAATCATACTTTTATAACAGTGTTGTGAACATTCTGAGCATGTTAGCCTTATACTGCGCTCTTCCACAGCTATCTGTACGTGCCCAGCTTGGCGCCGCATCACAGAAATTGTTGAAGAAAGGAAAAACTATTCCCGATGAATTACTAGTTGACATCTTATTGGAAGCCATTAAGTATGAAATTATGTAGCTTTTTTTTCTGCAGTTATTTAGTGTAATTATCCAGTTTATAGTCCAGATTGAGACACTTCTCTTTATTAAGGTATTTTTTGAGCACTGGAGTCTTCTGCTTGGGAAGTGAAGCTAATTAGTGAAATCAGTTAATGTTCGTTTTATCTTAGCAGTAGAATGTTTGCGGTGGAATGTAGCCATAAATTATACTGGCATTATTGTAAACTGCTGAAGGTAAATAAAAATACATTCATTACTATCATACAGTCATTAAATATAACTGTTTCCATTTTCCTGATTAGTTGGAAGCTATTCAGCATGCGCTAGTATTTTTTTCTTTTAGATTTTGAATGATGCATCATCCAAGCATTCACACTTCATCCTACTTATTTTTTCCTACTCATGTTTGACAGAAAATTGTTATATTATTCCTATTACTATATTTGTAAAGTTATGAAATGGTTTTTGATGTTTGCAAAAACTAGTAGGTAAAATACTGAAATTAAACCTCTGATTATAGTCTATGTAGAGACTGTTTTTAAAATCTTTATTTATCAAGACAGCAAAAATTGGTTTGGTTTTGCTTTTTTTTCACTTTCAGTTAGGCTTGATTTTATTTTCTAGTTGAAAATCTATTGCTTTACAGTCTAAGTTTTATTGGTGTCTGTCATATTCTGTATTCATTAGGATATTTAATGTACTGAATGCAGAATGAAAGGCTGCTAAGACAAGCTTTTCTGTAGGTGTCATTACTATGCTATGAATTCACTGTATAATTCTGGTTCTTCATTTACTTTTAGCCAAACACCACCAGAGAAGGGTTGGATTGTGGATGGGTTTCCAATGACAATTAATCAGGCAAAGCTATTTGAAAAAGCCTATACAGGGATTGATCCAGAAGCAAAAGATGGAAATTCTGGAAAGCTCACACTTGTTACAGATCCCAGAGTCCCTAACGAGCCTCCTGTTAACTTACCAGCATTTGATGTTTCTGTGTTATTGGATGTTTCAGACACTGTGGTGCTGAAACGATTGGCTGACTTGAAATGTAAGTTTCTGACTATTTTTAACAAGCTCAAATGACAAGCAGGTTCTGATGTATGGGGAGTGTAAAGACTGTTATAATACTGAAATGACCAAATTTTGAGTAATTGCCACATAACAGCAATTGCCATGTTTTAATTAAAAATGCTAAATTATGTAATATTTATTGTTTCATCTGATAATTATATAATTAGAAATTGTTTAGATGTCTGAAAAGCTTTCTTCTCCATTTGTAAAGTCCCTTTTAACTGTAGCTGTCTAGACATATGTGATTAGGTATATGTATCCCGTTAATCCCAGAAATTATTTACCAGATATACCTGTATGTTGTACTCAGTGGAGTAAAATAGTATTATTGCACCACTTCTCTACATCTCATAGTATCACATTCATTAATTGTCTATTATCACCTTGACTACTTCCAGATTATTTCAAATACTTTTTGTTTGTTTCAGTCAAAGGTAGATCAGAAGTGTGCAACTGCCTGAGCATACACTTCTGTGTGTTTGTACTGAGTTCTCACTGGACCTGAGACAGCACAGTGGCTGGTGTTAGATATTGCATAAAACAGTAGCTGGAAAAAAATACAATTTACAGCAGGTGCATAACTATGCCTCATTACAAATAAGAATGTATGAATAGTATTTTTCTGCAGGAGACACATTTTGAAAGAGATGAAGGAAAGGATAAACAAAGGGATGTACCAACATTCATCCCCTGATGATTCCAGTCTTTGTCTCATCTTTAGTCAGTGAGCAGTCAGAAATAGTAAATTTTCGCCTAAAGTGGCAAACTATCAAAGGCTTTGGGGTGGATGTTTCAGACCACACATTTTTCATTAGTCACCTTGACAAAATACAAGTTCTTTTCATGAATATGTGTCATGTTGTTGTCTTCAAATTGTAAGGGGATTCCTCTTCATTTGGTTTTCACTACAGCACTGACATGGCATGTGGCTTGAATTAAAGCACCATTTATGTATTGGTAGGATTGAGCATGAGGCAAAATCATTAGAGCTTTTGCTAACAATGCAGTGAAGACAAAACTGTAGACACTTGAAATTCTTGTTGATCTGAAGACCTTGTGTTGCCAAAACACTTTGAAAATGTGATAATACATGGTATAATCTCAGAAATCCAAACAGTTTATTTTGTAAGATGTAATGTACTGATAGAAAAAGTCAAGAGAACAAGGAAATAAACCGAGAAAATTATAATGAATTCACTTGTTTATATTCAGAAAGGTTTTTTAAATCTAGAGAAGACTCAGAGACAATCTTGTTTTCAGATTCAGATTAGATTGGGAAAATACCTTCTAACTGCTAGAACAGATAAACCTGAAATAGTCCATCTGCAGGAACACTCCGTATCTACAACTGGAGATATTTCTATGACTGCAAAGCATCCATCAGGAAACGTTAGTGCTGTCATGGCCCTGCATTTAAGCAAAGAAAGAGGCAAGACACTGTCTTCAGGTCCTTTCCAGCTTTATTTTATACTTCTATGATTTTCTGTGACTTTTCCTTGCTTTAAGGAAGTCGGGCACTCAATTTTTAAAGAAGAAATGTAAGATCAAAAAACATTGAAATATTTCTTTTATTAATTATCTTACTTAGGGCAAATAACTACCTGCACAATTATCTTTGTCTGCTTTACCTCATATATACTGTTTTTCACACAGCAGATAAATCAGAGTCGCATCAAATTCAACAGGAGGGCAACAAGCAAAATTCAGATGCTGAAATCACAGAAGAGGAGATTGATTTAGCCAGGGACCAGGTGCTGCCTAGGTATGTTATATGAAATGCAAACAAGTTGCTTCGGCCACATGTGAAGGCATGTAATTAATCTGTATCTTGTATGGGATCCATGATAGTACTGGCATGCCTAATGTTGAGATTTTACTTAGGAATTTCTCTAAAGTGGGGCCTAAATAAGTACTTTCATTTTGGGGACAATATAAATAATTCCAGAAGATAAGAATTAATGTGTTTTACTTTTCCAATTTATTCTTCCAAGGACAATTTCTTCTTCAGATACATATTGCGCGAACCGTACATATAGATTACATATATACATACTTATCAATATACATATTCTGGGTCTAGTCCTGTTTGATGTCTTTATCAATGACCTGGATGAGGGGATCAAATGCACCCTAAGTTTGCGGATGAAGCTAAGCTGGGGGGAAGTGTTGATCTGCTCTTCAAAGGGATCTGGACATGCTGGACCACCAAGTGGTCTGAGGTTTAACAAGGCCAAATGCTGGGTTCTGCACTTGGGGCACAACAACTCTATACAGTGCTACAGACTAGGGGAAGAGTGGCTAGAAAGCTGTCTGGAAGAGGAGGACCTGGGGGTGTTGATTGACAGCCGACTAAACATGAGCCAACAATGTGCCCAGGTGGCATCTTGGCTTGTATCAGAAACGAAGTGGCCAGCTAGGTTATTCTGCCCCTGGACTTGGTACTGGTGAGGCCACACCTCGAATACTGTGTTCAGTTCTGGGCCCCTTGCTACAAGATGGATGTTGAGGCTCCGGAGCATGTCCAGAGAAGAGCAACGAAGCTGGGGAAGAGGTTGGAGAACAAGTCTTACGAGAAGTGGCTGAGGGAACTGGGGTTGTTTAGCCTGGAGAAAAGGAGGCTGAGGGGAGACGTTATTGCTCTCTACAACTACCTGAAAGGAGGTTGTAGAGAGGAGGGAGCTGGCCTCTTCTCCCAAGTGACAGGGGACAGGACAAGGGGGAATGGCCTCATGCTCTGCCAGGGGAGGTTCAGGCTGGACATCAGAAAAACATTTTTCACAGAAAGGGTCACTGGGAAA
Source organism: Cuculus canorus (assembly GCF_017976375.1). Lineage (NCBI taxonomy): Eukaryota > Metazoa > Chordata > Aves > Cuculiformes > Cuculidae > Cuculus > Cuculus canorus. Next base: position 65,611,722 of record NC_071441.1, on the reverse strand, counting down.
TAGCAGGCTGCTCAGGAAGGTGGTTGAGTCACCATCCCTGGAGGTATTTAGAAGGCGGGTAGATGAGGTGCTGAGGGACATGTTTTAGTGGTTGATAGGAACGGTTGGACTCGATGATCTTGGAGGTCTTTTCCAACCTAGCAATTCTATGATTCTATATATGTGTATCTAAACATACATATATCTGAGCTGTGTCATATATTATGTGACTGCCCTTGAGTGAAATGAACATGGTTTGAGACAGAGACTTTCTAAAATGATAATTTCCACTTTTACATTTAGAAAACAGACAGTGCATTTTTAATTGAATTATTAGATGTTTAAATTTAAATTAATAGCAAAATCAATAATAAATTTAGTTTCTAAATATTTAATGCTCTTAATCATTTTAGACATATTATTGACTGTTATTGTTTTGTTTGTCACATAAGAAATCATAATTTAGCTTGTAACAGGAAAGAGTCAGAAATATATAAGACTATTTAACTCCAGGATGTTGAAATTTTTCCTATGTTAAAAATGATGGGGTGTGGATGGAGTATTATTTTGCAAAAAATACTGGCTGGATTTGTTTTAGTATTGAATTAGATGTTCTCTTCTTTCCTTTGTTTATTAATTTGGGAAAATGTTTTACTTTTCAGTAGTTAGATTTTAATTTTATTTTTTAATATGATTTTTGTAGAATTTCAAGCTTTCTAGAGACATGGCCAAAATTAGAAAAATGGTTTTCAGTCCATCAAAATATTCTAGTGAAAGTCAATGCAGAGGCAGAAGAAAGTCTAGTGTGTGAAGCAGTGAAGAAAATTATAATGGAAGAAATGGCCAAAAACCAGGATAGAGGTAAATTTTCCTGTTCCTGCTTTTTACAATTCAGTAAGAAAAGACTTTGCACTTTATGATTAACACTAATAGCTAAATTTTAATACTGTGTGTATACATGCATTTTCAGTGGCCCTGCAAGGCTTTGGGGATGTATGAGTCAGTGAGAACTGCACCGGAACTCTGAACTTTTCTGCTGTGTTTTTAACTTTTCAGAGGTTATAGACCAATTTCATATAGTTGCAAAGATAATTTGAGAAAAGTTTTAAAATATTTAAAAGAGTCGATTGGATAAATTTAAATTCCCTGTACTAAAGATTTACTAAAGTCAGTTCTTTCTTCCTGGTTTAAATATTATAGCTAGCATCTTCACCATGTGGGATAGTGTAATGGTATAGGAAAGACTAACTTGCCATTATCAACATATATTCACTTAGCAGCAGCAGCTTAAAAACATGGATAATTCAGAGTGCTTTGGACATCTGTTTTGGTGTGTCTTTATTCCATTTTTTCTCTTAATTGCGTAAAAGGAAAGAATCATTTCAAAATATAAAAAGAAAAAAATATTAAGCATCCAGAGGAAATGATGCATCAAGTAGACTAGATTTAGTAGACATCTGAATAAACACTTTTTTCCTTCGTAATTATTAGAAGAATGTCTTGATGGATTTTCTACCAAAACAAAAAATTAGCTTGAAAACAAGAATTCTTGGAAGAATCACACCTAACAGAAAATTGAGTGAAGTGTTTTCAAAGAACTACCTGACTGGAATGGGGGGGTTTATGTGCTTCATATAATTCATAACCCTGCTGAAGTCAATGGCAAAATTCCTATTGATGCAAATGGAGTTGAGATTTTTCTGGTTAGAGTCTAGCTATCCCTTAGAAATATATACTATAAGGGCTGTTTACTCTTTAGAGAGAGATAATCCCTGTTGTCACTTAACAATGTCTAATTTCACATTTATTTTGATAAGATTCCAAGCTGTCCTTTAGTATTAGGCTAATAAATGATATTAAAGTTAATAATAAGTTAATAAAGCTATGTTCAGTTTTGGGCCCCTCACTACAAGGACATCAAGATGCCGGAGCATGTCTGGAGAAGGGCAACAAAGCTGGTGAAGAGTCTGGAAAACAAGTCTTATGAGGAGCGGCTGAGGGAGCTGAGGTTGTTTAGTCTGGAGAAAACAAGGCTGAGAGGAGACCTTATCACTCTCTACAACTACCTAAAAGGAGTCTGTAGTGAGATGTGGGTTGTTCTCTTCTCCCTCATAGCTAGTGTCAGGACAAGGGAAAATAGCCTCAAGATGCTCAGGGGAGATTTATGTTGGCTATGGATTTGATGATCTTACAGGTCTTTTCCAACTGAAACCATTCTGTGATTCTGTGTAATATGAGCAGAAAGGTATGAGAATGTGTATTAATTAGTCAGATATCAGTAGCATTCTGGGAGTGGCAGGGCAAAGCGAACTCCAGAGGTTAGTTCTCAAAATAGTTAGCAGAAGCTGAAGTTGGAATATTTTATGTGGCAGATGGTCTTGTTCTTTATAGAAACTTAAATAAGGAGAATGATAGCAGTAATTCCGTAGAAGCACCTAGCAAGTCAATGTTTTTCAAAGGCAGATTTGTCACACTTGAAGTAAAACGGAATAAATTTATTCTTTAAATGTTAAGCTTCTTTAAAACAATAAGACAAAACTGTTACAAAAGTGGTTTAATTCAAACCTATTTATTTTCTTTGAGTGTTTTCAAATTCATGGCAAAACTGGCGAGAATGCATACGCATGATTCTGAACAGTTAATTAATGTTAACTTAAAAATCTAGTTGTAGTGTCCTTCTGTTGTCCCTGAGGAGATTCTGATTACTTTCCAGAGGTCAGTTCAGGTCCTAAGGCTGAATTGTGCTCTGTAGCTGCTAACTACATTCAATGTTATTTTGCTCTACTATAAGTTAGCTGGGTTAGTTTTTCACTTTTCTTTCTTTGACACATTATCTATGAAATACTGAATAAATTATTTTGAACTTATTAGAACAGCATAGACGTCTCATATATTGATATTTAAAATACATTTTAATGTACTAATTGTATGTTCATATAAAAGGATCTGCTCAAGAAAAATCACCAGAAGAAAAGCTTTCACCAGTTACATCTCAAGATCTACTTCCTCCAGTTAAATCTCAAGATCTACTTCCTCAAGTTACATCTCAAGATCTACTGTCTCCTGTTCCCGTGGCACCACCACAAATTAAGCCAGGATCAGATGAATGGATTTATGTAAATGAACCACTTCCCAAGGTACACTCATTCATGATTACGTCTTAGATACCAAAGGATATATTTTGCTCAATATTTTGTGCATATTCTACCTAAATATTTTGTCTCATTGCATGTTGCTTTCTTCAATGTTTTGCAATGAAAGATACACCAGAACTGCATTATAAATATCTGAAAAAAACAAATAGTCGTTGCTACCAAGATACATAGGATCAGAAAAGATCGTTTAAAATTTTGGTTATTTATTTCTTCTAAGTTCTTCACAATGATGACGAAGAATAACATGGATGCCAAAATAATAATAATAATAATAGTTTTTAATATTATGAAATACAAGCATAGACTTACTGGGTCAATGCCCTATGTCTGACAAGGGCCAGTTATGGATCTTACAGAGAGAATGTAAGAATGGGGGAAATGTACACCAATCTTTCTCCTAGGATACTTTTTTCCTAACATATTTTCTCTGAGGACATTTTCTTAGCTCTCAAAGGTCTGAAATGTAGGTGTTTTGTGAGATAAATTCAAATCTACATCTTTGTATTTAGAGCCCTCTGTAGACTTTTCTTCCTTTCTTGTATCTAGTTGCTCTTTTTGGAGAAATTTACTTTTTGGTATAGGCTATATAGTTATGCTCTTTCTGAAAAAAATATTTCTATCTCTTTGCTTTATACCTGTTGTTTGCTTGGGTTATTTGATGATCCTAATTCTTCTATTGTGGGATGCAATGAGTAATAGTTCTGTAATCAATATTCACCCTCTAGAAATATTTAAGGTGTGACAGGCACCTGTTGCATCTGCCTTCTTCATTTTGCTCAGTGTTGCTTTGCTTCTCCAATACAGTTGTAATCTGTTTAACTCTTCTCATGTGGAGCAATTCAGTATATTGAATCATGATTCTTGCCCTTCTATCTGTGTTATAGTTCTACTGTAATTTTTTTGAGATGAGGAGCTAGGACTGCATGCAGTATTGAGATTTGAAGTTGCATAGTCATGCTTCATATTTCATTCTGTAATTCCTTTCCTAATATTTACTAGTTTTGCCCTCATGACTACAATTAGCTTGCATAGGCTGTGAGACTCTGAGTGGCTAAAGCAAATAACTCCATATGCTGGATTTCTTTTGGCCAGGGGCTTTATTTTGCATTTCATGACAGTCGACCCGTCAAATGTCACATCTGCAAGGCTAGACAGTCAGCTTAGATTTTTACCAGCTTAAAGAGTTGTGTACCACCAAGTTTTGATACTTAAGTAGTTGTTCTTCTTCCCTTAGTTTTGGGTGTATCTGAAACCACAGATACTGGAGTATTCTCCTAGAATTTCCCATTTATTTTGAGCACTGTCACTTTTCTCCAAGGAAATGCCCAGGATAAACTATATGGTGGTACAGTGTCTATAATAGTTTGTAAATAGTTGCAAATCAAAATAAATACATACTGAAAAAAGTAAATAATATGATTTCATGGAGTCGTCTTTCTTATATTAGCTAGTGGTACACTTAAATGAGTTACCAAGAAATGTGTCAATTAATTTTAATGTTTTTAAAATATTCGCAGGAGGTAGCAGGTTTTCTAGTACCTTACTGGGAAATGGTAGAAAATACATATGTGAATACCATCAAAACTATACTCAGATGCCTCAGAGATGAGCAGCACTCTGTTATTTCCTACTTAGCAGACATTAGGTGAGTAGAAGTAGTAGCTTATTACATTAACATTAATATTTTATCTTTTTCATGTGGCATTCTGTATGTCTGTTAACACCAAAATTATTTTTACTGTAATTTACAGAAAAAAATTCCAAGTTTATTTAAAGTGTCCAGATCTTAAGCAGGAGTTTGTATCCCAGTGGCAAACAGATTTTAATTCAATTGCTGATGACCTGCGAGAAGATGAGGAAACAAAAGAAGAACTACACCAAAGAGTTACTGTAAGTAAATGGCAAAAACTATAATATACCCTGAACTGTACACAAGCTTGATGTAACATTAATAATACAATTTACAATTTTTTTCTTTTTGCTGCTCCTCTTAATCTATTTCACTTCCTCTTCTGCATAAAGTGCTCTTCACAGTTATTTCTCTGGTTTTTGGCCTTATCTTTCTCATGTCTTGCTTCAGTTTTAGATTATATTGTGGAATGCTAACAGATTGTGAAATAAATATTTCTCTGCTTTCTTTACTTTATGTGGTTTTCAGAGATTTTACTCAAAATCTTGGGCATTTCTATCATATTCTAACAGATCTTGACAGTCATTTGTTTTTTCCGTAAGTCATACATGGTAATATATGTCTACTAAAACTGATTTATACAAAGTCCAGAGAATTTCTTATGAACTGTTTTGACTCAGGTAGATCTTTGTGAGATCACAAGTACATGAGTAAAGTTCCTTACAAATTCTGGGCCAAATTTAAAATAGTCAGAAAATAGAGCGATCTCTGAATTTATCACATTCCCATTTCAGAATACACATAATTTTTAGTTGAAATCATATCAGGAAATGCTCCTAGGAAAGGGGAAAAAATGCTAGCAACATTGTTAATTGAAGGGAGCATTGATGGAATAATGGATTAATTCACTGAGATGGAAAATAATGGACCTTCTTTTCCATAAAATTGTTACAGTAAAGTAGAGGAATAAAAATCATCATCTATATTCAAGGGATCTGAAGAGGCTGGACCGCTGGGCTGAGGCCAGTGGCATGAGGTTCAACACAGCCAAATGCCAGGTCCCGCACTTGGGGCACAGCAACCCTATGCAGTGCTACAGACTGGGGGAAGAGTGGCTGGAGAGCTGCACGGAGGAGAAGGACCTGGGGGTAATGGTTGACAGCCGACTGAACATGCGCCAGCAGTGTGCCCAGGTGGCCAAGAAGGCCAATGGCATCTGGCTTATATCAGAAACGGTGTGACCAGAAGGTCCAGGGAGGTGATTCTCCCCCTGTACTCGGCACTTGGTACTGTGTTCAGTTCTGGGCCCCTCACCACAAGAAGTATGTTGAGTCTCTGGAGCGTGTCCAGAGAAGAGCAATGAAGCTGGTGAGGGGGCTGGAGAACAAGCCCTACAAGGAGTGGCTGGGAGAGCTGGGATTTTTTAGCCTGGAGAGGAGGAGGCTGAGGGGAGACCTTATGATTCTCTACAACTACCTGAAAGGAGGTCATGGACAGGAGGGATCTGGCCTCTTCTCCCAAGTGACAGGGGACAGGACAAGGGGGAATGGCCTCAAGCTCAGCCAGGGGAGGTTCAGGCTGGATATCAGGAAAAAATTCTTCACAGAAAGATTCATCAGGCACTGGAACAGGCTGCCCAGGGAGGTGGTTGAGTCACCTTCCCTGGAGGTATTTAAGGAATGGGTTGATGAAGTGCTGAGGGACATGGTTTACGGGAGTGTTAGGAATGGTTGGACTTGATGATCCAGTGGGTCCTTTCCAACCTGGTGATGCTATGATTCTGTGAAAGCTGAGCCCATCTGTGATGCTGATGGCATCTCTGTGATAGCATATTTAAGAAAGGGTAAAAAATGCTGTATGACGTCTATGAGAGAGAAGTGAGAAAATGTGAGATACAACTTCACGGTCACCAAGGTCACTGAAGGAGGAGGTATTCTAGGCACCAAAGCAGAGATTCCCCTGCAGCTCTTGAAAAAGACCACGGTGATTCAGGTTGTCTCCCTGCCGCCCATTTGGGACCTCGGTAAAGCAGATATCTACTCTGTAGCCTCTGGAGGACCCGACGCCAGAGCAAGTGGATGTGACCTGAAGGGAGCTGCAGCCTGTGGAGAGCCCACACCAGAGTATGCTCATAACACCACTTGTGGGCTGTAGGAAAGATCCCACACAAAAGCAGGCATTCTGCTGGGAGTCCACGAAGAACTGCATGCAGCCTGTGGTAAGGACTCTGTGAAGGACTGTCTCACATGTCATCCATACTGGAGCAGAGGAAGAGCATGAGAAAGAAGGAGCAGCAGAGACAAGATGTTGTGAACTGAGTGCAACCGCTGTTCCCCATCCTTCCTGCGCTGGTCGGGGGCAGAGGAGGTAGAAGAGTCAGGAGAGAGTTTGAGCCTGGGAAGAGGAGGTGGGGGGACAGGTGTTTGTAGTTTTGTTTAATTTCTCACTATTCTACTCTTTTATTAATTGGCAATAAATTAATTTCCCCAAGTCAAGTCTATTTTGCATGTGATGGTGAGTGATCTCTCCCTGTCTGTATCCTGACCCACAAGCTTTTCAATCATATTTTCTCCTCCTGTCCAGTCGATGAGGTAGAGCGACCAGCTTGGTGGGCCAGCCAAGTCAACCTACCACTGCAAAACAAATAAGTTATATGCTTGTATCTTTTTTATTCAGTAGCATATGCATGTGTATGGGATTCTACAATGTGGGACAACCATGAATATCTGATGGACTTCACCTTGGATGCCTTCTATCTGTGCCATTGTAATTCGTTAGGTAGCCAAAGGCTATTTATTTGTCAGCTTCCATGTGGTTCTTGTTCAACAGAGAATAACTGAGTTTGACTGGAGTTTTGGATGGGAGAAGAGACACAGAATCTGACATGCTAGGCTGAGACCAAGACCTGGTGAATATGGACTCATTCATCACTTGAAGCCTAAGCTCCTCACTGCCCAGCTAGTAGTCTGGAGCACATTTTCTCTTTATCCCAAAAACGTCATGTGTAATAGAACTACGTGGAGCCTAAGAGACAGCTCATCTGAGCCTATCTTAGCACTGTATAAAATAGCAGTCTTCTTTTCCTAGCGCTTATTATTACGTAGAGGTTTGTCACACTATTTCCATGCAGAGATGGCAGCGGGGAACAGAAGATTAATATGTCCTCAGTGCTGTCAGTAAAACACATAGTGCTGCTATTAAATACAGTTACCAGTTGAAGAGCCTTTACTTGTAAAGAACTATCCACATTAAAGAAAAATAGAATGGAACTACACAAACTGGAAGAATACTTGCACATCATTTTCTCAGAATTTTTCATATTGCACATCTCCTAAAAGTATTCTTGTAAATGAATTAGTTAGCAACCATTCAATGGGAAAGTTTTTGCTGCAGGTGGGACCTTAGCTATTCATATTTTCACATCTTTGTCTAGCTTGGATAGGTCTCTTAGCCTGGTGAAAGCAAGGCTACCTTGTGTTGTTTTCTTCCTACATGTTGCTCTCATACTTTGGATTTTCTGCCTGGCATGTTTGTAAAGCTACTTTCTGTCAGCTTTCTTTAAGTACATAACTCACGACTGCGCTTTGACATTTAGAAAAACAAAGAAAAATCCCCAAATGAGAACATGCTGTATGCACAGGTGAAAAAATTAATTTTCCACAATAAATATTGAAAATATATTTAAGTTTTCTTTCGTCATTGTTTCTTTTATTTCATTTTGTGTTTTAGGACCTAAGAGATCGTCTCTGGGATATCTGCGATAGTAAAAGAGAAGAAGCAGAGCAGGAACGTACAGATATAATGAATGATGGCTGGTTACCAGATTGTTGGGGAATAGCAATGAACCATTTCTTTTCACTTATGCAGGTATGGCTCTACTACAGAGTCTGTGATGAAAGGGAAAAATGAATTGGTTTGGAGGGCAGTAAGCCATAGAAAAATTCCATGTGGTTGGTTTCAAGTAAGTGAGAAACTGAGAATTAAATAAATGAATGTTCTTGTATCTTCTGGATTTATCTAGAAAGTTAGAGACTAAAAGTAGATGATAGCCTATAGATAAAAGTGTTCTTGCAGGCAAGAAAGATTAAGAAAAATGCCATCGTTACTGTTCAGCATTCAGTCTGCAGTGTATAGTGCTACTTTTTGCAGTTTTATCAGCCCAATGAATCTTCTGAGTTTTGTAACAGAATTGTTAAAGCTGTTTATCTTTCTGTGATCACGTTGACATGTGCTCTTAATTTAAAAAGTACATGATTCACTGCTGCTGTAGTTCCACTTGCTGTTAAGACTGTCCAGTGTTTCCCATGTCACAAATTTATTTCAGTTGTATCCTCATCCATATGGCTTGAAATTTTATGTACAGACTAGAAAAAAAACTAAAACTGCCAGGACTATTCTTCAGAATGCAATGTCATTTGTTGATCTTGAGAAAATCCGTTCAAATGTGACCTAGCATTCACACATATAATTTTAAAGTTTTCAAGAGACTATCTTTGTTCATTGGCTTTCCCTTCCCCCATTTCCTCTCATTCAGCCAAACCATTAATTACTTCAGTTCCTGAAGGAAAGTGAAACTTTCCTATGTCTGCTCTTTTAAGTGCATAAATTTTGCAAGGGGCTGCACTGGGCTGAAATAGACTTTTCTGTAAACTGAGCAACCACCCTATGAAAGTTTTGGCAACTGTAAAGACAACAGTGAAAACAGAGCTTTAAACACATGCCATGTGATGCTAATTTGACTGAAAAATAAGTCCTAAGCAGCTTAGGATGCGCTTCCTGCCCCTTAATTCTCTCTGTTATTTTTATATGCTTATTAAACAGGGGAACCACTCTCTAACGTCAGCTGGGTGTTGTGGTAATTTAAGCAAAGTTTGTGAAGTAGCCAGTAGCTATTGTAAAGAATTTAATAACTCTCTTTTCAAAGAGTCTCAATAACACCCTAAGTAAAGACTTAGGTCCACCACCTGAAGTAAGACAATATTTATATAGTTGGACAATATTTATAGTGGACATTATGCAAGTTGATCTCAATGATCCATATGATTTTCTTCTAATATTCTAATATTCCTTCTAATATTCTATGATTATATGATTCTACTATAAATATCAAGTAACTGCTGACTAACTAAGCAACATTCATCCTGTAATTAGGATATTTATATGATTGTGTATTTAAAAAATATATCTTAAATTGTATGCATAAGGGAGCCAAATTAAAGTAATACTGATGAGCCTAAATCTTGTACTTTTCTCCTTTTATAGTCATATAAAATTTTGCAACTCTAATTGTCTTCTAGCAAAATTTCACTGACATGTTAATGCAGTCCAGAGGAGATATACTACGAATCTAATTTGATCTGTCTTATGTGAACAGGTGGAATAGCCATTTAAAATTACAAATATATGTGTTACCCATATATAAGCATTTTTTCTGAAAGGAAAATGCAACATTTTTACTTTGCTTACTTAGTATATTATACTCCAAATAAATGAATTTTAATGCTAAAAGCATGGAACTAAAAATATGGTAACTGTATTTTTATGATATAGCTTTGTTTGAGAAACAGCCAAAAATAGGCTTCTTTGTGCTTAAGCTCTCTGTCTGTGGGTTTTTCTGTGGGAAGTTACATATATTCTCCAGGTGGTTCTGTTACTGTATAAACATATAGATTTGTATAAATGCCGTTTATCAGATTTCTTTCCACCCTTCCGTGTAAACACTGTTATACTAGAAGATTTTCTTTCTCTGTGACTTATGGATAAGTGCTGGTTTACACCACAAAGGTTTTATCCTTTGTTTTGTGAATGTGGTTTTGCGCATTTTCCCATGAATATTTAGTATAGTTTTGTCAGTTAGAAAATAACACCGTCCTGTATCAGTAACTCAAACATGGCAGGTGTTAAATGTTTTTTGAATCATACTTGATTTCTTCTGAGACAATTCACACATAAAGATCTTCAGGATACTTAGGTGTGTAAAGACTGTTGATTTTTTTGGCCCAGAAAAACTGTATGGCTTTTAAGATTTTCTCCATCACTCAACTCATTTTATTTTATGCTATTAAGGATGTTAATTATTTTGAACAAAAAAAGGTCCCTATAATGTGTTGGTTCTGCAATAATTGCTATTGTAGAATTACATATACTTCAAAATATATTGTAATTAAATTTAATGCATCAAACATTAATTTTTGTAAATAATTTTTCCTATTCTAACAATATGAATTTTATTAAAAGTTAGAAATATCTGTGTGAAGACATTATCGATGCAAGTAAAATTATGCATTAAATACACTATACAGATATGGTAATGTTTCTTCTTCTCCCTGAAACTTAGAGTTGTTTATGCTGTCTTGTCTTTAGAAGTGTAACAGAAATTTGGTTTGTCCTGTTTGGAATTGCAACCTTTCTGTCCTTTTTTCTTGAGGCTGAAGTGGATCGTTTCCAAGACACAAAAAGGCTTCTTCATGACTATTATACGGCAATGGAAGGAAAAATCCCAACAAATGACAGTCAAGATTTTACTAGAATCCAATTGTTAGATATTATTGATGTAGAGCAGAAAGAAGATCAAAACAAATTAAGAAGGTAGAAATGCATTGTTAAATTGTATAAATATCAACAGATAAAATGCGCTGATATCTTTGTGGGTGTATATGGAAATATGTGTGTGTATATTTCAAAGGATAGGAAAGTAAGAATTTTTAGAGATTAGACTCAAATAATGACTCTTGAGTCACCTTATGAGTTTAACTTATCCCAAATTTTTTACTGATTTACTTATTGCATTTTCACTAATACAGCTCTGAATTATAAAACAGTTTAAAAGCTGCCTTAGAAAGAAATCTGATGTAGAAACGTTTCCTACTTCTCTCTGTATTGCTGACAGTTTCCAGCGCAATCCTTGCATAACTAAGTTGATTATTATTATGGAACATTACCAGGTTTTAAATATGTATAGGCAAACATAATTAAATGGGTTGCATAATGACAAATATAAGTCAAAGCAACCTTGAAAGACACCAGATCTGAATGCCATATTAAAGGAAAACATACTATCAAATAAGTAATTTAAGAATATAGAAAATGCTGTCAATAATGAAACCTGCTTTTTTTTTAATAGTTACAATTCATTTAGAAACCATCAGAGTAATGTGATTGTGCTTCTAGCCAATGTGGAATGCATCAGGAGATCACACAGTCATTTAACACAGTTTTATACATCGATTATTATTCCTTAGCTTCTGTAGTTAAACTAGGCAATTTTCTTGTCATCCACATATTCTACTTCTGTTTTTCATAAGGGAAGTTCATCCCCTTTCTGTTGCTGTGGCAAATTTTTAAAATAACACTTGTTCTCTTAATATATTCTCCAATATAGTTATAAATTAACACTTTTTATAAAGAGGTATGTGAATTATGCTTTGTATGTTATTTTTAAGTATTCCTCTAGTTTCTCGGAAACTGTTTTCACCAGAAATAAATATTACAAAGTCAAAAAGCAAGGGGACTCTACAGAAGAGTTCTAGGGATGAGAATTCTTCTGAAATTGAAGTAACCGCATTTGGGAAAGGTGAAAACCTTATTACTGATACATGGCAAGTAGCAGTAACAGCAGTATCAGATATGGTAAGGGATGTTTTATTTCCTTTTCTGTATTGGACAGTCAATGCCTCCCATTCATTATGCAGCAAAAACACACAGCCTTCACACTGTGTGTCTTTTTCATGCCTCTTGCTCTACCATTGATATTTCCATTGAATATGGTGGCATTTCTAAGAGGAAAAGATTGGAATCCATCTATTTATTGCATTTCCAGCACCTCTGTATTTACAACCAACTTTCATTCTGTTACTGAGACAAATACCTTGAATGATGACTGTATGTACCTACTTCATGAGAAACTCTCCTTTTCCCCTCAATAGAAGTGTGACAAGAGGAGCAATTTTTATCCTGTAATGCAGCTTTTGATTAAATCTTTCACAACACATTCTTTTATATATATATATAGCTACCTTCTTTTATATATATATAGCTTTCACAACACATTCTTTTTATATATATAGCTAGAAGTAAATAAGAAATAAAGTAGGTGGACTTTTCCATTGTTGGTTTGTAGATTCAGATTTTTTTTTTCTCTTTGGTCATTCTAGTGTAAGTTAATTTCTGCACCTTTGCAGTGTCACTGTACTCTTGCTTTGCGTACTGTTCATTCTCACATATCTTACTTTCTCCCAGAGTACAGATAACGAGTTATAAGAATTAAAACCACTATTTCCCTGGTTTGCATTTTTGCTGTAGAATTTTATTTTTTATAAATAACCAAAATGTAATCAATCTAATAACTTAAAATATCTCCTTTGTTTTATTTATGTGTATATGTCTTAGAGAGTGCTTTCAGTAATTATAGGCTATTTAAACAATAATTGCATAGCACTGATATTACGTACTTTACTATGTGTGACTGTGGTGTCAAGGTAACTGCTGAAATACAGTCTAGAGAAATGGAGGAAGAACAGCAGCAACTAGGACTGAAAGGTGATCTGAAATCTTCACGGTCAACATCAGGCAAAGCTGCTGGGAGGGGTGCCAAAGATATGAAAAAGCTTTCTTCCAAATCAGCTACTAAAAAAAAAGGTATTTGAAACGCAGACTTTATTTTAGCAGTGCTTGGAAATTACTGAAATGTAAATATGTCAGTGATACAGGAAAGAGTAAGCAAAGATGGTTCGTTTGGGTTTAATTCCTCTTTTTAAATGTCAGATGTGGCATATCTATGTGAGAAGCTGGTTGTGCTAAAGAAGTTCAGAGGCTTTTAAATGGCAATTGTGTTTATTTAATCATATCTGGTGGTGTTATTATTATGTAGGAATAAACATTCTAAATCAAACCCAGAAAGTACATGTTAATTTATTTCCATACAATGTTAGGGAATTAAATACTTAGAACTAGTTTATCAAGTCAAATTAAATAAAATTCCACTAAATTCTACCTACTTTCCAGCCATAAATCAAAATAATTCAAAGATTAAAATAAAAGTACTGCAATAGAATGGGTAAATTATCCAATACCCTAAGATACTTTGGAATTTATTTGTCAGCCATATAGTAGCATGGATCTATCAAAGTTCATCACAGTGTAAGTAACGAAAATAAAATCTAATGGCATATATAGTCCTAACAAAGAGCAGACTCCCATTGAGTAAGATCTTGCATGTAGGCCTTGCAAGAATCTATCCAACCATGTGAGGATAAAACATGTATTTTTAAAAGGGTCAGCATACAAACTCCTGTCTCTTTAGCCGAGTAATTCAGGCAGTCTGCCCCCGGGGAAACCTGGCATGCAATGCTGTTCATATATTGTTTCATAAACACTTCCTTGAGCTGGTAGTGGTTTAAGTAACTTCCACTTCTTTCTGCAAAATGATGTGCTTCTGCAGGAAGTGAGGCTGGCAGCCTAAACCTTGCAGCAGCCTGAACCTTGCGGCTTTTGTAAAGACATTTTGCATAGCAGAGAGGGGCTTAGGCCCTGGGAGAGTAGCCTAAAGAGCAGGTATTCCATTCCGAAGTGAGAAAGATGTAACTGCAGAGTTGCTAAACGTAAAGTCCATGACTTTTTTCTTTGACAGACATGTTATTTGCGTTGTAGTCCATGTTCTATCTCTTGTTAATTCTGCCCATAGTGGAGTGAATGAGTATAGACCTGCAAATACCTAGCCATGTGGACACCTGATTTGTGAGCCCCAGGGAGCGTTAGGTGTGTGTTCAGCTGCTTAGTCCAGCCAAGACAGCAGCAGATTGTCAGATTTCCAGTAAAGCTTTGTGATAAAATATCAGCGGCTATCACCTATCATATGCTATGTGGCTAGGCTGGGTTTGTGGACTGCTTTTTGAAACTAAATATTTGTTCAGATCTGGCACTAGATAACTTACCTGAAATAACAAAACTGTAAAGTGGCAGGACTGCAGCTACAACTCGGCTGTTCATTACTTATAGTAGAAGATACCAAATGATGTAGCTGTACCTGAAGTATCGACTGATGTAGCTGTACCTGAAGTATCAACTTTGATTTCATGACAGTGTTATGCTAGCACTCCTGCAACAGAATTCCCTAGAATACAGCTACAGGCTTGTAGCCGAGTGTTACAACTTAGCATATGTAAACATTATCACTTCTAGATTTGACTGCTTTATGCTGACCTTATGTATCATGCAGATGCCATTATTATTTTCTGCAGGAGCTCCATCTGCTTTTCTTCTAGGACAAAGCAGTTATAAATACTTTAATATTTTTAAGTAGTAGTCAAATTGTTGTGGCTGCAGAATTTCATTCAGTCTTTAAAAACATGATAAAATATTCTTACAATGACTATTCACAGGTATGTAAGTTAAAACAAGCTACAAAAGCTGCTGGCAGAATGGTTTAGAGAGGCATGAAATAACATAATTTTTTCTGATATACTATAATTTTTTAAAAAGTATCATTATTATTATATTCACTGCTGTGATGATTACTGATGATATAACAGCATTTTTAGTACATTTTGCTAAACTTCAATTTGTTTCAGAAGAAACAGTTACCATTCAAAACAGTTACCTCAAAAGAGGTTTATTTATGTGCTGTTTTTCATAAATAGATTTTAGGGTCATTAGGGTGTTTTGACCATCTAGGATCACAATGGAGGCCTACCTATTTCCATCATGAATTTCCATTCAGAAATACATTTTAGAATGTTATTTAACCAATTTTAACACAGTCATATAGGCTGGAGGAATTTTATGCAGTGTTAATTTTAGCATGTCTTGCAGATGTGCATCACATTTGAAGAAATCTAAATATGTTATGATTCCTGAGTATTCTCTTAAACACTCACATCAAGTAAAGTGGGAAGTGACATTTTTCGTTTGAAAAAGCATGCTTTATTTTGAGTGCCTCTGTACAGAAACACAAACTTACTAGCAAAGTTCAAAGACTGTGAGGGGTCTATTTTCCTACAGGACCATGTCCTACTGCATCTGTGGCTGAAGTTCCTGTCAACCCAGAAGAATTAAAGAAACAAGAACTGGTGCTTAAAATAAAGCAAGAATATTTCAGTGCCTTGAAACATGAGGGTATGTTACTATTTGGTTACCTGTATTGGGGGATAATTGTTATTCCTGATTTAAGTAGTGTAATAGTCAAAACTAGACAGATCTTCCTGGGAAAATGGAAGGGTAAATCAGGAGGGGGGAGAAAGGAGTGTCTGGAGAAATTAGAAAATCTATAAGGGTGGTAGTCATCAGTGGTTTTGTGGTAAATATATTTAAAATAGAAATGTGTTTTTCATTCTTCTTTTTGTTCTCTTTTGTTTTATTTCATTTCATTTTCCGTGACTAAGCAAGTATTCATCATGAGAGAATAAGTTCCACATAGGTGGCTAGCCAGTCTTCAGCATCCAATTGAATTGAATTCAGTATTTGAAATGTTTCGGTTTAGGAGATAATTTGCTGGCAACTATTTATTTAATTGATGCTCTTCTGACTCCCTCTTCTGCAAGCTGCATGAGATTCAAACAGCAAGACACATTTTGTGTTTATTCTTCTAAACCCTTTTCCGGACAGACCCTTCCAAATACAATGTATTGTTCAGTCTTTCTGTCTCTCTGTCTTTCTTACCGAATAACTGTCAAGGTCAATTTGAGCCAAAAGTAGAGGCCTGAAAACCAGAAGTCAGCTTTATTTGAAGATGGGTTTAGATTAGAGGAAAGAGACCTCTTGCTAAAAGGAAGATAGAGCATAGCTGATAGAGATTCTGTTTGGCAACTGTTGGCAAGCCCATCATCACATATGGTACCTCCTTAGCAGGGCTAACTTTTGCATAGTATGAAATAGGCTTTACGGAAGTCCAGATAGATAACATACATTGGGTTTCTCATCTCCACTGATGAGGTTACCTGGTCATATAAAGCCAGTATGTTGGTCAGGCAGGACTTGCCCTTGGTGAAGCGGCTGGCTGTGTCTAATCACCTCACTGTGCTCCATTGTGCTTTAGCATAGCTTCTAGGAGGATCTGTTCCACGATCCAAGATACTTTCAGTTGCTTGGAACCTTTACCATCAAATGAAATAACCATATTTGCCATCAACTAAAATAATCCTCTGTGAGACGCCATCCATTCTATTTTTTAAATTTTGAACATCAACTCTTTCTTACTCAAACCAGAAACTGTGCAGTGTTGTGTTCTACTGTGTCTGAGAAATAATATTGAAAGGACATGGCTTACACTTTTCAAGGTCCATCTTTCTACACTGACTGCCTAAAGAAAATTTCAGCCCCAAACCTAAGTATTTTGTGAACTTAGTATAGAATAAGTACTGTAATGCAAATAATTTTACAGTCTTTAAATTTGAATTCACTGTACCAATTACTATATAATATTGTTTAAAAGATTCTGTAATGCAGAAGGTTAAATATAAATAAATACCAAGGTGAATACTGAATTTGCCTTCCGTTTGAAAATAATCCCTAGCTACTGGTCCTCTTTTCTTATCTTCTTTTGTAAGGCTTTGAATGTAAGGCTTTCAATGCCTGTTCCATGTGTCTCTCAATACTTTATATTAGCTGCCTTTTCATCAGGTTAACATCCTCTTCTCTTTGGACATTGCTGACTTGTCCATTTCTTGTCCTTTTTTTTTTAATTTAAGCATTAGCCTCTCAGTGAGAGACTGATTGGTTTTCTGTTGTTTTATACTATGCATGATTTTAGTGGAAGTGAATTATTTTCTAATTGCTCACTAACCGAAATATTTTCAAATACAACCTGAATTTTAGGATGTGAAATAGTCATATGCAGGAAGCTTGGAGCAATTTAATTTTAAAGAGCTGGAGGTTGGAAACAGAAAACAAACTCTTGTTGTGATTAAATGAATAATGATTTAGATATATTTTCTATAAAATTTATCCATAACAGGGTGCTCACATTTGCATCATTAAGCTTCTAGGTTT